>NC_092726.1:42297269-42609769 GCF_047496885.1 Scyliorhinus torazame | reverse complement strand
TTTCTGCTGGCGGGAGCTTCGTGCACTAATGTTGCGATCCGATGGACTCGCGGACTTTCGGCAGCCAGGCTCCGTTTTCAGCTGATATGCCGCACAGATTTCCTGCTGCTTTTTACAGGCCACTCACCCTCACCCTCGGATGCCGACTTGCCTTCTCCTCACTTCAGTTACCACATCCCTTCATCCTGCACAACGGGGAATTGTGGCGACAGACTAAACGGCATCCTGTTTGGATGTAGGTACACCTTCACGGCGTCTCTTTTCGTCCTCCTGACTCCACGACCAACACGCCAGGGTGGAGCTCAGGGAGACTAGACATTGCCCTCTGTTGGATTCCGCCAGTACTTGCTGCTTGCACGGATTGCCCTTTGTTCGGCAAAGGTGGAGATTACTTCGACTCCCTCCGTTGGGTGTCACTGGGCCTTCACAGCGTCTCCATTTCATCTGGTGACGACAGGGGACGGCTTGCCAGACGATGTCTTCGTGTTGTGTTTTACTGATTCTGCATGCACAGACTCCACCGTGCTCGGCCAAGCTGGAGGTTTCTTGACCAACAGTGAGCGTAGACTAAAAGTTCCAAAGCACAGTCGAGCGCAGCAAGGTGCACCTGAATGTCGGTGGACGAAGAGGACAAGAGCCATTGCCGGAAAAAATGGGCTATCGCTTTTCGGCTTTTTGGCTCAGATCAAGTGTAGTCTCATTTGATCGAGAGAAGCTGAGGATTTCGATGTCGATCGTGGATTGGAGAACTCGGAGGGATTGAAGTCGTAAAAGAGGAAACGTTTGGAGCTTGGCTGCTATTGGTGGATCTACACGCTGGCCTAAACCTCGGGTTTAGGCCTAACGCCGATAAAGTTTCACACCCAACGTACGAGCTATGGATGCAGCTGCATCCCGACCACCAGGCTGGGGAGTGCGAAACACTGTCCGAGTCACAGTGAAGAAAACGGAGGGAGAGTCACCTTTGGACCGGAAACACTTCGTGAAGAGGGTGCTGCTCGAGTGTTGTGGGTTTAAAGCAACAGAGATCTTCTGCTTGCAAAACTTCCCCAAGAATGGTTTCTTTGATGTCACCTTCAAGAGCGTCGCAGCGTGCATCAAATTCTTGAACGTCTTCAAGGAAAAAGGTAACCAGAGTCCCCTGTCGATCCTAACTGCGGAGCCTCTGTTTACGCTACCGGCACAGCGAAATCGGGTTGTTACACTGCACACGTACAACCCCCACGTCCCTGTGTCTGATGTGCTCACGTTCCTCGCCAGGTACGCTCAGCTGAAAAGTGACAGCGTGCAAGTGAAAGACACCTTCGGCATCTGGACAAGTGAGCACCAGGTCAAGGTGACCCTAAGAATGGACAGCAACGGAGCCATCCTGCATCCCCCCTCCAGTTTCGCTATTGGAGTAAATCGTGGCTACCTCTACTACGTGGGACAGCCACGAGTATGCCACACCTGTGGCAAAATGGGGCATGTTGCCGCAAACTGCAGTGTGACCTTCTGCAAGAACTGCAGGCAGGAGGGACACATGACTCAGGACTGCAAGGAAGACAAGTGCTGCAACCTGTGTGGGGAGGCCGGCCATCTTTACAGGGCCTGCCCGAAACGCGGGGCGACATACGCTCAAATCATCAGCAGTGGAGTTAAAAAGGCGACCAGAGAGGAGGAGCATACACCCTCCACCGAAAAAGACACCACGGTTCAGAATGAGGAAAAGCAACAGAAGGGCCCCCAACAAAAAGAGGAGGCCCCAGCACCACCTGACAACCCAACCCCAGCCCCATCTGATGAGGAACACTCAATGGAAGAGGAAGAGGATGGGACAAAGAATAAAGAGCCCTGGGAAACCGTGAACAGGGACAAACGAAAGAGAAAACAAAAAAACAAACTGAAGAACCCCCTGAGGGGTAGTGGCAAAAAGCGACACCTCTCAGCCGGCGCACTTAGTGCCGACACCTCATCCGATGAGGGAAAACAGGACAAGAATCGGCCTCAGATAAAGAGGCAAAGCACCAACGTGGAACGGAAGGCACAGACCCCCCAGACCACCGACCGGGAAGAAAACAAGGTCACAGACCAACCCCCGATAGCAACGAGCAGCAACAACCCAGGTGAAGACCGGCCTGCAACCCCAACACCTACTGACTGCCACGACGAACCCCAGGGCTACACCATCACCCCCATTGCATCTGCATCAAAATCACTGGGCCAGTACGGACCAGAACAGTTTTCTCAGCCCTGCAACTGTGCTAAAGTTTGCGAGCACCACCGGCATGCTGGGGAACATTCAACAGCTGGAACAGCCAACTGTATAGACTCTGGACTCTTGAGACTGGTAAATCTATCTTTTTATAATGGGTTTAAAAATTGCATCCATAAATGTGCGAAGCATCAAAGATACTTCGCGGTGTGTAGCCACACTCAACTATTTGGTAAATGTAAAAGCTGACCTACTGTTCCTGCAGGAGTGCGGAATTCCGCACCTCAGCAACTACAGGCGCTGGTCGAGCTGGTGGTCCCACGGGCCATCCATCTGGTCAGGAGGAAACGACTGCCGCTCCTCCGGCCTGGGTATTCTGCTGCGGGGAGGCAACTTCACCATCTCCGACGTTAAGGGGGTGGTGGGCGGGCGCCTCCTCGTAGCAGACGTGAAATACAAAAACACCCCTCTCTGACTTATTAATGTGTACGCCCCGGCCGTAAAAAGTGAGCGGCTGGCAGTTCTTCAGCAACTCGCAATGCTGTTGGCCACCTCCAAGCCGGTCATCCTGGGTGGTGACTTCAACTGCATCATCGATGCGGCTGGACGATCCAGCAAAGCCGACAGCAAACTAGACGCCACGTCCAGACTCCTGATGGAAACGGTAAAAGACGCCAAGCTGCTCGACGTCTGCAGCAACCCTGCAGACGGCGCGCAGCGTAGATACACATGGTCACGGCCAGACGGGTCCGTCCGCTCCAGGATAGACTTCTTTTTTGTGTCCCGAGCTTTCACGGTCAGGTCCACCGACGTAACGCCGGTGTTCTTCTCTGACCACTGCCTCCTACTGGCCGACTGCCACCTGCAGGAAGACCAGGGGGTAGGCAGGGGGACGTGGAAGCTAAATGTAAAACTGCTGACCCCTGAGAACATCGAGGAACTCAGGAGGGATTACAAAGTTTGGAGAACCGTGAAACCCCTCTTTGAGGCCCCACATCTCTGGTGGGAAGCAATCAAGGGGAATATCAAGAGGTTTTTCATCCTCAAGGGCGTTCAAAAGGTGAGAGAGAGACGAGGGGTCATGTCCAGGCTCCAGAAAAGTATGCAAAATTTGCTCCAGCTGCAGTCGATGGGGGTGGATGTCAAGGAGGATCTCCAAGAGGTGAAGAGCCAGCAAGCCTCGCTCTACACCTCGGAGGCCTCCAAGGTTATCTTCCGTTCCAGAGTCCTCTCTGTGGAGCAGGACGAAAAGTGCTCACGCTTCTTCTTCCAAAAGGTGCACAGAGAGACCTCTGTGATCAGCAGTCTGAAGGAAGAAGATGGCTCTGAAAAGTCATCGCAGTCTGACATCCTGAGGATCAGCCAATCCTTTTATGCCGGACTGTATGACCTGAAGCCAACAGATAGCACTGTTTCCCAGACCTTCCTGTCGGCTATCACGGAGGTCATAGGCGACAGCGAGCTGGAAAACCTGGACAAACCACTAACTCTGGACGAGCTGACAAAGGCCGCCAAGTCCTTCGAGACGAGTAAAACTCCCGGAAGCGACGGCTTACCGGTTGAGTTGTATTCGGCTCTGTGGGACTGGATGGGCCCAGACCTGCTGGAAGTGTACGAGAGTATGATTCTGGAAGGCAGCATGTCAGAGTCCATGAGGAAAGGCATCATCACCCTCATCTACAAGCAGAAGAGGGAAAGGGAAGAAATTCGAAATATGCGACCCATTTCACTGTTGAATGTGGACTACAAAATTCTAGCAAAGGTCATCGCCAATCGGGTCAGGTCTGCTCTGGAGTCGGTGATCCACCCTGACCAGACCTGTGCTGTACCCGGCAGGAAGATCTCTGATAGCCTCGCGCTACTCAGGTATACGATCGGCTACGTGCAGGACAGGGGGGTGGACACTTGCCTCATCAGCCTTGACCAGGAGTAGGCTTTTGACAGAATATCGCACACCTACATGATGGATGTGCTCTCCAAAATGGGGTTTGGGGAGGGAATTCGCAATTGGATCAAACTGCTCTACACAAACATCTATAGCGCAGTCTCAATCAATGGGTGGGAATCAGAAAAGTTCCAGATCAGATCTGGAGTCAGGCAGGGCTGCCCTCTCTCCTCTGCCCTTTTTGTGTGCTGCATAGACCTTTTGCCGAGTCCATCAGGAGGGATCCGGGTATAAGAGGAGTGACGATCCCAGGCAGTGGAGGCATGCAAGTCAAGGCCTCCCTGTACATGGACGATGTTGCCGTCTTCTGCTCGGATCCTGCGTCTGTACGCAGGCTCTTGACCACCTGCGACCAGTTTGAACTGGCCTCTGGAGCCAAGGTTAACCGGGGCAAGAGCGAGGCCATGTTCTTTGGGAACTGGGCCGACCGGTCCTTTGTCCCCTTCACTGTCAGGTCCGATTACCTGAAGGTGCTGGGGATATGGTTCGGAGCTGCTGGGGCGTGCACCAAAAACTGGGAGGAGCGCATAGGAAAGGTAAGACAGAAACTGGGCTGGTGGGAGCAACGCTCCCTCTCCATTGCGGGCAAAACCCTGGTCATCAGGTGTGAGGTACTCTCGGTGCTACTGTACGTGGCGCAGGTCTGGCCCATAACCCGAGCCTACGCCACAGCTGTCACCCGGGCCATCTTCAAATTTATCTGGCGATCCAAGATGGACTGTGTCCAAAGGGACACCATGTACAAACCTCTGGAGAAGGGAGGGCGGAACGTACCCAACGCCTCCCTCATCCTGTTGGCCACCTTTGTGTCCAGCTGCATCAAGCTGAGCGTGGACCCCCAGTACGCAAACACCAAGTGTCACTACATACTGAGGTTCTACCTGTCCCCGGTGTTGCGAAGGATGGGCCTGGCCTCATTGCCGCGGAACGCTCCAAGTAGTTGGACCGTACCGTACCACCTGTCCTTTGTGGAAAAGTTTTTGAAGGAAAACACCTTTGACCACAAGGCAATGAAGCAGTGGTCAGCACGTAATGTCCTCGAGGCCCTCAGGGAAAAAGAGACCGTGGAGGACGTTGGATGGTTCCCTGAGCAGACTGCCAGAGTCATCTGGCAGAACGCCTCATCACCAGAACTTTCAAACAAGCACCAAGACCTAGCTTGGCTGGTGGTGAGAAGGGCCCTCCCTGTCAGATTCTTCATGCACACCCGAAGGCTCTGCACCAATGCACGCTGCCCTCGGAGTGGCTGTGGGGGAAATGAGACGGTCACACACCTCCTTGTGGAATGTGCCTTTGCAAAGAAGGTCTGGAGAGAGATGCAGTGGTATTTGTCAAGGTTTATCCCAAACAGATCTGTGACACAGGACTCTGTGCTCTACGGACTGTTTCCAGGGACACACACCGAGACAAATATCAACTGCTGCTGGAAGGTCATCAACTCGGTAAAAGACGCTCTTTGGTCTGCCCAAAACTTGCTGATCTTCCAGTGCAAAGAATTGTCCTCGACCGAGTGTTGCAGACTGGCACATTCCAAGGTCCAGGACTACGTGCTGAGGGACGCACTCAAGCTTGGGGCAGCTGCCGCCAAGGCGCAATGGGGAAAGACCACTGTGTAAAGTCTTTCCAGCAAATGTACACCGAGGGGCCGGTAACAGTGTAAAGCCCCTCGGTCGGGGCAACCAACACTCCAATGTATAAAACCAACATGCCACTGTAAATATTTAAGAAGGAATTGTAATGTAAAGAGTGATATGTGTACGACAATATCAAAAGTGAATGAAAGAAAGTCAAGGCAACATGTAACCCTGCCGGAAATGTACAGTCAAGACAATTTGAAATGTTTCTGTAATGCTCATGATAAATTTTTATGAATAAAGTATATTTTTTTTTGAAAAAAAAAATCAAAAAAAATCTGTTCTTATCAGTTTAATATCTGATATGTCCGCAATCTGGGGACCGAATATTAAATTGATTTTTAGGACTCGGAGATGGTTCAGGGGCTTGCTCCTTCCGCTCCACGCATCAACCTGGTCTTGCAGTGCTTCCAGGAATGGTGCCCTCTCCCCGCTTTGGGGCGCTAAAAGCATAAAATGCCGCAAAACGTGGCTTCCGTTTTTCTCTCTTGTGCAGTTGTCTCATCCTGACCAATTGAAGGCCTTTCAGGCTCCAAAGCATTGCTAGCTTTTCTGCTGGCGGGAGCTTCGTGCACGAATGTTGCGAGCCGATGGACTCGCGGACTTGCGGCAGCCAGGCTCCGTTTTCAGCTGATATGCCACACAGATTTCCTGCTGCTTTTTACAGGCCACACACCTTCACACTCGGATGCCGACTTGCCTTCTCCTCACTTCAGTTACCACATCCCTTCATCCTGCACAACGGGGAAGTGTGGCGACAGACTGAACGGCATCCTGTTTGGATGTAGGTACACCTTCACGGCATCTCTTTTCGTTCTCCTGACTCCACGACCAACACGCCAGGGTGGAGCTCAGGGAGACTAGACATTGCCCTCTGTTGGATTCCGCCAGTACTTGCTGCTTGCACGGATTGCCCTTTGTTCGGCAAAGGTGGAGATTACTTCGACTCACTCCGTTGGGTGTCACTGGGCCTTCACAGCGTCTCCATTTCATCTGGTGACGACAGGGGACGGCTTGCTAGACGATGTCTTCGTGTTGTGTTTACTGGTTCTGCATGCACAGACTCCACCGTGCTCAGCCAAGCTGGATGTCTCTTGACCAACAGTGAGCGTAGACTAAAAGTTCCAAAGCACAGTCGAGCGCAGCAAGGTGCACCTGAATGTCGGTGGATGAGGAGGACAAGAGCCATTGCCGGAAAATATGGGCTATCGCTTCTCGGCCTTTTGGCTCAGATCAAGTGTAGTATTTGTTCTTATCAGTTTAAAATCTGATATGTCCTCAATCTGGAGACCGAATATTAAGTTGATTTTTAGGACTCGGAGATGGTTCAGGGGCTTGCTCCTTCCGCTCCACGCATCAACCTGGGCTTGCAGTGCTTCCAGGAGTGGTGCCTTCACCCCGCTTTGGGGCGAAAATGTATAAAAGCAGAAAATGCCGCAAAACCGGCCTACCCCTTTTCTCTGTTGTCCAGTTGCCTCATCTTGACCAATTTAAGGCATTTCAAGCTCCAAAGCATTGCTAGCTTTTCTGCTGGCGGGAGCTTCGTGCACGAATGTTGCGAGCCGATGGACTCGCGGACTTGCGGCAGCCAGGCTCCGTTTTCAGCTGATATGCCACACAGATTTCCTGCTGCTTTTTACAGGCCACTCACCTTCACACTCGGATGCCGACTTGCCTTCTCCTCACTTCAGTTACCACATCCCTTCATCCTGCACAACGGGGAAGTGTGGCGACAGACTGAACGGCATTCTCTTTGGATGTAGGTATACCTTCACGGCGTCTCTTTTCGTTCTCCTGACTCCACGACCAACACGCTAGGGTGGAGCTCAGGGAGACTAGACATTGCCCCCTGTTGGATACCGCCAGCACTTGCTGCTTGCACGGATTGTCCTTTGTTCGGCAAAGGTGGAGATTTCTTCGACTCTCTCCATTGGGTGTCACTGGCCTTCACAGCGTCTCCATTTCATCTGGTGACGACAGGTGACGGCTTGCCAGACGATGTCTTCCTGTTGTGTTTCACTGGTTCTGCATGCTCAGACTCCACCGTGCTCGGCCAAGCTGGATGTCTCTTGACCAACAGTGAGCGTAGACTAAAAGTTCCAAAGCACAGTCGAGCGCAGCAAGGTGCACCTGAATGTCGGTGGACGAGGAGGACAAGAGCCATTGCCGGAAAATATGGGCTATCGTTTCTCGGCCTTTTGGCTCAGATCAAGTGTAGTATCTGTTCTTATCAGTTTAATATCTGATATGTCCTCAATCTGGGGACCGAATGTTAAATTGATTTTTAGGACTCGGAGATGGTTCAGGGGCTTGCTCCTTCCGCTCCACGCATTCACCTGGTCTTGCATTGCTTCCAGGAATGGTGCCCTCTCCCCGATTTGGGGCGCAAAATGTATAAAAGCAGAAAATGCCGCAAAACCTGGCTTCCCCTTTTCTCTCTTGTCCAGTTGTCTCATCCTGACCAATTTAAGGCCTTTCAGGCTCCAAAGCATTGCTAGCTTTTCTGCTGGCGGGAGCTTCGTGCACGAATGTTGCGAGCCGATGGACTCGCGGACTTGCGGCAGCCAGGCTCCGTTTTCAGCTGATATGCCACACAGATTTCCTGCTGCTTTTTACAGGCCACTCACCTTCACACTCGGATGCCGACTTGCCTTCTCCTCACTTCAGTTACCACATCCCTTCATCCTGCACAACAGGGAAGTGTGGCGACAGACTGAACGGCATCCTGTTTGGATGTAGGTACACCTTCACGGCGTCTCTTTTCGTTCTCCTGACTCCACGACCAGCACGCCAGGGTGGAGCTCAGGGAGACTAGACATTGCCCTCTGTTGGATTCCGCCAGTACTTGCTGCTTGCACGGATTGCCCTTTGGCAACAGAGATCTTCTGCTTGCAAAACTTCCCCAAGAATGGTTTCTTTGATGTCACCTTCAAGAGCGTCGCAGCGTGCATCAAATTCTTGAACGTCTTCAAGGAAAAAGGTAACCAGAGTCCCTTGTCGATCCTGACTGCGGAACCTCTGTTTACGCTACCGGCACAGCGAAATCGGGTTGTTACACTGCACACGTACAACCCTCACGTCCCTGTATCTGATGTGCTCACGTTCCTCGCCAGGTACGCTGAGCTGAAAAGTGACAGCGTGCAAGTGAAAGACACCTTCGGCATCTGGACAAGTGAGCACCAGGTCAAGGTGACCCTAAGAACGGACAGCAACGGAGCCATCCTGCATCCCCCCTCCAATTTCGCTATTGGAGTAAATCGTGGCTACCTCTACTACGTGGGACAGCCACGTGTATGCCACACCTGTGGCAAAACGGGGCATGTTGCCGCAAACTGCAGTGTGACCTTCTGCAAGAACTGCAGGCAGGAGGGACACATGACTAAGGACTGCAAAGAAGACAAGTGCTGCAACCTGTGTGGGGAGGCCGGCCATCCTTGCAGGGCCTGCCCGAAACGCGGGGCGACATACGCTGAAATCATCAGCAGCGGAGTTAAAAAGGCGACCAGAGAGGAGGTGCATACACCCTCCACCGAAAAAGACACCACGGCTCAGAATGAGGAAAAGCAACAAAAGGGCCCCCAACAAAAAGAAGAGGCCCCAGCACCTCCTGACAACCCAACCCCAGCCCCATCTGATGAGGAACACTCAATGGAAGAGGAAGAGGATGGGACAAAGAATAAAGAGCCCTGGGAAACAGTGAACAGGGACAAACGAAAGCGGAAACAAAAAAACAAACTGAAGAACCCCCCGAGGGGTAGTGGCAAAATGCGACACCTCTCAGCCGGCGCACTTAGCGCCGACACCTCATCCGATGAGGGAAAACAGGACAAGAATCGGCCTCAAATAAAGAGGTAAAGCACCAACGTGGAACGGAAGGCACAGACCCCCCAGACCACCGACCGGGAAGAAAACAAGGTCACAGACCAACCCCCGATAGCAACGAGCAGCAACAACCCAGGTGAAGACCGGCCTGCAACCCCAACACCTACTGACTGCCATGACGAACGCCAGGGCTACATCACCCCCCCCAATGCATCTGCATCAAAATCACGGGGCCAGTACGGACCAGAACAGCTTTCTCAGCCCTGCAACTGTGCTAAAATTTGCGAGCACCACCGGCATGCTGGGGAACATCGAACAGCTGGAACAGCCAACTGTATAGACTCTGGACTCTTGAGACTGGTAAATCTATCTTTTTTATAATGGGTTTAAAAATTGCATCCATAAATGTGCGAAGCATCAAAGATACTTCGCGGTGTGTAGCCACACTCAACTATTTGGCAAATGTAAAAGCTGACCTACTGTTCCTGCAGGAGTGCGGAATTCCGCACCTCAGCAACTACAGGCGCTGGTCGAGCTGGTGGTCCCACGGGCCATCCATCTGGTCAGGAGGAAACGACTGCCGCTCCTCCGGCCTGGGTATTCTGCTGCGGGGAGGCAACTTCACCATCTCCGACGTTAAGGAGGTGGTGGGTGGGCGCCTCCTCGTAGCAGACGTGAAATACAAAAACACACCTCTCAGACTTATTAATGTGTACGCCCCGGCCGTAAAAAGTGAGCGGCTGGCAGTCCTTCAGCAACTCCCACTGCTGTTGGCCACCTCCAAGCCGGTCATCCTGGGTGGTGACTTCAACTGCATCATCGATGCGGCTGGACGATCCAGAAAAGCCGACAGCAAACTGGACGCTACGTCCAGACTCCTGATGGAAACGGTAAAAGACGCCAAGCTGCTCGACGTCTGCAGAAACCCTGCAGACGGCGCGCAGCATAGATACACATGGTCACGGCCTGACGGGTCCGTCCTCTCCAGGATAGACTTCTTTTTTGTGTCCCGAGCTTTCACGGTCAGATCCACCGACGTAACGCCGGTGTTCTTCTCTGACCACTGCCTCCTACTGGCCGACTGCCACCTGCAGGAAGACCAGGGGGTAGGCAGGGGGACATGGAAGCTAAATGTAAAACTGCTGACCCCTGAGAACATCGAGGAACTCAGGAGGAATTACAAAGGTTGGAGAACCGTGAAACCCCTCTTTGGGGCCCCACATCTCTGGTGGGAAGCAATCAAGGGGAATATCAAGAGGTTTTTCATCCTCAAGGGCGTTCAAAAGGTGAGAGAGAGACGAGGGGTCATGTCCAGGCTCCAGAACAGTATGCAAAATTTGCTCCAGCTGCAGTCGATGGGGGTGGATGTCAAGGAGGATCTCCAAGAGGTGAAGAGCCAGCAAGTCTCGCTCTACACCTCGGAGGCCTCCAACGTTATCTTCCGTTCCAGAGTCCGCTCCGTGGAGCAGGACGAAAAGTGCTCACGCTTCTTCTTCCAAAAGGTGCACAGAGAGACCACTGTGATCAGCAGCAGGAAGGAAGAAGATGGCTCTGTAAAGTCATCGCAGTCTGACATCCTGAGGATCAGCCAATCCTTTTATGCCGGACTGTATGACCTGAAGCCAACAGATAGCACTGTTTCCCAGACCTTCCTGTCGACTATCACGGAGGTCATAGGCGACAGCGAGCTGGAAAACCTGGACAAACCACTAACTCTGGACGAGTTGACAAAGGCCGCCAAGTCCTTCGAGACGAGTAAAACTCCCGGAAGCGACGGCTTACCGGTTGAGTTGTATTCGGCTCTGTGGGACTGGATTGGCCCAGACCTGCTGGAAGTGTACGAGAGTATGCTTCTGGAAGGCAGCATGTCAGAGTCCATGAGGAAAGGCATCATCACCCTCATCTACAAGCAGAAGGGGGAAAGGGAAGAAATTCGAAATTGGCGACCCATTTCACTGTTGAATGTGGACTACAAAATTCTAGCTAAGGTCATCGCCAATCGGGTCAGGTCTGATCTGGAGTCGGTGATCCACCCTGACCAGACCTGTGCTGTACCTGGCAGGAAGATCTCTGATAGCCTCTCGCTACTCAGGGATACGATCGCCTATGTGCAGGACAGGAGGGTGGTCACTTGCCTCATCAGCCTTGACCAGGAGAAGGCTTTTGACAGAATATCGCACACCTACATGATGGATGTGCTCCCCAAAATGGGGTTTGGGGAGGGAATCCGCAATTGGATCAAACTGCTCTACACAAACATCTATAGCGCAGTCTCAATCAATGGGTGGGAATCAGAAAAGTTCCTGATCAAATCCGGAGTCAGGCAGGGCTGCGCTCTCTCCTCTGCCCTTTTTGTGTGCTGCATAGAACCTTTTGCCGAGTCCATCAGGAGGGATCCGGGTATAAGAGGAGTGACGATCCCAGGCAGTGGAGGCATGCAAGTCAAGGCCTCCCTGTACATGGACGACGTTGCCGTCTTCTGCTCGGATCCTGCGTCTGTACGCAGGCACTCGACCACCTGCGACCAGTTTGAAATGGCCTCGGGAGCCAAGGTAAACCGTGGCAAGAGCGAGGCCATGTTCTTTGGGAACTGGGCCGACCGGTCCTTTGTCCCCTTCACTGTCAGGTCAGATTACCTGAAGGTGCTGGGGATATGGTTCGGAGCTGCTGGGGCGTGCACCAAAAACTGGGAGGAGCGCATAGGAAAGGTAAGACAGAAACTGGGCTGGTGGGAGCAACGCTCCCTCTCCATTGCGGGCAAAACCCTGGTCATCAGGTGTGAGGTACTCTCGGTGTTACTGTATGTGGCGCAGGTCTGGCCCATAACCCGACCCTACGCCACAGCAGTCACCCGGGCCATCTTGGAATTTTTCTGGCGACCCAAGATGGACCGTGTCCGAAGGGACACCATGTACAAACCTCTGGAGAAGGGAGGGCGGAATGTACCCAACGCCTCCCTCATCCTGTTGGCCACCTTTGTGTCCAGCTGCATCAAGCTGTGCGTGGACCCCCATTATGCAAACACCAAGTGTCACTACATACTGAGGTTCTACCTGGACCCGGTGTTACGAAGGATGGGCCTGGCCTCATTGCCGCGGAACGCTCCAAGTAGTTGGACCGTACGGTACCACCTGTCTTGCGTGGAAAAGGTTTTGAAGGAAAACACCTTTGACCACAAGGCAATGAAGCAGTGGTCAGCAGTTAATGTCCTCGAGGCCCTCAGGGAAAAGGAGACCGTGGAGGACGTGGGATGGTTCCCTGAGCAGACTGCCAGAGTCATCTGGCAGAACGCCTCATCACCAGAACTTTCAAACAAGCACCAAGACCTAGCTTGGCTGGTGGTGAGAAGGGCCCTCCCTGTCAGATTCTTCATGCACACCCGAAGGCTCTGCACCAATGCACGCTGCCCTCGGAGTGGCTGTGGGGGAAATGAGACGGTCACACACCTCCTTGTGGAATGTGCCTTTGCAAAGAAGGTCTGGAGAGAGATGCAGTTGTGTTTGTCAAGGTTTATTCCAAACAGATCTGTGACACAGCACTCTGTGCTCTACGGACTGTTTCCAGGGACACACACCGAGACAAATATCAACTGCTGCTGGAAGGTCATCAACTCGGTAAAAGACGCTCTTTGGTCTGCCCGAAACTTGCTGATCTTCCAGTGCAAAGAATTGTCCTCGACCGAGTGTTGCAGACTGGCACATTCCAAGGTCCAGGACTACGTGCTGAGGGACGCACTCAAGCTTGGGGCAGCTCCCGCCAAGGCGCAATGGGGAAAGACCAATGTGTAAAGTCTTTCCAGCAAATATACACCGAGGGGCGGGTAACAGTGTAAAGCCCCTCGGTCTGGGCAACCAACACTCCAATGTACAAAAACAAACATGCCACTGTAAATATTTAAGAAGGAATTGTAATATAAAGAGTGATATGTGTATGATAATATCAAAATTGAATGGAAGAAAGTCAAGGCAACATGTAACCCTGCCGGAAATGTACAGTCAAGACAATTTGAAATGTTTCCGTAATGCTCATGATAAATTTTTATGAATAAAGTATATTGTTTTGAAAGAAAAAAAAAAATCTGTTCTTATCAGTTTAATATCTGATATGTCCTCTATCTGGGGACCGAATATTAAATTGATTTTTGGGACTCGGAGATGGTTCAGGGGCTTGCTCCTTCCGCTCCACGCATCAACCTGGTCTTGCAGTGCTTCCAGGAATCGTGCCTTCACCCCGCTTTGGGGCGCAAAATGTATAAAAGCAGAAAATGCTGCAAAACGTGGCTTCCCCTTTTCTCTCTTGTCCAGTTGTCTCATCTTGACCAATTTAAGGCCTTTCAGGCTCCAAAGCATTGCTAGCTTTTCTGCTGGCGGGAGCTTCGTGCACGAATGTTGCGAGCCGATGGACTCGCGGACTTGCGGCAGCCAGGCTCCGTTTTCAGCTGATATGCCGCACAGATTTCCTGCTGCTTTTTACAGGCCACTTACCCTCACACCCGGATGCCGACTTGCCTTCTCCTGACTTCAGTTACCACATCCCTTCATCCTGCACAACGGGAAAGTGTGGCGACAGACTGAACGGCATCCTGATTTGGATGTTTGTATACCTTCACGGCGTCTCTTTTCGCTCTCCTGACTCCACGACCAACACGCCAGGGTGGAGCTCAGGGAGACTAGACATTGCCCCCTGTTGGATTCCGCCAGTATTTGCTGCTTGCACGGATTGCCCTTTGTTCGGCAAAGGTGGAGATTTCTTCGACTCCCTCCGTTGGTTGTCACTGGGCCTTCACAGCGTCTCCATTTCATCTGGTGACGACAGGGGACGGCTTGCCAGACGATGTCTTCCTGTTGTGATTTACTGGTTCTGCATGCACAGACTCCACCGTGCTCGGCCAAGCTGGAGGTCTCTTGACCAACAGTGACCGTAGACTAAAAGTTCCAAAGCACAGTCGAGCGCAGCAAGGTGCACCTGAATGTCGGTGGACGAGGAGGACAAGAGCCATTGTCGGAAAATATGGGCTATCGCTTCTCGGCCTTTTGGATCTGGTCAAGTGTAGTATCTGTTCTTATCAGTTTAATATCTGATATGTTCTCTATCTGGGTATCGAATATTAAATTGATTTTTGGGACTGGGAGATGGTTCATCGCCAGATACGCTGAGCTGAAAAGTGACAGCGTGCAAGTGAAAGACACCTTCGGCATCTGGACAAATGAGCACCAGGTCAAGGTGACCCTAAGAACAGACAGCAACGGAACCATCCTGCATGCCCCCTCCAGTTTAGCTATTGGAGTAAATCGTGGTTACCTCTACTACGTGGGACAGCCACGAGTATGCCACACATGTGACAAAACGGGGCATGTTGCTGCAAATTGCAGTGTGACCTTCTGCAAAAACTGCAGGCAGGAGGGACACATGACTAAGGACTGCAAAGAAGACAAGTGCTGCAAGCTGTGTTCGGAGGCCGGCCATCTTTACTGGGCCTGCCCGAAACGCGGGGCGAAACATGCACTGATCATCAGCAGCGGAGTTAAAAAGGCGACCAGAGAGGAGGTTCATACACCCTCCACCGTAAATTACACCACGGCACAAAATGCGGAAAAGCAACAGAAGGGCCCCCAACAAAAAGAGGAGGCCCCAGCACGCCCTGACAACCCAACCCCAGCCTCATCTGATGAGGAACACTCAATGGAGGAGGAAGAGGATGGGGCAAAGAATAAAGAGCCCTGGGAAACAGTGAACAGGGACAAACGAAAGAGGAAACAAAAAAACAAACCGAAGAACCCCCCGAGGGGGAGTGGCAAAAAGCGACACCTTTCAGCCAGCGCACTTAGCGCCGCCACCTCCTCCGATGAGGGAAAACAAGACAAGAATCGGCCTCAAATAAAGAGGCAAAGCACCAACGTGGAACGGGAGGCACAGACCCCCCCAGACCACCGACCGGGAAGAAAATAAAACCCGCCGAGACAATCAACCCCTGCCTCATGGGAACAGCAATATGACCAACGGCCAGCAAACGCCGGACATTCAAAACAAGGTCAGAGACCAACCCCCGATTGTAACGAGCAGCAACAACCCAGGCGAAGATCGGCCTGCAACCCCAACACCTACTGACTGCCACAACGAACGCCAGGGTTACACCCTCCCCAATGCATCTGCATCAAAATCACGGGGCCAGTGCGGACCAGAACAGTTTTCTCAGCCCTGCAACTGTGCTAAATATTGCGAGCACCACCGGCATGCTGGGGAACATCCAACAGCTGGAACAGCCAACTGTATAGACTCTGGACTCTTGAGACTGGTAATTCTACCTTTTTATAATGGGTTTAAAAATTGCATCCATAAACTGGGAGGAGCGCATAGCAAATGTAAGGCAGAAATTGGGCTGGTCGGAGCAACGCTTCCTCTCCATTGCGGGAAAAACCCTGGTCACCAGCTGTGAGGTACTCTCGGTGCTCCTGTACGTGGCGCAGGTCTGGCCCATAACATGACCCTACGCCACAACCCTGGGTTACTGTCCATGTGGGGTTCGCACATTCTCCCAGTGTCTGCGTGGGTTTCACCCCCACAATCCAAAGATGTGCAGGGTAGGTGGATTGGCCACGCTAAATTGTCCTTTCATTGGGAAAATAGTAATTCGGTACTCTAAATTAAAAAAAATACAAACAAAGACAACACGATGATTTTTTAAATTAATTCACCACCATACACCTAATGATAAAATATTTCACCTAAATCCAGGATCCGACATTTTCTTTCGGGTTGAATTTCATGAATGTCAGGAAGAAGGGACACCGGGAATTGTGATTAAATCGATTGTAACATGGCTAATATCAGTAACGTGTCAACATTTACCCAGAATTGCTTTAACTGCCAAAATGGTGAGCTGCTCCCAATATTCCTGAGGTCATTGTCTCCCACAGATCATCATGACTTTTGCCATAGTCACCCTGCAATACCGTCGGTCTATGTTGACAATCTCACGAATCGGCTAACTATTCAAAATGGCGCCCCATGATGTTGGGGACTCCATAAATCATGGTCACATTCTATGCGTTCGCTCAATACTATTCATTTTTCCTTTATATACTCCCAGACGGGAAGCACGGTGGCGCACTGGGTTAGCCTTGCTGCCTCACGGTGCCATGGTCAAAGGTTCGATCCCGCTTCTGATCACTGATCGCGTGGATTTTGCACATTCTCCCCGGGTTTGCGTGGATTTCGCCCCCACAACCCAAAGATGTGCAGAGTAGGTTGATTGGCCACGCTACGTTGCCCCTTTATTGGAAAAAAAATGAATTGGGTACGCTAAATTTAAAAAAATATATCTATATATTCGCACACTGGTCAGCGAGCGTCTCTGTCAAATCTCCTGATTGCTTCTAACCGCTCGTATATACACTATTAAAACTATGAAAAACTATTAAAACTGGATAGAGATTCCTTCGTGCTGTTGGTTTGCCGAAATTTGTCACTTGATACCAAAATTAACAACGATAATGTAAATCCTGTATCTCCGCTTTCTATAATATCGAGTGTTCGTCAAGTGTGGCCGATCCTGGAAATCCTCAGTCATCCTTAAGAACTCAATCCTGGTAGTTATACTGCCTATAAATCCATCTTTTGATACCCATTGCCTAACTTATGGAACATATTCCAATAGCTACTCAGGAATGTCACAACCACAATCATAGAATCATAGAATTTACAGTGCAGAAGGAGGCCATTCAGCCCATGGAATCTGCACCGTCTCTTGGAAAGAGCACCCTACCGAAGGTCAACACCTCCACCCTATCCCCATAACCCAGTAACCCCACCCAACACTAAGGGCAATTTTGGACACTAAGGCCAATTTATCATGGCCAATCCACCTAACCTGCACATGTTTGGACTATGGGAGGAAACCGGATCTCCCGGAGGAAACCCACGCACACACGGGGAGGATGTGCAGACTCCGCACAGACAGTGACCCAAGCCGGAATCGAATCTAGGACCCTGGAGCTGTGAAGCAATTATGCTATCCACAATGCTACCATGCTGCCCGTGGTCTCACTGGAATATACGAAACGTATTTATTCCATTCCGTATTTTGTTGTCCTGCTCCAGTTATAAACAATCCTTTTCCGAGTTAATCTTCGTAATGTTTCCTCAGTTATTTTCCATCAGTTTGCTCTAAAAGCTCATTACCGCAGACAATGACAAGCCACAAAACAGAATCATTAGGAGAACCTCCAGATAAAAGCACATTTCTATCGATGGGCAGCTCAACCATGGCCTTACTTGTCAGTGTGTCATCTGCAAAAATACATTGAATGGTCGGCACGGGCTTGGAGGGCCGAAGGGCCTGTTCCTGTGCTGTACATTTCTTTGTTCTTTGTTCTTTGTACTGGACAATTAAACAACGCACTGAAGAATGAGTATGCACAAATATCCCCATCCACAGTGATGCAGGACCCCAGCAACGACTGTGCAAAAGTTATGACAACAGTTATCAGACAGAAGTGCCCCGTGGGTGATAATCAGTGATTAATTTCATATTTCTGGCGTGACCTTACAAAGTAAGCGCGGATATTGATAATGGCAAATGTCTACGTTTTAATTGATCTTCTGAAAACAACAAATTATCATTGCTAATTACACATTGCTGTAAAATTCTATGTCGAAAACTTCAATAGACAAGCTCTGTCTCCCCGGTCATGATCCAGTTAATGGACTCTAAAAATCGGTAATTTAGTTATTAACTGTGTTTACATTGTTAACAGAGAAAAATCTAGGGTATTGACAAAACGGAAATAATATAATCATACAGTAATAGAATTTACAGTGTAGAAGGAGCCCATTCGGCTCATCACGTTACCACCGGACCGTGGATAGAGCACCCAACATAAGACCACACCTCCATCCTATCCCAGTAACCCAGTAACCCCACCTAACCTTTTTTGGATACTAAGGGCAATTTATTATGGTAAATACACCGAACCTGCACATGTTTCCACTATGGGAGGAAACCGGAGCACCCGGAGGAAACTAACGCAGACACGGGGAGAACCGAGCCTGGGGCCTGGAGCTGTGAAACAACTGTTCTGACCATTGTGGTACCGTGCTGCCCCTAAAGTATATACTTAATAGTTTTCTGCCGGTTACAAATTAATGAAGTTAGCTCTGTAACATCATTGCAAATGCCCGGTTAACATTCGGACACCAGTACTTCTAGTGGATAGTTTTCAAGCAGTGGAGTATAGAAATGAACAATACATGGAGAATTTTCCAATAACGTCATATCCCAAAGAATTAAACATATTCCGATAAACGGCCACTTTCTGCATTTCCCGATCAGCGCCCTGTCTAAACATTGAAAGTCCTTCAACATTTTAAACATAATTCAGTAAACTCTGGACTGAGTCTATACGATACGTTTTTCAAACTGGCCTAATCATGCAAAGCTTAATTAAACAGCTTATACTTAGTTGGAATCTATACAATGTCGCCTTTAAACCCTCTATAATCGGCAATATTCCATCAGATTGATTTTCAGGATGAACACTCACATTTGAGTTGAGGCAGCTTCTTAAAAGTGTCCAGCACCATTTTAACTCCTTTAAAATGATTATTTGGTGAACATGAGCAGTGGGTATAGGTGCCTTGGTATAATTTACTTTCCTTACTTTTGACGTGTGACTATTCTAATGGATATCTACAAGTTACGTGGGTCCGTGTTTATATCCGAAACAGGACAACATGGTCCCCGATTGGTTGGTGGCCAGGACAGGTGCTCAGGACGTGAGGAGGTGTTACATGGAGACCGCTGGGGACGCTGTGTGATGTTTACTTTGGTTTAGAAGCCGCCAGTATGATCTGTGAGCATCTTCAGTGCGGGGCGGTAAAGAACATCATGAGAGGTGCTCCCTTTGGAAAAGGAACCGGCCCAGTGTGGAAGGAGAACTACAGGTGCGACGGGAACGAGTCCAGGTTGTGGCAGTGTCCGCTTTCATCCGTGGACGATTTTAGCTGCTCCCATGGAAATGAAGCCAGTGTCATCTGCTCGTGTGAGTGTCCTCAATCCAGATAATCAGAGCAAAGTAAAATGTGGCACAGAAAATGAAGCGGCCATTCGTTCCATCGTGACCATGCAAGCGTTTTGGAAATGTAACTCAACTTTTCGCAACTCTAGAGTGCCCTCACAGACCAGTGTTATTTCCCTTCCACATAATTGATCAATTCTCTTTTCAATGACATGATTGATCTTCACTTCCATTATACCCACACTGTCCATTTCCGATCCAAACCACTCACTGCCTATGAAAGTACTCTGAAGTCACAATTGTTATTTTGTCAAGTATCTTAAATCTGCCACTCCTCCCATCCTCGCCCTATGCCGACGGGAACATTGCGTCCATATCTGTGTTACACAGAACTCTCAGGATTCTGAACACCCGGTCAAATCGGGAAGTAAAAAATCCTCAGCACTACATTGAGGGTAATTAGAGGAGAAGTCCCGCGTGTCCACTCCTGTATTTTGTTTCACTCAATATCACACAGGACAGATTATTGGCCACTCTCACATGGCTGTTTGCGGGACTTTGGTCTCCTCCTTAATGTCTCTATTTTTTTTTTCATTTTGCATATTCCTGCAGCTGTTTGAGACAATTCACCGTTGCAATGGCAGAATAATAGTTCTCGTATTCGGCACTACAGGAAAATTCTTTCCCACACTCTGAATTTACATACCTAGACTGCAAGCATAATTTCAAAGGAGTTACATTCTCTTCTCCTGTAATCCCAGATAATGCCGCAATATTCCCTCCTCTCGTGCTAGCTGCCTGTACCGATTCTCTGCACGTGATTTATTTCCCCTAATGTTACCTCATAGCTCCAAAATGTTTTCCAAATCTGTCCTGACCATACCGATGGAACTAGCCAATTGAACCAGAAGGATTTGGGACGCGACTGCGTTCAGCTGCAACCTATCCCAACATTCCCTGATCCCTCTTCCGCAGAACTGTTGCCCATATTGGAGGAAATTTATGTCCAAACCCCAGCATCTAATCTCCAGCTAGGTGTACATGCGTTTGCTAATGTTAAAAAAACAGAGTTGCATTTGGTGCAGTACCTAATAAGGATCTTTCTACATATACCGGCCAACGTGCGAGCGAACTCTGGCTTTCGATAAACAGTATTTGCATGACTCTATCCCTCTTTGTCATTGTTTCTGACACGGACCACGAATGCTGACTGTTCAGCTTCCTGCCTGACAGTGCTCAGCATCCGCGTAGTCACACCCTTCACTCTTGCACCAGAGAAGCAGTCTGGGGTAAAGATGATCTAAATCTGCGTTAATTTGTTTCACTGTTACCATTGTTCTCAACGTCTCACTTCACACAGATGAAAATTGGTCACTGAGATTGATGAATGGGGGTAGCAGGTGTGATGGCCGAGTGGAGATTTACTACAACCGCAGCTGGGGCAGAGTCCAGGAGAGCTGATGGGACCTGAATGACACTGACGTGGTCTGTAGACAGCTGGGCTGCGGAGCCGCGATAGCCGCATATAACTCTTCACAATACGGAGAGGATGAAGGGTCAGTGTGGGTGAATTATGTCCATTGTAAAGGAAACGAATCGCATCTCTGGAACTGCAGCTCATTCCCACCGAAGTCGCCTCACACTGACAGCATCGACGTAGGGGTTCTGTGTTCAGGTGAATAAACAGGTCACTGTGACTGAAATGAACGGGAAATGTGTCATGGGCAATGGGAACATGTCATTTCTTCCTCAGGGGCCTGTGGACCAATTATTTAACACTGGAGCCAGGATGAACATGGGCAGTAATAACACATATTTGGAACTATGCTGACAGATTGAACAACGTTATAAATCTCTAGGTCCCGCCCCACAGTAAATACAGACATAGCCAATAAGGACCAATGACAACGATGACAAATGAATTGGTCAAAGGGGTAGGTTTCAACAGCGCAACTGAAAGGGAGAGGAAAGGTTTATGTCAAGGAATTCTGATATTGTCTGTCAAAAGCCAATGTCGGGGCTGTTGATTTTTTTTGTTCGTTCTTGTGATGTGGGCGTCGCTGTCTGGGCCAGCAATTGTTACCCATATCTAATTGCCCTTAAACTGAGTGGAGTGCTAGACTATTTCAGACTGGGGGAAGTTAAGACTTAACCGCATTGGTGTGTGGGGCTATAGTCACATGTAGGTCAAAACGGGTTAGGACAACAGACTTCCTGCCTGAGGTGCATTAGTGAATGAGATGGGTTTTTACGACAATCGACAATGGTTACATTGTCATCAATAGACGTCCAATTACAGATTTTAATTGAATTCAAATTCCACCATTTCGTAACATGGGATTAGAAGCCGCGCCCCCAGAGCTATCCCCAGGTCTCTGCATTAGTAGTCCAGTAACAATACCAATACGAAGACGCCTCCTCATTAAGTATGGGGGATCGATTGATGTATTTGTGCATTTGAACATGACAATGATATTCTAAAGCTAAATTATGTTATAGGATGAAAGTGCAGGATAGATCAAATAGGTGATTTTGGTAGGCGGGGGGAGTGTGTGAGGCAATGTAATTGCGGTGGGCATTACTGGTGAGATCAAATTTGCGCGGTTCACTTTGGAAAGTGTTGTTTGCATTAGCGTTTTTGAAGGGAGCAAGATTGGTTTCCCAGCTAGGCATTTGGGAAATCCTCCTGTCTTGAAAGAACATGGATCTTCTGAAACTTTCAGCCGGAAGTGTGGTGAATTCGCGGGGAGGGTCAGTGCTTGAGCGGTTAAGCCGCTTTTTCTCTCAATGATGCTACCAACCCATTGAACATTTTCTGATTTGTACCATTAAGAACATTATGGCGATATCTGATGAAATATGGGCAGCAAAACAGTATGCAGTGAAAAACATAACATAAAATGTTTGCTTAAAGGGATTGTGTTTAGACTTATTAATTGGCATAATTAGACAATTGCGGGCGAAACATTCTATCCAGCATAGAATGGGCCAATCCCGAAAACCACGGTGCAGATTTTATAAAATAAATTGAGAGTACCCACTAATTTTTTCCAATTCACGGGCAATTTAGCGTGACCAAATCACCATACGCTATTCAGGTTTGGGTTGTGGGTGTGAGAACAACGCAGACACGGGCAGAATGTGAATTCTCCACATTGGCAGTGACCCAGGGCCGGGATTAATCCTGGGACCGCTGCGCGGTGAGGCAGCGGTGCTAAACACTGCGCGCTTTATCAATTTCCAAATGATTTGTATCGGTTGATTCAGATTTTCGGAACAGGCATTTCCCGACGTCCCATTGAAGAGCAGTTCCACATTGCCTTCACGGCGTTATTTTCCAGTCACCATATTATACATTTAGGTAAGACTACAAAAGTGTTGGACAACAAGTATTCATTTACCTGTGAACAGCAGCTTGAAAGGGAGATTTTAATTCAGCCGGCTGTTACACAATAGTTTGAATTAAACAGTGATATGAATTTGTGTTAGAAGGATAATATTCCACTGCATTATTTTCTATCAGGACACAAACAGTTAAGGCTATCTGACGGGGCAAGCCGGTGTGCTGGCCGATTGGAGATTTATTACTCTGGGACCTGGGGCTCAGTTTGTGACGATTCCTGGGACCTGACAGACGCTGACGTGGTTTGCAAACAGCTGGCCTGTGGAAATGCATTGCAGCTTCCATTTCCTGCTCCGTCTGGACCAGGCACAGGCAGCATTTGGCTTGATGAGCTGGACTGTTCCGGGAACGAATCGTCTATCTGGCAATGCCCCCATGCATTGTGGGGAAACCACGACTGTAATCATAAAGAAGATGTGGAGATCATGTGCTCAGGTAAAGATCGTATTTCCTTCAGTTTTCAGCGAAGTTTCATACTGAAGATATATCCCCGAGTTTGGTCGGAACTGCACTGACGTAGGTTAGTCGGACTAACGCCGAGTGTGGCGTTTATTCTGCACACAAATAGCATTAAAACGTTGATTCAGCCTACCGGATCTATGTTCCCTTCCGATTCTTTCTCCTCTCACTTCCGTTTATACTCTCAGTGTAAAAGCATCGGTGCTGTCCGCCTCAAGTATCTTATGTTTTCTGAGTTTCACTTTCCTCCAACTTTCTGGCAATCAGAAGAAAAACATGTTCTCCTGAACTCACTGTGAATGTTATTCGTACAACAGATGGTCGTAACAGGGTCATACAGATCCACAGCACAGAAAAGACCTCTCGGCCCATCGTGTCAGTTATATATTGTGCAGTCCTCTTCAGAATTAACTGCTTGCCCCATTTTCTGCCTCCTATAAATTTGGAACTTTTACTTGTGAGGGCAAAGTACGACTAGTTGATGTATATCATCAGGAACAGTAAAACCAGCACCAATCCATGTGAACATCCCGTTCGTACTTCTGCTATTTAACTAACAGAATAATTTACAGTTAATTTTACAGCAACTTTCCTACTGACTCGCTTGTTTCTCATTTTCTGACCTGAGTTAACAATGTGGGAACTTGTCAAAGCTCTGCTGACAATCCAGGCTGATTTAAAGGAACGCATTCATCATAGATTATCAGAGAATTTTCAGTGAAGGACGCCATTGGGCCCATCGAGTCTTCACCGGCTCTTGGAAAGAGCACCCTACACAAGGTCAACACCTCCACACCCAATCCCCATAACCCCGTAACTCCACCCAACACTAAACTTTGCAAAGTTTCCTAGTCATTCAATGCGGTACATCATGTAAATATCTGGTTTGGAATTCACATTTACTTATTATGGACTGTATCGTTTGGTTGCAGCTGCTCGTTTCTGTTAATTTTCTGATATAATATCAATGAAAATGTTAACTCAACTGGCGCAACATATGTATTGCAGTGCACTGTGGATAAACAATTGGTCAATTGAACCAACAGGGTGTTTGTTATTTCATTGATAGAACACAAAGAGCTCCGTCTGGTTAATGGAAAGCATCGCTGTGAGGGGAGAGTGGAAGTGTTCTACAATGGGACCTGGGGCACAGTGTGCTCTGACAAACTGGAGAACCGTGATGCAGATGTGATCTGTAAACAGTTAGAGTGCGGTACCGCCGATTTCATTGACTATGACGCTAAATCATTTGGAATGGGTACCGGCCACATTTGGCTCGATGAGATCGAATGTCTGTCACATGAGACGACACTTTGGCAATGTCAGGGAGACCCGTTGGGTCAACACAACTGTGAACATCGGGAAGATGCGGGTATTGTTTGTTCAGGTAACACAATGAACTACTTTGTTTGCAGATGTAATTTCACATATTAATGTCATCTTCATTCAACATGTCTGTCTTATCAACAGGGGGAAACACAATAAAGGGACCACACTACAGTCTCAAGGACTGCGGTGGAGAATCAGGTTCTCCTTCACCTTTTCTAACAGCTGCCTGATTGTATTCTGCGCTTGTGTCACGTCAAGTGTAATAATTATTTTTTCTTTGACAAATTCAGGACAAATCTTGCGCTTGGCTGGAGGTGACACCAAATGCTCCGGACGAGTGGCGATATTGTGTAACAACACTTGGGGCACGGTATGCGATGATTCCTGGGATATGAACGATGCCAGAGTTGTGTGCAGGCAGTTGGAGTGTGGTCCCCCTCTATTGCCCCAGGAGGGGCCTCTTTTGGCCAGGGTAACGGTACTACCTGGCTGGATGAGGTGAAGTGCACTGGAAATGAATCCTTTCTCTCTGATTGTCCTTTATCATTGTGGCCTCAAGCTGACTGTGATCACAAGGAAGACGCCAGTGTGGTTTCTTCCGGTAAGCATCGCACAGAGTGGTGGGAGCTTGATCTGGACAGGGGTGTTTGGTTCTTGGTTTCATAGATTATCATAGAATTTACAGTGCAGAAGGAGGCCATTCGGCCCATCGAGTCTGCACCGGCTCTTGGAAAGAGCACCCTACCCAAGGTCAACACCGCCACCCTATCCCCATAACCCAGTAACCCCAACCAACACTAAGGGCAATTTTGGACACTATAGATTAAATCTTCTGAATATGAAGCACGTATATAAATTAAGAATAACAGCTAAATTTCGAACATCAAACCCAAATAATTGTTTATTTTTTTCGACATGTTCCACAGATCCGCTTTTCTCTCCAACTTCTTCTCCATCCACGCCTCAAGGTACATCTCGTTGATAGAAATCATTCAATATTATTGTTATTTTTATATTCGGGGAATAATTGGACATGGGAATTGCCTTGTTGCGAGGATTTCTCAAAATGATAATCATGTAAACATTGAAAATTACACGGTGAAACCTTTATCTGTGAAAACTTTCCTGAATCTTTAATACAGCTCCTGAAGATGAAAGCACTTCCATTCCTCTTGTTATCTGCATATCACTCGGAGTCCTATTGATCTGTGAGTTACTCGCCCTGGTGACAGTAATGCAGAGGAAGATGTCAATAAAAGGTGCGGCTCGAATCGAATTGTGAACCTCACACTGAATTTTGAATGTTGCTTTATCTTCTCTTCAATGTCTCTTTCCCCAAACTGTACCCAGTCGGTTGTAAGACAGAAAATAACATGCTATTGGTCAGTCGTTTCGTTCAAGGTATTCGAGAAACAGTAACATCATAGAATCATAAAAATTGTACAGTACAGAGGGAGACCAGTCGCCCCATCGAATCGGCACCAACCCTCCTAAAGAGCACCCGACGTAGGCCTGATCCAACCCTCTATTCCCGTACCCGCACCTAACCATAGGCACTAAGGGGAAATTTAGAATGGTCAATCCGACTAACCTCCACATCTTTGAATAGATTCAAAACATTACACTTAAAATAGGGAATTTTCATCAGCCGTCCAGGAGACTCGAAATTAGTTTCATTTTTGTAACAATAGATCAACACATGGAATGAAAACACTTTAAACTCTGAGCTCAGTATTTTCTTTAGCTGCTTATATATATTATTCCATTCAGTATTCGTTGTAAGCCTGCACAGTCTGTGACGATGTCCACTGTCAACTTCTCTGAATGGAATCAGCCGCCGTTTTCAGAAGTGATGGAACATTTTCTATCTTTTACATTCTGCATCCCAGCACAACAAACACTCTGATATCAGTGGATCTCTGCTGGTGGTGCAGTGAGTACTGGGCCCACAGCCGAGTCAGAAGCTCCGCTTCAGGTCCAAAGACTTCATATACCAAGGAAAATCAAAACACCTTGAAAGTTCTTTCCATGGCCACAATGACACACAGGTAAAGTGGGGGAAAGTCCTGCTCCGTCAAGCTTGGTATGGATTTGTGACCGTCTGGCGACAGGCTGGCGACATTTTCCCTACAGAATTTTGGCTATAGAATCTGATGAACCTTTGTCTTGTGAACCACTATGATTGGGGCTGAGAAACAAAACTGCTCCCTGTATCTTAACTCGCACCAAGTTATTTTGATTCATATCTGATGGACAGAACAATAGTGGCCCGGAAATCCCTCCGTTACTGATCCTTGAAATCGAGTCAGTGGAATTATTACTGGGCCAATCATCCAGAGACACAAAGTAATGCTCTGTGTTCCGTGGTACAAATACAGCCTCGGCAAAGAGGGAGATTTGAAATGAGTCAATCTGGAATTATATGTCTAACTATGATTGTAACAATATGCTAATCGTTCCGCTCTCCCGCCAACAGGTCCTCTCACTGGCGGCTGGGACTCACCATCTGGTTTCTACCAACCAATTTATGCAGAAATATATAATACTCCACCTGACAAGGTTTCCATCCAGACCCGTGCTTCAGGTTTGCATTCTGTATTCACTTCAAAACCAAGTTACAAGGGCAAATACCGGTTCAGGTTTAACAAGTTTAATTTTCAGTGCACTGGCTGCACAACACCATTCTCGTGCAACAAGGAGATCTGTATTTCTTCATCTTCAGATGATGAATGATTTTGATTCGATTCCCACTCTCCCGAATTGTTCCAGAATGTTTTTTGTCGGCCAGTGCATAACATAGAGAGCACCGTAGCAGTTTCCCACAAGGCTGCATCGCGGCTCCATTTGCCCCCAGCAACGTTCAGCTTCAAATAAGTATCGGCAAAGCGGCTGCTGGAATATGTAAATGAACATTTCAAAGCTTGCAGATGATACCAAGTTGGGTGGGAGGGTGAACTGTGACGAGGATGCCGGAATCCAACAGCATGCTCTGGACAGGTACGGTGAGTGGTGAAATCAATGGCAGATGCAGTATAATTTGGATAAGTGTGAGATTAATCACTTTGGAAGCAAAAACAGGAAGGCAGATTACCACCTGAATTGTTGTAATTTGGGAGAGGGGAGTGTGCAGCGGGACCTGGGAGTCATTGCGCACCAGTCGCTGAAGGTAAGCATGCAGATGCACAGGCGGTAAAGGAGGTTAAGGGCTGGATGAGCTCAGTGGGCTCGACTGTTGGTTTCTAGTGCCGAACAAGGCTAGCAGCGTGGGTTCAATCCCCGTACCAGCTTACGCGAACAGGTGCCGTAATGTGGCAACGAGGGGCTTTTCGCAGTAACTTCATACTTGTGACAATAAAAGATTAGTATTATATTATGGTATTTTGGCCTTCATTGCAAGAAATTTCGAGTACAGATGCCGGGATGTGTTGCTGCCATACCTCGAATATTGTGCACAGTTTTGGTCTCCCTTTCTGAGGAAGGATGTTCTTGCTCTCGAGGTAGTGCAACGAAGGTTTATCAGACTGATCCCAGGTATGGACTGATACCAAGAATGGTAAATCTGTCAAATGCGGAGAGATTCAGTACGTTAGGATTGTCCTCTCTGAAGTTCAGGAAAATTATCTCATCGAGACTTACAAAATTCTAACAGGTCTAGACAGGGTAGATGCAGGGAAGATGTTACCAATGATGAGTGTGTCCACAACCAGGAGTCACAGTCTGAGGATTCAGGGTAAACTATTTCGGACAGAGATGAGGACACGTTTCTTCACCCAATGTGTGGTGAGCCTGTGGAATCCATTCCCACAGAATGTATTCACGAGGCGGCAAGATATAGCACTTGGGGAGAGTGGGACATAAATGGAAAAGATAGCAGAGGCAGTACTGCAGTTATTTACTAGTCATGACTAAAGGTGTAATGTCAGGTTCCTAGCGGAAAGCTAGGGATATTACTAATAAATAATATTACTAAATTATATTACTAATAAAGGATGAGAAGAATATCTCGGAAAATAAACATCAATCCGCTGAACATTATCGAGAGGAAAATTCCGACTAAAGGAGGGAAGAAAATCAATACAAATAAAAGAATATTAGAACGGTCAGCGCATCTTTCAAATAGGACCTCTCAGATAATCAACAACACTGAATTGTTTTAAAGGCGCCGGAGCAGATATGGTTTACACTGTAAATCTTGGTGTCTAATATTAAGCTAGAAGTTAGCACCTAATACACTAATGAATGAGACCAGAGCACAGCTGTCAGCTAGGTGATAAGTAGGTGCAATGTGGCCTCTGAGTCAGACGTTTTCAGGTTAAGGTTCCACCCCATAACTTGGACAGATAAATGAAGTCTGGCACTGCGGTGCATTGCTGAGCGGGGAGCTGTGCATCTTCGGATGTCAGCTTTCATTGGAGCTAGTGAAGAGAGGAACATCATGTCCTCTATTCTGAGTATAAAGTATCAATTGACCACGCTGAAGAAGTCTTGAGGGTTTGCCGTTTTGTCCTGACCAATAATGACCCCTGTCGCAAATTCACACAATCAGGTGACATGTTCTTTTTGTTGAAATGCTGTGATGTCCGTGGTATATTGCAACTCACAAATTGACTGCTGTGTTCCCATATTGTAACAGCGACTAATTTTAATTGTACATCTTTAGCTGCAAAGAGTTTAAAACCTGCTGATCATGAAAAACACGAAAAACAAGTGGTTATTTCATGAGTATGAAGTCACGTGGCAAGCAGAAGAATTAGTCCCAGTTGGTAGTGATCGAAGGACTAAATTCTGGGAATAAATGCATCCATATAGACGGAAGGAGGTTAGGAATGTGCTCTGCATGAATAGGCGCTAAGATGAATGTTGTTTGTAATTTGTTGGATCAACTTTGAGTTTGGAGTCAAAACTACATTTTAACGATGGTCTCAAATTGTGGTAGGCGGAGATGTACTGACTTGATAGAATAGATATGCGATTGGAAAATTAATTTTCACATAAGTAACTAACATAAATGAAAACTTTGTGAGAAAAGGCACCATGTCATGTATTAAATTAAGAATAATTTAAATGGCATACTTTCTAAAAGGGATTAAGAACACAAAGGTAGAAATCTGATGTAAAGTAAAAAGGTCAACTAAAACCAAATAAAACACAAATGTTCATTTCTAACACCGGGAAAACAGACATTTCCGGACAAAGTCAGCAGGTGTGGCAGGATTTTGGGAGAGACCAACAAATCCAACACGTTGAGACCATGTGACTCTTCCTGCCAGACCATCTGACTGTGACATAATTTGATTTTCAGCATCCGCAGAATGTTGCTTTTATAAAAGTTTATTTTTAACCAGGTATAACTGGAAGGTAGAAGAATGAAGATCAAAGCCAATCGAACTCTGGTTGGATGGAATTGGAGTAGATTGTATGGATCTGAAGAGGATATTACGAAAGTGCAAGGACAGTTAAGGGGAGGGCTGATCACAATGTACAAGAGCGTGAACAGTATTGAGGGGTGCTGTTTATCCAGAATGGATGAACAGAAAGGAAGCAAAATGATCGCATTTGGCGCATTCTGGCTCCACCCTGAACCATTGCCCGCGGGTTCCACGATCTAAATCCACTTCTGATGTATTTACCGTCAGTGATATTGAAACAGAGGGAATTATTGTGGGAGGGGAAGCGGTTCTGTATCAAACACCCAACGGCTGATGCAGACCTCACGGATTATGGCTTATATTATTTAATCCACTGGGATATCTGACACATTAACTATCCGAACGGACGGAACTGTTAGATGACAGAAGTGACATTTATTGTCCACCTGATGGACATAAATAACAAACCAGTCATTTTCTGGAACACAGGGTTTACTGCAGAAACTCAGTATTAGTAAGGAAGTGGAGATAGGAAACTGATGACAGTGAAGGCCGATAAATATCAGGACTTGATAATATACATTCCAGGCTACTTACCAACGTGGCGCTAGATCTTGTTGATGCATTGTGCGTCATCTTTTATGATGATTTGCACTTTGTAATTAATTATTGGAGGATAGCTCATGTAATCCCATTATCCAGAAGGAGAGGGTGAGTGAAAATGGGAAATGATAGATCAGTACACCTAACGTCAGTAGTGGGGACAATTCTAGAGTCATTATGAAAAACCAAATAGCAGGCCACTTATAAAACAGTGATAAAATCGTGCAGAGTCATCATGGATTTACGAAAAGGAAAACATGCTTATGAGTACGACTGGAATTATTTGAGCATATAATCAGTAGAATATATAAGGTGGGACAGTGGGCCTGGTTTACCTAGACTTTCAGAAGGCTTTCTACAATGACCCTCACCCGATTATCAGCAAGTGACATTGAAGCGCAAACGATTAGGGGGAGGATATTAAGATGGATGGAATTTTGTTTGGCAGAAAAGAAGCAGAAGAGTAGGGATTTTAAAAAAAAATCAGAATGGCAGTCATTGAGGTATTGCATGTTTCAGTGCTGGGACCCAAGCTGTTCACAATATACATTAATGATTTAAAGAATGCAATATGCCCAACACTTCAGATGACACACGCTGGGTGAGAGGGTGAGCTATAAGGAGGATGGATACAAAGATGTTTCAGTGTGATTTGGCCGAGCTGAGTGGGAAAATTCAGGGAATATGCAGTGTTATGTGGATAAATGTGAGGTTGGCGGCAAAAGTAAGAAGACAGAATATCATCTGATTGGTTATAAATTGAGAGAGGGGTTTGTGCAACGAGACCGGGGTGTCTTCTCACACCAGTCGCTGAAGGTAATCCTGCAGGTACAGCAGGTGGAACAGAAGGCAACTGGTTTGCTGGCCATAAAAGTAGAAGAACAGGATGTCATGGTGCAATTATAAAGTGCCTTCGTGAGACCACACCAGGAATATTGTACAGTTTTGGTCACCTTATCTGAGGGGTGATTTGTTTTTGCCATAAAGGGAGTGCAACGAATATTTACCAGATGGATCCCTATAATGGTGGGTCCGACATATGAGGAAATAGTGAGTCCTTCACGATAATTTACGCTTGAGTTCAGAAGAATGCAGAGCGTTTGTGGCATCTATCTGAAACCTATAAAATGCAATCAGGATTACTTCCTTCACTTGGATATGATATTGTGTAATTTGCTACTACAAAAAGTAATTGAGCCCAAAACACATATGATGATTTCCAGAACGAATTAGAAGGGCCGAATGACCCACTCCTGCTCCTACGTTCCATATTTCTATGTCTCTCTATGTTCCTCTGTATAGTTGTCCTGAAAAGTTTGTGCAGTTTCTTCGCCTGATCTCCCAAAGTTGAATGTTCTTCCAAAGTGGAGTCATGTATCAATTCCAGGACATTGTCACAATGATGGTGAAGTTATTGATACCTCGCCTCTGATTGGTTGAAATATTATGTGTCGTGATGACTTTATGATGACTCCACCACAAACAACTGATCCATTAACCAATCACTTTCTGTTTAGCAGATTCTGCAACGATTAACACTCTCAACCAGATTGAATATTACAGCAGTCACAGTTTGGGTGACACTGATCCTGGATCCGCATATCCTGAAGATGAATGCCCAAATATGCAGGGTATGTAGAAATTTACTTTATACCATCTCGTTTCAGATCTTCACTCTGTAATATCTGAAATACCAAAACAGATCAACTATTAAATGAGAGATTCAAGGATCTCAGGTATTGCACAATGATTTCAGTAACCGAAACATCTAAACTGCTTGAGTCTGAAACAACGTCTTATCATTTCTCCCAATAAAATAAATTAATTAAAAATAAACGTTTCCTTGTGATTCTACACAAGCCTATGGAGGCTGTGAAATGTTTGCAGGTTGGTGGGATGTACATTTTCTGGCAACAGTATGAATTTAAACTAAAATTGAAAATACTGCCGCACAAGCTGGCCCAATAATTCTCTCCACTCAAACTCAATGACATCATACCGTAATCGATCTACTTTCCTGCCCCGGTATTACTTGGGAGAGAATGATTAAAGTATATCATTCTAACTGTCCTTTGGACGTAAGTAACATCAACTGCAAACACCTGTGCCTCTCAGCTCCTGTTTCTGCCGACTATGACGATGCTGAGACTGAAACCATTGACGCCCAGAGTGGACACATGCTGCAGGATCCTGGGTCTGATGATCGCATTACATTGGGAGAGTTCAGCAGTGATATCCACACTCTGGGTAAGATAATCCTTCTGTTCTTCTGTTTCTTTGAGAATCGCTCGGTTCCGTCGATGATTTTCCCCAGCTCCGCTGAGATAGGCTCTAGGATGAACGATGAGCCCAATGGACGACCTGCAGATTTTGCTACATCTGGGGCAGCTTGATGGGCTGGGAAAACAGGTTGTTTAACAGGAGGATCATCAACTTTTCACAATTCAAGTTCGGCTTTGCGCATTTCCACGAAGTCTCTTGATGTGCTTCATGCCATTGGGGGTGACCCTTCTACATTATTGGGCTTTCAAATTCCAGGTCCTTCCATTGGTCGTCGCGCATGTTTCAATTTGCTTGGATGTTTGATGACATCCCTGTACTTTTCCACGTCCCTCTTGCTGTCTTCTGTTGCGACTGCGTTCCCAATAGATTATCAGCTCTGGTTATTCCCTCAGTCACCAACCTTCTTGTGAGGAATTGACTCTCTCTGGATTGAAGTTATTCTAATCGATCATGGAACAAAGTGGGATTTGCAATTGTTCATGTCGCGAATGCAAATAATTTAAAGAAAGCATCTAACTTTCAGCCCAATGTTTAACTGCAGTATGCTCATCCCCACAGTGTACAACAGTCATATCCTCATTGACCCAGCATTCTCGGTTCCTTCCGCACCTTCTCACAATACCAATGTTATCTGTGTCACTAGCCGGGGGGGTTCTACCATCATTGGGCAGTGACCGTTTACATCTAAAGTTTACAAATCTGCATTGCACTGTTAAACGGCGATGGTTAGTTCCATTTCCCTCTGTATGTGGCGCGCTGCTGGGGCGTTCCATGTCCCGTATAATTTTGGGTCTCCTGGACTATTCCCACGGTTCACTGAGTGAGAGTTTATGAGAAAAAACGGAGAATGTTTTTGTTAGAATTTTAAAAGGCCAGTTGCACTTGAAATGTTACGAAAGAGAAAACATGTAGATGTGATTTCTTTCGATGATCTCTTCTTTCTTTTCACCCATCTCAGATAATAGTCAACTCCACATCCCTGAGGTGACGTCCACAGATATATGATTCTACATTAAATCTGATGGAAGACATCAGAACTTTTCCAAAATGTCATCGCTTTGATTATGCTTTGCTGCCCGATATCAATATTGTATTTGACTGAATGAGAGATTACTTCCTGTTGTGTTTCTTAGAATCACATTTCTCTCCTTATTTTGTGTGAAAGAATCTGCATTCTGTCTCTTTAGAAATGAAAAACAAAATAGAATGTATATCCAGTATTGCACTGCCCATGTTAAAGCTGTGTTAAATCGCAGTGCATTGTGGAACCGAACCGGCATTATAATTAAATAACTGATGCTGTTTCATGTCAGGTGTATTGGAAGACCATTTGGTATGATCCCTCACTCTTGCACCATTACATTAAGATTAGGAGTGATAAATGCATTATTTCTCTGTTTTATCTCCAGTTATTGATGATGTGGAGATGCCGGCGTTGGACTGGGGTGAGCACAGTAAGACGTCTTACAACACCAGATAAAAGTCCAACAGATTTGTTTCGAATTACTAGCTTTCGGACCTCAGCTCCTTTCTCAGGTGAAGGAGCTGCACTCCGAAAGCTAGTAATTCGAAACAAATCTCTTGGACTTTAATCTGGTGTTGTTAGACATCTTACTGCCCTGTTATTGAGCCCGTACATCATGTATTCGAGGAACAGCGATCACTGCATTCTCCCAGCAGCCAAGTCCCACACATTCATTCCAGCACTGCCCCTGACAATCGGGTCCTGAAGGCTGTAATCAGAATTTAACGTAGTTTTCTCACTTTAATTCCCCAATTTGTATATTCATTTCCATTAGTGTTGCCCCACTCAAGAGATCATCGGCAGTATCACCCAGTATCACCCAGTACTGGAGAGAATTCTTCGAGACAGGATCTGCTCACATTTGATTATCATAGAATTTACAGTGCAGAAGGAGGCCATGCGAATCATCGAGTCTGCACCGGCTCTTGGAAAGAGCACCCTACCCAAGGTCAACACCTCCACCCTATCCCCATAACCCAGTAACCCCACCCAACACTAAGGGCAATTTTGGACACTAAGGGCAATTTATCATGGCCAATCCACCTAACCTGCACATCTTTGGACTGTGGGAGCAAACCAGAGCACCCGGAGGAAACCCGCGCACACACGGGGAGGATGTGCAGATTCCGCACAGACAGTGACCCAAGCCGGAATCGAACCTGGGACCCTGGAGCTGTGAAGCAATTGTGCTATCCACAATGCCACCGTGCTGCCCATTTGGAAGCAAATGGACGTGTTAGTGAGAGGCAGCATGGTTTTGTGAAGGAGAGGTCGTGTCTCACTAAATTGATAGAGTTTTTCGAGGAGGTCACAAAGATGATTGATGAAGCTAGGGCAGTGGATGTTGTCTATATGGACTTCAGTAAGGCCTTTGACAAGGTCCCTCATGGCAGACTAGTACAAAAGGTGAAGTCACACGGGTGAGCTGGCAAGGTGGATATAGAACTGGCTAGGTCATAGAAGGCAGAGAATAGCAATGGAAGGATGCTTTTCTAATTGCAGAGCTGTGACTAGTGGTGTTCCGCAGGGATCAGTGCTGGGACCTTTGCTGTTTGTAGTATATATAAATGATTTGGAGGAAAATGTAACTGGTCTGATTAGTACGTTTGCAGACGACACAAAGGTTTGTGGAATTGCGGATAGCGATGAGGACTGCCAGAGGATACAGTAGGATTTAGATTGTTTGGAGATTGGGCGGAGAGATGGCAGATGGAGTTTAATCCGGACAAATGTGAGGTCAGGCATTTTGGAAGGTCTACTGCAGGTAGTGAATATACAGTGATAGGTAGAACCCTCAAGAGTATTGAAAGTCAGAGAGATCTAGGTGTACAGGTACACAGGTCACTGAAAGGGGCAACACAGGCGAAGAAGGTAGTCAAGAAGGCATACGGCATGCTTGCCTTCATTGGCCGAGGCATTGAGTATAAGAATTGGCAAGTCATGTTGCAGCTGGATAGAGCCTTAGTTAGGCCACACTTGGAGTATAGTGTCCAATTCTGGTCGCCACACTACCAGAAGGATGTGGAGGCTTTAGAGAGGGTGCAGAAGAGATTTACCAGAATGTTGCCTGCTATGGAGGGCATTAGCTATGAGGAGGGTCAAAGACAGAGTGGCTAGTCAGAGGCTTTTTCCCAGGGTAGAGGGGTAAATTAATAGGGGGCAGAGGTTTAAGGTGCGAGGGGCAAGGTATAGAGTAGATGTACGAGACATGTTTTTTACGCAGAGGGTAGTGGGTGCCTGGAACTCGCTGCCGGAGGAGGTGATATTTAAGGGGCATCTTGACAAATACGTGAATAGGATGGGAATATTTGGATACGGACCCAGGAAGTGTAGAAGATTGTAGTTTAGCCGGGCAGGATGGTCGGCACGGGACTGGAGGGCCGAAGGGTCTGTTCCTGTGCTGTACGTGTCTTTATTCTTTGTCCTTATAAACAGTGCCCTAAAGTAAACGAAAGGCATTTGAATAGGCCCCTCCAGTAAATCATTACATTTAAACCGTGTCCTCCAGTAAACAAAATGTATTTAAACAGTACCCGACATAAAACAAGTGCATTTAAACAGTGCACCTACAGTGAATCAAATGTATTTAAACAGTGCCCTAGAGTAACTCAAATGTATTTATACCGTACCCTAAAGTAAATCAATCACATTTAAACCGTTCCCGACAATAAACCAAATGTAGTTAAACAGTGCTGTATAGTAAATCAAATGCATTTAAACAGTGCGCTACAGTAAATCAAATGCATTTCAACTGTGCCCCACAGTAAATCAAATGTTCTTAAATATTGCCCTAGACAATACAAATGCAGTTGAACAGTGCCCTGCACTAAATCAAATGCATGAAGAAAGTGTGCCGCAGTAAACCAAATGCATTTAAACAGTGCCCGACTGTCAATCAAATGTATTTCAACGGTGCCCGACACTAAAGCAAATGCATTTAAACAGTGCCCTACAGTAAATAAAATGCAGTTAAAGTGCCCTGCTGAAAATCAAATGCATTTAAACAGTGTCCAACAGTAAACTAAAGACAGTTAAACAGTGCCCGTCACTAAATCTAATGCATTTAAACAGTGCCCTACAGTAAATAAAATGCAGTTAAAGTGCCCTGCTGAAAATCAAATGCATTTAAACAGTGTCCAACAGTAAACTAAAGACAGTTAAACAGTGCCCGTCACTAAATCTAATGCATTTAAACAGTGCCCTACAGTAAATAAAATGCAGTTAAAGTGCCCTGCTGAAAATCAAATGCATTTAAACAGTGTCCAACAGTAAACTAAAGACAGTTAAACAGTGCCCGTCACTAAATCTAATGCATTTAAACAGTGCCCTACAGTAAATAAAATGCAGTTAAAGTACCCTACAGAAAATCAAATGCATTTAAACAGTGTCCAACAGTAAACTAAAGGCAGTTAAACAGTGCCCGTCACTAAATCTAATGTATTTAAACAGTGTCCTATAGGAAATCAAGTGCATTTAAACAGTGCCCAAATGGAAACCAAATGAATTTGAACAATGCTCTATTTGAAGAAAATGCTTTTAAACAGTGCTCGACAGTAAATCAAAGGCATTTAAACAGTGCACTACAGAAAATCAAATGCTTTAAAATAGTGCGCTACAGTGAACCAAATGCCTTTAAACAGTGCCTGACAGTAAACAAATAGCATTAACAGCGCATTACAGGAATTCAAATGTACTTAAAGAGGGTCCTGGAGTAAATTAAATGCATTTAAACAGTGCTCTACTGTAAATCAAATTTATTTAAACAGTGCCCTCCAGTAAATCAAACGTATTTAAACAGTGTCCTACAGCAAATCAGATGCATTTAAACAGTGTCCTACAGTAAATCAAATGCATTTAAACAGTGTCCTACTGTAAATAAAATGCACTGAAGCAGTGCCCTACAGTAAATCAAATGCATTTAAACCGTGCCCTACTGTAACCCAAATGCGTTTGAACAGTGATCTACGTCAAATCAAATGCATTTAAACTGGACCCTCCAGTAAATAAAATGTATTTAAACAGTGCCCGACAGTAAATCAAAGATAGTTAAACAGGGCCCTGCTGAAAATCAAATGCATTTGAACAGTGCCCCCGAGTAAATCCAATGTATTTAAACAGTGTCCTACAGTAAGTCAAATAGATTTAAACAGTGTCCTCCAGTAAGTCAAACACATTTAAACAGTGCCCTACAGTAAATCAAATGCTTTTAAATAGTGCCCGACAAAAACCAAATGCCCTTAAAGTGTCTTACAGTAAATCAGACAAATTTAAACAGTGAAATGAAATGAAAATCGCTTATTGTCATAAGTAGGTTTCAAAGGAAGTTACTGTGAAAAGCCCCTCGTCGCCACTTTCCGATGCCTGTTCGGGGAGTCGGTACGGGAAATACGGGGAACAGTGCCCTGAAGTAAACCAAATGCATTCAACAGTGCACAACAAAAAATCAAATGTATTTAAACAGTGCCCTAAGATAAACCAAATGCATTTAAACAGTGCCCTCCAGTAAGTCAAATGCATTTAAACAGTGCCCTAAGATAAGCCAAATGCACTTAAACAGTGCCCTACTGTAAGTCAAATGCATTTAAACAGCGCCATGCAGAAAATCAAATGTATTTAAACAGTGCCCTACAGTCAACCAAATACATTTATACAGTGCACCACAGTAAATCAAATGTATTAAAAAGTGCCCGACACTAAAGCAAATGCATTTAAACTGTGCTCTGAAGAAAATCAAATGCATTTAATCAGGGCCCTACAGCAAGCCAAACGTATTTAACCAGTGCCCTAATGTAAAATCACTTGAATTTAAACAGTGACCTGAAGTAAATCAAATGCATTTAAAAAGTGCCCTACAGTAAATCATATACATTTAAACAGTGCCCGACAGTTAACTGAGGCAGTTAAACAGTGCCCGTCACTAAATCTAATGTATTTAAACAGTGTCCTACAGGAAATGAAGTGCATTTAAACAGTGCCCAATTGGAAACCAAATGAATTTGAACAATGCGCTACATTAAAGAAAATGCTTTTAAACAGTGCTCGACAGTAAATCAAAGGCATTTAAACAGTGCGCTACAGAAAATCAAATGCTTTAAAATAGTGCGCTACAGTGAACCAAATGCCTTTAAACAGTGCCTGACAGTAAACAAATAGCATTAACAGCGCATTACAGGAATTCAAATGTACTTAAAGAGGTCCTAGAGTAAATTAAATGCATTTAAACAGTGCTCGACTCTAAATCAAATGTCTTGAAACAGTGCTCTACTGTAAATCAAATTTATTTAAACAGTGCCCTCCAGTAAATCAAACGTATTTAAACAGTGTCCTACAGCAAATCAGATGCATTTAAACAGTGCCCTACCGTAACCCAAATGCATTTAAACAGTGCCCTACGTTAAGTCAAATGCATTTAAACAGAACCTTACAGTAAATAAAAAGCATTTAAACAGTGTCCTACAGTAAATCAAATGCATTCAAACAGTGCCCTACCGTAACCCAAATGCGTTTGAACAGTGATCTACGTTAAATCAAATGCATTTAAACTGGACCCTCCAGTAAATAAAATGTATTTAAACAGTGCCCGACAGTAAATCAAAGACAGTGAAACAGGGCCTTGCAGAAAATCAAATGCATTTAAAGAGTGCCCCGAGTAAATCCAATGTATTTAAACAGTGTCCTACAGTAAGTCAAACACATTTAAACAGTGCCCTACAGTAAATCAAATGCATTTAAACAGTGCCCTGCAGTAAATCAAATGCATTTAAACAGTGCCCTACAGTAAATCAAATGCTTTTAAATAGTGCCCGACAAAAACCAAATGCCTTTGAGGTGTCTTACAGTAAATCAGACAAATTTAAACAGTGAAATTAAATGAAAATCGCTTATTGTCAAAAGTAGGCTTCAAAGGAAGTTACTGTGAAATGCCCCTCGTCGCCACATTCCGATGACTGTTTGGGGAGTCGGTACGGGAAATACGGGAAACAGTGCCCTGAAGTAAACCAAATGCATTTCAACAGTGCACAACAAAAAATGTAATGTATTTAAACAGTGGCCGACAGAAAATCAAATGTATTTAAACAGTGCCCTACGGTAAATCAAATGCATTTAAACAGTGCCCTACAGTAAGTCAAATGCATTTAAACAGCGCCATGCAGAAAATCAAATGTATTTAAACAGTGCCCTGCGGTAAGTCAAATGCATTTAAACAGCGCCCTATAGCAAATAAAATGCATTTAAACAGTGCCCTACAGTATATCAATCGCATTTAAACAGTGCCCTCAGTAAATCAATCGCTTTTACAAAGTGCCCTCCAGTAAATCAAAAACTCTTAAATAGTGCCCTACAGTTTTTGAATCGCATATAAACCGTGCCTCAAAGTAAATAAACCGCATTTAAACAGTTCCATGCAGTGAACCAAATGTTTTTAAACAGTGCTTTATAGTAAATCAAATGCATTTACAGTGCCCTGCAGTAAAACAAATGCATTTCAACTGTGCCCTACAGTAAATTGAATGTGCTTAAGTACTGCCATGCACAACACAAATGCAGTTGAAGAGTGGCCCACACTCAATCAAATGCATTTAGAAAGTGCCCTTCAGTAAACCAAAAGCATTTAAACAGCGCGCCAGAGTAAATAAAATGCATGAAAACAGCGGCCTATAATAAACCAAATACGTTTATCCAGTGCACTACAGTAAATCAAATGCATTTATACCGTGCACCACAGTAAATCAAATGTATTTAAAAAGTGCCCGACACTAAAGCAAATGCATTTAAACTGTGCTCTGAAGAAAATCAAATGCATTTAATCAGCGCCCTACAGCAAACCAAACGTATTTAACCAGTGCCCTGATGCAAAATCATTTGGAATTAAACAGTGCCCTACAGTAAATCAAATGCATTTAAACAGTGCCCTACAGGAAATCAAATGCATTTAAACAGTGCCCTACAGTAAATCAAATGCATTTAAACAGTGCCCCACAGTAAATCAAATGCATTTAAACAGTGCCCTACAGTAAATCAAATACATTTAAACAGTGCCCGACAGTTAACTGAAGGTAATTAAACAGTGCCCGACATTAAATCAAATGTATTTAAACAGTGTACTACAGCAAATCAAAGGCACTTAAACAGTACTTTACAGTAAACCAAATGCATTTAATCAGTGCCCTACTGTACATCAATCGCATTTAAACAGTGTCCTACAATAAACCAAATGCACTTAAATAGTGCCTACAGTACATCAATCTTATTTGTTCTGGGCCAGGGTTTAGAGATTCCCAAAGTGTATCATGAAGTTCACCTCACGCTCCTGACCCAGAACTTTTAATAGACTGTGGTATGGGGAGCACACGGCCCACTCTACAGGAGTGGTACAGCAGAAATGGAAAATATATTTTAAAAAACAAATCGATGTTTATTCTATGAATTTAAGTTAACCTTTTTAAAACATACAGTGAACTTCTTAGCAACCATTAATTCAACTACAACCCCCAAAGAATACAACACTAAGTAATGCTTACGCTGTCCTTTTAACATCCAGAAGACTTACAAAAAACAGAACCTTTAACAGAAGCACATCTGGTTAACGTCACTCCTGAAAACGTTTATAATTCTGACTTCACCAAATGATCAAGAGATAGACGCTTCATGGCAGAGAGATCAAGAGTACACCCGCGCTGTCTGGCTTCTGCTCCAACACTGAGACTAAAACACATCCTGCAGCAAACAGCCTAAAACGAAAGTAAAAAGCTGCCAGACAGCCCAGCTCCACCCATACTCTGACATCACTGATAAACACCCGTTTCTTAAAGGTACATTTCTTAAACACCCATTTCTTAAAGGTACTCTCACATGACATCTCCGCCCAAGAAAAAATATAAACCATCAACTTCAAGATGGTTTCATTTTTCACCTTGTCACTATCCTTTAAGAAATGCACGAAGTAAACACACGTTTGCGTTTCTAAAAACAACACACGCAAACAGGGATAATAATATAGTCCATTTGTGTTCTTCTTCTTCAACTGAAGCCCTTCTCGATTGACAGTCACTTTCAACATGAAATTTTACTTAAATGTTTAATGAAATTCACTCATGCCAAGAAATCGCATTATTTCCCTACGTTTGAGGGTATCGGAAACTTCGCAATGAAAGTGACTTGGGTTTTTCCAAATTCACTTTTGGCTAGGTTTATCACCAAACCCGCCTCCGGAAGTCGATCGAATAATTCCATCAGACGTTTCAGCTGTTCTTTCCATGTCTGGCTGAACACTATCAGATCGTCGATGTATACCACATGATTGGGTAATCCTGAAACAACTTTGTTAGTTAACCATTTAAACGTGGTTGGGCGTTTTTCATGCCAAATGGCACAACTTTGAATTGTTATATACCATCTGGAGTCACAAAAGCTGAAATCTCCTTCGCCCTTTCGGATAAAGGTACCTGCCAGTAACCCTTAAGTAAATCCAGTTTGGAAATAAAAGCTGATTGTCCCACTTTCTCAATGCAATTCTCCAAACGTGGGATAGGGTAAGAGCCCGTTCTTGTAACTGCATTAACCTTTCTATTGTCTACACACAACTGTTGGGTACCGTCTGGTATTGGTATCATCACTATGGGCGAGCTCCATTGGCTGCAACCCACTTCAATTATGCCATTTTAAAGCATAATCACCATCTCTTTGTTAACCTGTGCCAATTTTAAAGGATTAAGTCTACATGGATGTCGTTTGATTGGAACAGCATTTCCCACATCTACATCATGTATAGCCATTTTAGTGCTTCCCAATTTATGTCCACAAACTTGCCCATGTGATAACTTTCAGGTCAGTCCGTTTTTCCTCTGGAAGGTAACTCTACAATTTATCCCAATTTTTAAGAACATCCCCGTTTTCCAATTTAATTTGAGGTGTGTCAAATTCACAGTCATCTGGATTTGGTTGGTCATTTTGAGTTAGAATCATTAAAACCTTTTTCTCTCCTTCCCTTTCCAAGCACCTTTTAAGCATATTCACATGACACACTCGGTGAGTCTTCCTTTTATCTGGTGTTGTTCCACGTAATTCATTTCACTTAATTTCCTTTCAATTTGATATGGTCCACAAAGCCTAGCTTTTAAAAGTTCACCTCCCACTTGGAACAATACTAAAGCTTGATCTCCACAGGCGAAACAACAAACTTTGGATTTCTTGTCCGCTACCCGTTTCATCGCATTTTGTGCAACTTTTAAATGTTGTCTAGCCAATTGACCTGCTCTATTTAATAGTTCCCTAAAATTTGCCACGTAATCCAATAATGTAATTTCTGATTACTCACTCACCAATTTTTCCTTACTCAATTTAAGTGACCCTCGTACCTCATGACGAAAGGTTAGTTCAAAAGACCAAGTTTGGTTGACTCAGTAGGTGCATCCATAATTGCAAACAGTACGAATGGAATTTCTTTATCACAATCCTCTCAATTATCGTGACACTAAGCCCTCAACACTGTCTTTAATTTCTGACATTTACCTTTCTAATACTCCCTGCGATTCTGGGTGGTACGCAGTTGATTTAAATTGTTTTATTCCTAAACTATCCATAACTTCTTTGAATAATCAGGAGGTAAAATTTGACCCTTGATCCGGCTGTATTTCTGTGGGTCGTCTATTGCTAGTAAATAATTCAAGTAATTCCTCCAGAATCTTTTCAGCTGTAATATTACTGGATGGCCTCCGGAAACCTAGTAGACACCTCCATTATCGCCAAAAGATATTGATTCCAACATTTTGTTTTAGGAAGTTGTCCTACGCAATCAATTAGGACCCTTGGAAAAGGTTCCTCAAATGCTGCAACGGGTATTAAGGGCGCTGCTTTTATCACTGCTTGAGGTTTCCCTATCATTTGACATGTGTGACATGACTGACAACATTTAATTACATCTTTCTGGCGTACAGGCCAATAAAATTGTTTTTGTATTTTAGCTTAAGTTTTCCTTATTCCCAAATGACCTCCCACTGGAACCTCATGTGAAACTCGCAACACCTCCTTTCCATATCCAACGGCAATACTACTTGATGAACTTCTGCCCACTTTTCATCAGCCTGCATATGTAAAGGTCTCCATTTTCTCATCAAGCCATTACTTTTACGGTAATAAAACTCTGTTATACACTCTTCCGTGTATGTTTCTGATACATCCGTTTTATTTCTACACCTTTCTGTTGTAACTCTGCCAATTTTCCTGAACTAAAAATATCCGCCTCATCCTCCACCTTTGTCAACCATCTGATCAAAAATCCTTTCTGATAATTGCACTTCAACTTCATCTTCACTCTCTGAATTCCCCTCCTGTCTTAACCTGTGACTTTGCGACCTTGTAACTACAGAATCGGGAAAAATACTTCAACACTTCAGTTGTCTGATTTTCCTCTGGATTATCAACCACCGTGGGCATCACTCCCACCTGCGATTCAGCTATATCATTACCCAAGATAAACTGTAATCCTGGACAAGATAGTTTCTCTATTACTCCCACTAACACCTCACGCCTCTTCACTGGACTTTCCAACCTTACCTTATATAATTGAACACTACTCCTCTCACCCTGAATTCCACATATTACCACCTTTTCTGGCAGCATTCTTCCCAAACTACATAACTCCTCATCTCCTACCATTAAAGATTGATTAGCTCCCGTATCTCTTAAAATTGTGACTTCTTTACCTACTCCTCATGATACACATGAGTAACCTTTACCAACACAAGTAAATTCTTTAAAGAGATCTGGCACCATTTGATAAATCACCTCTTGATCAGGTGTACAATCTTTTGCAACTCCTTCGCTTCATTTGGGCTTTCCTTTACCACTTTAACTACCCCCACTGTCTTATCCTGTTTTACCACATCAGCCTTCCCAGCGCTTTTCTTCAAGCACCAACACTGTGACTTTACATGGCCAATTCATTGCAGTGAAAACATTTGAACCTTTTCATGTCTCTTCCACCCTCCTGGATTTTTACTCTGAGGTACACTCTCCTTATTATATCCCATCACATCACCTTTACTTTTACCACTTGAGTATTTCTCATGTCCCCAGTTTCTATCCCTCACAGGCTGAAACTGATGTCGGAAACCAAGCTTTGATTTATGAACTAATTCATAATCATCTGCCATTTTGCTGCTAATCTCGCAATTTTAACGCTCTGTTCATGCACATGAGTGCATACTGCATCAGGAATTCAATGTTAAACTCCTCCAAAAGTATAATTTCTCTGAGAGCTTTGTACGTTTGGTCTATTTTCAAATCCCTTATCCACCTATCAAAATTAATTTGTTTGAACCTTTCAAACTCCATGTATGTATGACCAAATTGTTTCTTTAATTTTCTAAACCTTTGTCAGTGAGCTTCGTGCCCGAGTTCATATGCACCTAAGATGGATTTTGTCACATCCTCATACGTCCCAGATACCTCCTGCGGTAGTGATGCAAACACTTCACTGGCTCTACCTTCCAGCTTTGTTTGAATCAGTAATACCCACATGTCCTGGGGCCATTTTATTTGTTTAGCCACCTTATCAAATTAAATGAAAAAGGCTTCTACCTCCTTCTCGTCAAACCTTGGCACTGCTTGGACATATTAAATAAAAATTCCACCAAGCCTTCAACTTTGACGCTCTTTCTCACTATCCTCATCACTATCATCCAACTGTACGTTTCCCTTTGCGTCTACCAATTTTAACTGACTGTCATGTTTCATGGCTATTTTCTGAAGTTCAAACTCTCTCTCTTTATTTTTTCCCCTGATCTGTATCTCCCTTTCTCTTTCTCTTTGTTCTGCTGGGGCTATTCTTCCTTTTCTACTTTCTTCTCTCACCTTTTCTATTTCTTCTCTCTCTCTCATTTATTTCCGTCTCTCTCCCTTTCTTATTCCTCTCTATCTCTTTCTTTCTCCCTTTCTTTTTCCTACAGCAAACTAAAGGCATTTAATCAGTGCCCTACAGTAAATCAAATGTACAGAAACAGTGCCCCAGAATAAATCCAAAGTATTTAAACAGTGCACTGCAGTAAATCAAATATTATTAAATAGCGCACAACAGTCCATCAATTGTATTTAAACAGTGCCCTCGAGTCAACTAAATGCATTTCAACAGTGCCCGACTGTAAATCAAATACATTTAAACAGTGCCCTAAGTTAAATCAAATGCATTTAAACAATGCCCTACAGTAAACCAAACGTTTTTGAACAGTGCTTTATAGTCAATCAAATGCATTTAAATAGTGCCCTGCAGTAAATGAAATGCATTTAAACAGTGGCACAGTAAATCAAATGTATTTAAACAGGCGCTGCAATAAATCAAATGCGTTTAAACAGTGCCCTACCGGAAACTAAATGCATTTAAAAAGTGCCATGAAGTAAATCAAATGCATTCAAACAGTGCCCCACAGTGAGCCAAATATATTTAAATCGTGATTTATAGTAAATTAATTGCATTTAAACAGTGCCTGACAGTAAATCAAAAGTAGTTAAATTTGCGCCCTAGAATAAATTAAATGCGTTTACACAGTGTCCGACACGAAATCAAACGCATTGAAACAATGCCCTACAGTAAGTCAAGTGCATTTAAACAGTGCCCGACAGCAAACTAAAGGCATTTAAACAGTGCCCTGCAGTAAATCAAATGCATTTAAACTGCCCGACAGTAAATCAAATGTATTTAAACAGTGCCCCAGAATAAATCCAAAGTATTTAAACAGTGTACTGCAGGAAATCAAATACAATTAAATAACGCACAACAGTCCATCAAATGCATTTAAACAGTGCCCTCGAGTCAATTAAATGCATTTAAACAGTGCCCTACAGTAAATCAAATACATTTGAACAGTGGCCTAAAATAAATCAATTATATCTAAACGGTGCCAAATGTATTTAAACAGTTCTTTATAGTAAATTAAATGCATTTAAACAGTGCCGACAATAAATCAAATGTATTTAAACAGTGCCCCGACAGTCAATCAAATGCGTTTAAACACTGTGCAAGAGTAAAACAAATACTTTTAAACAGTGCACCACAGTAAATCAAATGCATTTAAACAGTGCCCTCCAGTAAATCAAATGCATTTAAACAGTGCCCAACAGTAAATCAAATGCATTTTGTTCCCTACTGTAAACTAATTGAATTTAAACAGTGCCCGATATTCAAATGCATTTAAACATTGCCCTCCTGTAAATCAAAAGCATTTAAACAGTGTTCTACGTTAAATCAAATGCATTTAAACAGTGCCCTACAGTAAACCAAATGCATTTAAACAGTGACATAATAAATCAAATGTTTTTAAACAGGCGCTACAATAAATCAAATGCATTTAAACAGTATCCTACAGTAAATCAAATGCATTTAAACAGAGCCCTACAGTAAATCAAATGCATTTAAACAGTGCCCAGCAGTAAATCAAATGCATTTTGTTCCCTACAGTAAACTAATTGCATTTAAACAGCGCCTGATACTCAAATGCATTTAAACATTGCCCTCCTGTAAATCAAAAGCATTTAAACAGTGTTGTACGTTAAATCAAATGCATTTAAACAGTGCCCTATAGTAAACCAAATGCATTTAAACAGTGACATAGTAAATCAAATGTTTTTAAACAGGCGCTACAATAAATCAAATGCATTTTAACAGTATCCTACAGTGAACTAAATGCATTTTAAAAATGCCCTGCAGTGAATCAAATGCATTCAAACAGTGCCCTACAGTATACGAAATGCTTTTAAACAGTTTCTGACAGTTAACTAAATGTATTTAAAGAGTGCCCAACACTCAAATGCATATAAGAAGTGCCCTGCAGTAAATTACATGAATTTAAACAGTGCCCTGTTGTAAACCAAATGCGTTTAAATAGTGCGGTGAAGTAAATGAAATGCATTTAAACTGTGCCCTACAATAAATCAAACGCATTTTAACAGTGCCAATAGTAAATCAATGCATTTAAACAGTGCCCTACAGGAAATCAAATGCATTAATACAGTGCCCGACAGTAAACCAAATGCATTCAAACAGTGCCCTATAGTCAATCAAATGTATTTAAACAGTGGCCTACAGTCAAACGGACCTTATTTAAACAGAGCCTTACAGTAACACACCAATTAAAAGTGCCCTACTGTAATCGGACTTAAAATGTGCCCGATAATAAATCATGTTTTTAAACATTAAACATGTTTATGTAAAGCGAATTGCTTTGGAGACCTAAAAAACAACTTTCCCGAGGCCAGTATATGCCCTTCCAAAAACTGAACGGGATCCAGCCAAAATAATACTGTTCCATATTTCTATACAGCATATTAATTCTGCTCCATTTTAATATGCAGCCATATTAAAACGGCTCCATATTAATACTGTTCCATATTAATACTCTTCCACATTAATACTGTTCCATATTACTACTGTTCCATATTCGTGCTGCTTGATTTTAAGACCGTTACAAATGAGTACTGTTCCATATTAATGTCCAGCATATAAACATTGTTCCATATTAATAATCGCTCATATTATAACTTTTCCATATTAGTAGTGTTCCATATTAATACTGTTCTATATGATCACTGTTACATATTAATATCCAGCCATGTTAACGCTGTTCCATATTAGTACTGTTCCATATTAATATCTGGCCATTTTAATATCCGGCTATATTAACACTGTTCCATAGTAATACAGTTCCATATTAACATCCAGCCACATTCCATATTAATAATAATAATCTTTGTCACAAGTAGTCTTACATTAACACAACAACGAAGTTACTGTGAAAAGCCCTTCGTCGCCACATTCTGGCGCCTGTTCGGGTACACAGAGGGAGAATTCAGAATGTCCAATTCACCTAACAAGCACGTCTTTCTGGCCTTGTGGGAGGAAACCGGAGCACCCGCAGGAAATGCACGCAGACACCAGGAGAACATGCAGGCTCCGCAAAGAGAGTGACCCAAGCTAGGAATCAAATTTGGGACCCTGGAGCTGTGAAGATATGGTTCCATATTAATACTGTTCCATATTAGTACTGTTCCATATTAATATTCAGCCATATTAATACTATTCCATATTAATACGGTTCCAAGTTAATATGCAGCCATATTAATACTGCTCCATGTGAATAATGTTCCATATTAATATCCAGCCACATTAATGCTGTTCCATATCAATATGGTTCCATATTAATATGCAGCCAGATTAATACGTTTTGCTCAATGCCTGCTACCACGCCCCCCACATGGAGGTTGGACATGGCCCGACTTGCCCAGAATGCTTTGTGCAAGAAAATATCACAGGCCACAGATGACTATATTATTAATAACTAAAAGTCCCGCCCTTCACGCTCTGGGAGGCCACGAAGGCTGTGATCAGGAGTGAGATCATGGCCAAGAACGCACGTAGAGACAAGGTAGAGAGGGCGGCTAGGCGACAGTTGTGGACTCCATACTGGAGGTCGACAGGCGATACTCTGAGGGCCCGACCAAAGAACTCCTGGCGGAGAGGAAAAAGCTACAAATGGACTTTGATCTGCTCTCCACGAGGGAAGCATTGCAGCAACTCCGCCAGGTACGGGAGACCCTTTACGAACACGGAGATAAAGCCAGCCACTGCTGGTTCGCCAGCTGAGAAAGCAGGCAGCCACGGGGGTAATAGCTCAGATTAGAAGCAGCAGACCGAATCCAGTGGCAGAGCCAAAAAATGTCTACGAGGCATTTGAGACGTTCTACCGGGGGCTATTCACCTACAAGCCCTCAGCTTAGGGATGAAACAGTTCATCGATGGACGGGACACGCCAGTTGTGAGACAGGCTGAAAATGGGACTGGAAGCACCAGTAAAACTGGGAGAAGGATAGCGCAGTGGTGAGCCGTCGTTCCTCATGGTCCCGCCCGCCCCAAACATCCCTGTGACGATGGATGTGGCTGTCCTGCAACCCAGTTGTGTGTAGAAGCTGGGATTCGTCTTTCTGGAGCGCAGGAGGTTAGGGGGAATTTAAGCAAGTCTTCAACGTCATAAAGATTTTTTTTTAATGATAGAAATGGATAGATCCTCTGCCCCCAATTGCTCGACTGCATAAATCCCACCTTAGTTAGTGTCCCAATCCACCGGACTTTCCACAATACCATATCCAGCAATGCTCAGGAAGAATAATTGTTTTCCTATCCAGCCGACTGTTCTATATTGAAGAAGCTGGTGAACTTTAGAAGGACAATTCTGCCTTCCTATCCACACTGCTGTTCACACATCAGTGCACTACGTCGAGATATACTTTGGACTGACTTTTCTGTGTCATTTTTGGCTCTATTATTCATAAAAACAGATCAAGCTGAGCTGGACGAGATCTGCGTGTTCCCAGTGCACTCTGCTGAACACATCCAGATATCGTCTGGAGTAATATTTCGCTCTCCCGTTCTAACCTGGTGCTCCAACGGACACATGCACCTGCCCTGCAGCCGAACATGTATGTGTTTCATTTCCCAACCACTGTCCACACCCACTGACCCAAGCTGTACTTCAGAAGCCAATCTGCCTGTGCCATTCGCCTTGGATTGTTTCGAAATCCCACGTCAGGCTCGAATGCAGGTTACGATTCTTTATAGAATCATAGAATCCCTACAGAGCGGAAGGCGGGTCATTCGGCGCAACGCGTCTGCACCAGCCCTTAGAAAGAGCAACCTATTTAAGCCCACACCGCCACCCTATCCACATTCCCGCAACCCAAACTAACCTAAAGGGCAATTTAGCACGGCGAATCCACCTGACTTGCACATATTTGGACTGTGGGAGGAAAACAGAGAACCCAGAGGAAACCGTGTCAGAGAAAGTGCAAACTCCACATGGACAGACATCCGAGGCTGGAATTGAACCTGGGTTGCTGGCGCGCTGAGGCAAGCGTGCAAACTACTGTGACACCGGATTGCAGCCTCCTGGACTCTGCACTGCACAGATTCACCGTGTAGGACAATCTCTGGGGTCTCTGACATCCTCTTTTTTGTTTTACAATGAAATACACAGTTCTTAAAATTTAGAGTGGTCAATAATTTTTCCAATTTATGGTGGCTAATCCACCTACCTCTCACATCTTTGAGTTGTGGGGTGAGACTCACGCAGAACCGGGGAGAATGTGCAAACTCCACGCGGCCAGTGACCCGGGGCCGGGGTCGCAATGTGGACTGGGAACTTCAGGAAATTAGGAGAGCAAAAACGGTACATGAAAGGATACAGGCAGGTAAAATGAACGAACGTCCTAAGTAATTTTACCAGCTCATTAAGGGTAAAAGGATAACTCGGGAAATAGCCGGAAAACATGGGCTAACGCTTCTCGGCCTTTTGGTTCAGATCAAGTGTAGTATCTGTTCTTATCAGTTTAATATCTTGTATGTCCCCTTCGGGGGACCGAATATTAAATTGATTTTTGGGACACGGAGATGGTTCAGGGGCTTTCTTGCTCCGCTCCAGGCATCAACCTGGTCTTGCAATGTTTCCAGGAATGGTGCCTTCACCCCGCTTTGGGCACAAATAGTGCAAAAGCAGAAAATGGCGCAAAACCTGGCTTCCCCTCTCCTGTCTTGTCCAGTTGTCTCATCCTGACCAATTAAAAAAATTTCAGGCTCCAGAGCATTGCTAGCTTTTCTGCTGGCGGGCGCTTCGCGCACTAATGTCGTGAGCCTATGGGCTCGCGGACTTGCGGCAGCCAGGCTCCGTTTTCAGCTGATATGCCAAACAGATTTCCTGCTGCTTTTTACAGGCCACTCACCCTCACCCTCGGATGCCGACTTGCCTTCTCCTCACTTCAGTTACCACATCCCTTCATCCTGCACAACGGGGAAGTGTGGCGACAGACTGAACGGCATCCTGATTTGGATGTAGGTATACCTTCACGGCGTCTCTTTTCGTTCTCGTGACTCCACGACCAACACGCCAGGGTGGAGCTCAGGGAGACTAGACATTTCCCCCTGTTGGATTCCGCCAGTACTTGCTGCTTGCACGGATTGCCCTTTGTTCGGCAAAGGTGGAGATTTCTTCGACTCCCTCCGTTGGGTGTCACTGGGCCTTCACAGCGTCTCCATTTAATCTGGTGACGACAGGGGGTGGCTTGCCAGACGATGCCTTCCTGTTGTGTTTTACTGGTTCTGCATGCACAGACTCCACCGTGCTCGGCCAAGCTGGAGGTCCCTTGACCAACAGTGACCGTAGACTAAAAGTTCCAAAGCACGGTCGAGCGCAGCAAGGTGCTCCTGAATGTCGGTGGACGAGGAGGACAAGAGCCATAGCCGGAAAATATTGGCTATCGCTTCTCGGCCTTCTGGCTGAGATCAAGTGTAGTCTCATTTGATCGAGGGAAGCTGAGGATCTCGATGACGATCGTGGATTGGAGAACTCGGAGGGATTGAAGTCGTTAAAAAGGAAACGTTTGGAGCCCGGCTGCTATTGGTGGATCTACACACTGGCCTAAACTTCTGGTTTAGGCCTAACGCCGATACAGTTCAGACCCAACGTACGAGCTATGGATGCAGCTGCATCCCGACCACCAGGCTGGGGAGTGCGAAACACTGTCCGAGTCACAGTGAAGAAAACGGAAGGAGAGTCACCTGTGGACAGGAAACATTTCGTGAAGAGGGTGCTGCTCGAGTGTTGAGGGTTTAAAGCAACAGAGATCTTCTGCTTGCAAAACTTCCCCAACAATGTTTGTTTTGATGTCACCTTCAAGAGCGTCGCAGCGTGCATCAAATTCTTGATTGTCTTCAAGGAAAATGGTAACCAGAGTCCCTTGTCGATCCTGACAGCGGATCCTCTGTTTACTCTACCGTCGCAGCGAAATCGGGTTGTTACACTGCACACGTACAACCCCCACGTCCCTGTGTCTGATGTGCCTACGTTCCTCGCCAGGTACGCTGAACTGAAAAGTGACAGCGTGCAAGTGAAAGACACCTTCGGCATCTGGACAAGTGAGCACCAGATCAAGGTGACTCTATGAACAGACAGCAAATGAACCATCCTGCATCCCCCCTCCAATTTCGCTATTGGAGTAAATCGTGGCTACCTCGACTACGTGGGACAGCCACGAGTATGCCACACCTGTGGCAAAACGGGGCATGTTGCAGCAAACTGCAGTGTGACCTTCTGCAAAAACTGCAGGCAGGAGTGACACATGATTAAGGAATGCAAGGAAGACAAGTACTGCAACCTGTGTGAGGAGGCCGGCCATCTTTTACAGGGCCTGCCCGAAACGCGGGGCGACATACGCTCAAATCATCAGCAGCGGAGTTAAAAAGGCGACCAGAGAGGAGGAGCATACAACCTCCGCCGAAAAAGACAGCACGGCTCAGAATGAGGAAAAGCAACAGAAGGGCCCCCAACAAAAAGAGGAGGCCCCAGCACCTCCTGACAACCCAGCCCCAGCCCCATCTGATGAGGAACACTCAATGGAAGAGGAAGAGGATGGGACAAAGAATAAAGAGCCCTGGGAAACAGTGAACAGGGACAAACGAAAGCGGAAACAAAAAAACAAACTGAAGAACCCCCCGAGGGGTAGTGGCAAAAAGCGACACCTCTCAGCCGGCGCACTTAGCGCCGACACCTCATCCGATGAGTGAAAACAGGACAAGAATCGGCCTCAAATAAACAGACAAAGCACCAACGTGGAACGGGAGGCACAGACCCCCCAGACCACCGACCGGGAAGAAAACAAGGTCACAGACCAACCCCCGATAGTAACGAGCAGCAACAACCCGGGTGAAGAACAGCCTGCAACCCCAACACCTACTGACTGCCACGACGAACCCCAGGGCTACACCCCCCCCGCCAATGCATCTGCATCAAAATCACGGGGCCAGTACGGACCAGAACAGCTTTCTCAGCCCTGCAACTGTGCTAAAGTTTGCGAGCACCACCGGCATGCTGGGGAACATCGAACAGCTGGAACAGCCAACTGTATAGACTCTGGACTCTTGAGACTGGTAAATCTATCTTTTTTATAATGGGTTTAAAAATTGCATCCATAAATGTGCGAAGCATCAAAGATACTTCGCGGTGTGTAGCCACACTCAACTATTTGGCAAATGTAAAAGCTGACCTACTGTTCCTGCAGGAGTGCGGAATTCCGCACCTCAGCAACTACAGGCGCTGGTCGAGCTGGTGGTCCCACGGGCCATCCATCTGGTCAGGAGGAAACGACTGCCGCTCCTCCGGCCTGGGTATTCTGCTGCGGGGAGGCAACTTCACCATCTCCGACGTTAAGGAGGTGGTGGGCGGGCGCCTCCTCGTAGCAGACGTGAAATACAAAAACACCCCTCTCAGACTTATTAATGTGTACGCCCCGGCCGTAAAAAGTGAGCGGCTGGCAGTTCTTCAGCAACTCCCACTGCTGTTGGCCACCTCCAAGCCGGTCATCCTGGGTGGTCACTTCAACTGCATCATCGATGCGGCTGGACGATCCAGCAAAGCCGACAGCAAACTGGACGCTACGTCCAGACTCCTGATGGAAACGGTAAAAGACGCCAAGCTGCTCGACGTCTGCAGCAACCCTGCAGACGGCGCGCAGCGTAGATACACGTGGTCACGGCCAGACGGGTCCGTCCGCTCCAGGATAGACTTCTTTTTTGTGTCCCGAGCTTTCACGGTCAGGTCCACCGACGTAACGCCGGTGTTCTTCTCTGACCACTGCCTCCTACTGGCCGACTGCCACCTGCAGGAAGACCAGGGGGTAGGCAGGGGGACGTGGAAGCTAAATGTAAAACTGCTGACCCCTGAGAACATCGAGGAACTCAGGAGGGATTACAAAGGTTGGAGAACCGTGAAACCCCTCTTTGAGGCCCCACATCTCTGGTGGGAAGCAATCAAGGGGAATATCAAGAGGTTTTTCATCCTCAAGGGCGTTCAAAAGGTGAGAGAGAGACGAGGGGTCATGTCCAGGCTCCAGAAAAGTATGCAAAATTTGCTCCAGCTGCAGTCGATGGGGGTGGATGTCAAGGAGGATCTCCAAGAGGTGAAGAGCCAGCAAGCCTCGCTCTACACCTCGGAGGCCTCCAAGGTTATCTTCCGCTCCAGAGTCCGCTCCGTGGAGCAGGACGAAAAGTGCTCACGCTTCTTCTTCCAAAAGGTGCACAGAGACACCTCTGTGATCAGCAGCCTGAAGGAAGAAGATGGCTCTGAAAAGTCATCGCAGTCTGACATCCTGAGGATCAGCCAATCCTTTTATGCCGGACTGTATGACCTGAAGCCAACAGATAGCACTGTTTCCCAGACCTTCCTGTCGACTATCACGGAGGTCATAGGCGACAGCGAGCTGGAAAACCTGGACAAACCACTAACTCTGGACGAGCTGACAAAGGCCGCCAAGTCCTTCGAGACGAGTAAAACTCCCGGAAGCGACGGCTTACCGGTTGAGTTGTATTCGGCTCTGTGGGACTGGATGGGCCCAGACCTGCTGGAAGTGTACGAGAGTATGCTTCTGGAGGGCAGCATGTCAGAGTCCATGAGGAAAGGCATCATCACCCTCATCTACAAACAGAAGGGGGAAAGGGAAGAATTTCGAAATTGGCGACCCATTTCACTGTTGAATGTGGACTACAAAATTCTAGCAAAGGTCATCGCCAATCGGGTCAGGTCTGCTCTGGAGTCGGTGATCCACCCTGACCAGACCTGTGCTGTACCCGGCAGGAAGATCTCTGATAGCCTCGCGCTACTCAGGGATACGATCGCCTACGTGCAGGACAGGGGGGTGGACACTTGCCTCATCAGCCTTGACCAGGAGAAGGCTTTTGACAGAATATCGCACACCTACATGATGGATGTGCTCTCCAAAATGGGGTTTGGGGAGGGAATTCGCAATTGGATCAAACTGCTCTACACAAACATCTATAGCGCAGTCTCAATCAATGGGTGGGAATCAGAAAAGTTCCAGATCAGATCTGGAGTCAGGCAGGGCTGCCCTCTCTCCTCTGCCCTTTTTGTGTGCTGCATAGAACCTTTTGCCGAGTCCATCAGGAGGGATCCGGGTATAAGAGGAGTGACGATCCCAGGCAGTGGAGGCATGCAAGTCAAGGCCTCCCTGTACATGGACGACGTTGCCGTCTTCTGCTCAGATCCTGCGTCTGTACGCAGGCTCTTAACCACCTGCGACCAGTTTGAACTGGCCTCTGGAGCCAAGGTAAACCGGGGCAAGAGCGAGGCCATGTTCTTTGGGAACTGGGCCGACCGGTCCTTTGTCCCCTTCACTGTCAGGTCAGATTACCTGAAGGTGCTGGGGATATGGTTCGGAGCTGCTGGGGCGTGCACCAAAAACTGGGAGGAGCGCATAGGAAAGGTAAGACAGAAACTGGGCTGGTGGGAGCAACGCTCCCTCTCCATTGCGGGCAAAACCCTGGTCATCAGGTGTGAGGTACTCTCGGTGCTACTGTACGTGGCGCAGGTCTGGCCCATAACCCGACCCTACGCCACAGCAGTCACCCGGGCCATCTTCAAATTTACCTGGCGATCCAAGATGGACCGTGTCCGAAGGGACACCATGTACAAACCTCTGGAGAAGGGAGGGCGGAACGTACCCAACGCCTCCCTCATCCTGTTGGCCACCTTTGTGTCCAGCTGCATCAAGCTGTGCGTGGACCCGCAGTATGCAAACACCAAGTGTCACTACATACTGAGGTTCTACCTGTCCCCGGTGTTGCGAAGGATGGGCCTGGCCTCATTGCCGCGGAACGCTCCAAGTAGTTGGACCGTACCGTACCACCTGTCCTTTGTGGAAAAGTTTTTGAAAGAAAACACCTTTGACCACAAGGCAATGAAGCAGTGGTCAGCACGTAATGTCCTCGAGGCCCTCAGGGAAAAAGAGACCGTGGAGGACGTTGGATGGTTCCCTGAGCAGACTGCCAGAGTCATCTGGCAGAACACCTCATCACCAGAACTTTCAAACAAGCACCAAGACCTAGCTTGGCTGGTGGTGAGAAGGGCCCTCCCTGTCAGATTCTTCATGCACACCCGAAGGCTCTGCACCAATGCACGCTGCCCTCGGAGTGGCTGTGGGGGAAATGAGACGTTCACACACCTCCTTGTGGAATGTGCCTTTGCAAAGAAGGTCTGGAGAGAGATGCAGTGGTATTTGTCAAGGTTTATCCCAAACAGATCTGTGACACAGGACTCTGTGCTCTACGGACTGTTTCCAGGGACACACACCGAGACAAATATCAACTGCTGCTGGAAGGTCATCAACTCGGTAAAAGACGCTCTTTGGTCTGCCCGAAACTTGCTGATTTTCCAGTGCAAAGAATTGTCCTCGACCGAGTGTTGCAGACTGGCACATTCCAAGGTCCAGGACTACGTGCTGAGGGACGCACTCAAGCTTGGGGAAGCTGCCGCCAAGGCGCAATGGGGAAAGACCACTGTGTAAAGTCTTTCCAGCAAATGTACACCGAGGGGCGGGTAACAGTGTAAAGCCCCTCGGTCGGGGCAACCAACACTACAATGTATAAAACAAACATGCCACTGTAAATATTTAAGAAGGAATGGTAATGTAAAGAGTGATATGTGTACGACAATATCAAAATTGAATGGAAGAAAGTCAAGGCAACATGTAACCCTGCCGGAAATGTACAGTCAAGACAATTTGAAATGTTTCTGTAACGCTCATGATAAATTTTTATGAATAAAGTATATTTTTTTGAATAAAAAAAAAAAAAAAAAAAAAATCTGTTCTTATCAGTTTAATATCTGATATGTCCTCAATCTGGGGACCGAATGTTAAATTGATTTTTAGGACTCGGAGATCGTTCAGGGGCTTGCTCCTTCCGCTCCACGCATCAACCTGGTCTTGCAGTGCTTCCAGGAATGGTGCCCTCTCCCCGCTTTGGGGCGCAAAATGTATAAAAGCAGAAAATGCCGCAAAACCTGACTTCCCCTTTTCTCTCTTGTCCAGTTTTCTCATCCTGACCAATTTAAGGCCTTTCAGGCTCCAAAGCATTGCCAGTTTTTCTGCTGGCGGGAGCTTCGTGCACGAATGTTGCGAGCCGATGGACTCGCGGACTTGCGGCAGCCAGGCTCCGTTTTCAGCTGATATGCCACACAGATTTCCTGCTGCTTTTTACAGGCCACTCACCTTCACACTCGGATGCCGACTTGCCTTCTCCTCACTTCAGTTACCACATCCCTTCATCCTGCACAACGGGGAAGTGTGGCGACAGACTGAACGGCATTCTCTTTGGATGTAGGTATACCTTCACGGCGTCTCTTTTCGTTCTCCTGACTCCACGACCAACACGCTAGGGTGGAGCTCAGGGAGACTAGACATTGCCCCCTGTTGGATACCGCCAACACTTGCTGCTTGCACGGATTGTCCTTTGTTCGGCAAAGGTGGAGATTTCTTCGACTCTCTCCATTGGGTGTCACTGGCCTTCACAGCGTCTCCATTTCATCTGGTGACGACAGGTGACGGCTTGCCAGACGATGTCTTCCTGTTGTGTTTCACTTGTTCTGCATGCTCAGACTCCACCGTGCTCGGCCAAGCTGGATGTCTCTTGACCAACAGTGAGCGTAGACTAAAAGTTCCAAAGCACAGTCGAGCGCAGCAAGATGCACATGAATGTCGGTGGACGAGGAGGACAAGAGCCATTGCCGGAAAATATGGGCTATCGCTTCTCGGCCTTTTGGCTCAGATCAAGTGTAGTATCTGTTCTTATCAGTTTAATATCTGATATGTCCTCAATCTGGGGACCGAATATTAAATTGATTTTTAGGACTCGGAGATGGTTCAGGGGCTTGCTCCTTCCGCTCCACGCGTCAACCTGGTCTTGCAGTGCTTCCAGGAATGGTGCCCTCTCCCCGCCTTGGGGCGCAAAATGTATAAAAGCAGAAAATGCCGCAAAACCTGGCTTCCCCTTTTCTCTCTTGTCCAGTTGTCTCATCCTGACCAATTTAAGGCCTTTCAGGCTCCAAAGCATTGCTAGCTTTTCTGCTGGCGGGAGCTTCGTGCACGAATGTTGCGAGCCGATGGACTCGCGGATTGCGGCAGCAAGGCTCCGTTTTCAGCTGATATGCCACTCAGATTTCCTGCTGCTTTTTACAGGCCACTCACCTTCACACTCGGATGCCGACTTGCCTACTCCTCACTTCAGTTACCACATCCCTTCATCCTGCACAACGGGGAAGTGTGGCGACAGACTGAACGGCATCCTGTTTGGATGTAGGTATACCTTCACGGCGTCTCTTTTAGTTCTCCTGACTCCACGACCAACACGCCAGGGTGGAGCTCAGGGAGACTAGACATTGCCCTCTGTTGGATTCCGCCAGTAGTTGCTGTTTGCACGGATTGCCCTTTGTTCGGCAAAGGTGGAGATGACTTCGACTCCCTCTGTTGGGTGTCACTGGGCCTTCACAGCGTCTCCATTTCATCTGGTGACGACAGGGGACGGCTTGCCAGATGATGTCTTCGTGTTGTGTTTTACTGGTTCTGCATGCACAAACTCCACCGTGCTCAGCCAAGCTGGAGGTTTCTTGACCAACAGTGAGCGTAGACTAAAAGTTCCAAAGCACAGTCGAGCGCAGCAAGGTGCACCTGAATGTCGGTGGAAGAGGAGGACAAGAGCCATTGCTGGAAAATATGGGCTATCGCTTCTCGGCTTTTTGGCTAAGATCAAGTGTAGTCTCATTTGATCGAGGAAAGCTGAGGATTTCGATGACGATCGTGGATTGGAGAACTCGGAGGGATTGAAGTCGTCAAAGAAGAAACGTTTAGAGCTTGGCTGCTATTGGTGGATCTACATGCTGGCCTAAACCTCGGGTTTAGGCCTAACGTCGATACAGTTTCACACCCAACGTACGAGCTATGGATGCAGCTGCATCCCGACCACCAGGCTGGGGCGTGCGAAACACTGTCCGAGTCACAGTGAAGAAAACGGATGGAGAGTCACCTTTGGCCCAGAAACACTTCGTGAAGAAGGTGCTGCTCGAGTGCTGTGGGTTTAAAGCAACAGAGATCTTCTGCTTGCAAAACTTCCCCAAGAATGGTTTCTTTGATGTCACCTTCAAGAGCGTCGCAGCGTGCATCAAATTCTTGAACGTCTTCAAGGAAAAAGGTAACCAGAGTCCCTTGTCGATCCTGACTGCGGAACCTCTGTTTACGCTACCGGCACAGCGAAATCGGGTTGTTACACTGCACACGTACAACCCCCACGTCCCTGTATCTGATGTGCTCACGTTCCTCGCCAGGTACGCTGAGCTGAAAAGTGACAGCGTGCAAGTGAAAGACACCTTCGGCATCTGGACAAGTGAGCACCAGGTCAAGGTGACCCTAAGAATGGACAGCAACGGAGCCATCCTGCATCCCCACTCCAATTTCGCTATTGGAGTAAATCGTGGCTACCTCTACTACGTGGGACAGCCACGAGTATGCCACACCTGTGGCAAAACGGGGCATTTTGCCGCAAACTGCAGTGTGACCTTCTGCAAGAACTGCAGGCAGGAGGGACACATGACTAAGGACTGCAAAGAAGACAAGTGCTGCAACCTGTGTGGGGAGGCCGGCCATCTTTACAGGGCCTGCCCGAAACGCGGGGCGACATACGCTCAAATCATCAGCAGCGGAGTTAAAAAGGCGACCAGAGAGGAGGTGCATACACCCTCCGCCGAAAAAGACACCACGGCTCAGAATGAGGAAAAGCAACAAAAGGGCCCCCCAAAAAAAGAAGAGGCCCCAGCACCTCCTGACAACCCAACCCCAGCCCCATCTGATGAGGAACACTCAATGGAAGAAGAAGAGGATGGGACAAAGAATAAAGAGCCCTGGGAAACAGTGAACAGGGACAAACGAAAGCGGAAACAAAAAAACAAACTGAAGAACCCCCCGAGGGGTAGTGGCAAAAAGCGACACCTCTCAGCCGGCGCACTTAGTGCCGACACCTCATCCGATGAGGGAAAACAGGACAAGAATCGGCCTCAAATAAAGAGGCAAAGCACCAACGTGGAACGGAAGGCACAGACCCCCCAGACCACCGACCGGGAAGGAAACAAGGTCACAGACCAACCCCCGATAGTAACGAGCAGCAACAACCCAGGTGAAGACCGGCCTGCAACCCCAACACCTATTGACTGCCATGACGAACGCCAGGGCTACATCACCCCCACAATGCATCTGCATCAAAATCACGGGGCCAGTACGGACCAGAACAGCTTTCTCAGCCCTGCAACTGTGCTAAAGTTTGCGAGCACCACCGGCATGCTGGGGAACATCGAACAGCTGGAACAGCCAACTGTATAGACTCTGGACTGTTGAGACTGGTAAATCTATCTTTTTTATAATGGGTTTAAAAATTGCATCCATAAATGTGCGAAGCATCAAAGATACTTCGCGGTGTGTAGCCACACTCAACTATTTGGCAAATGTAAAAGCTGACCTACTGTTCCTGCAGGAGTGCGGAATTCCGCACCTCAGCAACTACAGGCGCTGGTCGAGCTGGTGGTCCCACGGGCCATCCATCTGGTCAGGAGGAAACGACTGCCGCTCCTCCGGCCTGGGTATTCTGCTGCGGGGAGGCAACTTCACCATCTCCGACGTTAAGGAGGTGGTGGGCGGGCGCCTCCTCGTAGCAGACGTGAAATACAAAAGCACCCCTCTCAGACTTATTAATGTGTACGCCCCGGCCGTAAAAAGTGAGCGGCTGGCAGTTCTTCAGCAACTCCCACTGCTGTTGGCCACCTCCAAGCCGGTCATCCTGGGTGGTGACTTCAACTGCATCATCGATGCGGCTGGACGATCCAGCAAAGCCGACAGCAAACTAGACGCTACGTCCAGACTCCTGATGGAAACGGTAAAAGACGCCAAGCTGTTCGACGTCTGCAGCAACCCTGCAGACGGCGCGCAGCGTAGAAACACGTGGTCACGGCCAGACGGGTCCGTCCGTTCCAGGATAGACTTCTTTTTTGTGTCCCGAGCTTTCACGGTCAGGTCCACCGACGTAACGCCGGTGTTCTTCTCTGACCACTGCCTCCTACTGGCCGACTGCCACCTGCAGGAAGACCAGGGGGTAGGCAGGGGGACGTGGAAGCTAAATGTAAAACTGCTGACCCCTGAGAACATCGAGGAACTCAGGAGGGATTACAAAGGTTGGAGAACCGTGAAACCCCTCTTTGAGGCCCCACATCTCTGGTGGGAAGCAATCAAGGGGAATATCAAGAGGTTTTTCATCCTCAAGGGCGTTCAAAAGGTGAGAGAGAGACGAGGGGTCATGTCCAGGCTCCAGAAAAGTATGCAAAATTTGCTCCAGCTGCAGTCGATGGGGGTGGATGTCAAGGAGGATCTCCAAGAGGTGAAGAGCCAGCAAGCCTCGCTCTACACCTCGGAGGCCTCCAAGGTTATCTTCCGTTCCAGAGTCCGCTCCGTGGAGCAGGACGAAAAGTGCTCACGCTTCTTCTTCCAAAAGGTGCACAGAGAGACCTCTGTGATCAGCAGCCTGAAGGAAGAAGATGGCTCTGAAAAGTCATCGCAGTCTGACATCCTGAGGATCAGCCAATCCTTTTATGCCGGACTGTATGACCTGAAGCCAACAGATAGCACTGTTTCCCAGACCTTCCTGTCGACTATCACGGAGGTCATAGGCGACAGCGAGCTGAAAAACCTGGACAAACCACTAACTCTGGACGAGCTGACAAAGGCCGCCAAGTCCTTCGAGACGAGTAAAACTCCCGGAAGCGACGGCTTACCGGTTGAGTTGTATTCGGCTCTGTGGGACTGGATGGGCCCAGACCTGCTGGAAGTGTACGAGAGTATGCTTCTGGAAGGCAGCATGTCAGAGTCCATGAGGAAAGGCATCATCACCCTCATCTACAAACAGAAGGGGGAAAGGGAAGAAATTCGAAATTGGCGACCCATTTCACTGTTGAATGTGGACTACAAAATTCTAGCAAAGGTCATCGCCAATCGGGTCAGGTCTGCTCTGGAGTCGGTGATCCACCCTGACCAGACCTGTGCTGTACCCGGTAGGAAGATCTCTGATAGCCTCGCGCTACTCAGGGATACGATCGCCTACGTGCAGGACAGGGGGGTGGACACTTGCCTCATCAGCCTTGACCAGGAGAAGGCTTTTGACAGAATATCGCACACCTACATGATGGATGTGCTCTCCAAAATGGGGTTTGGGGAGGGAATTCGCAATTGGATCAAACTGCTCTACACAAACATCTATAGCGCAGTCTCAATCAATGGGTGGGAATCAGAAAAGTTCCAGATCAGATCTGGAGTCAGGCAGGGCTGCCCTCTCTCCTCTGCCCTTTTTGTGTGCTGCATAGAACCTTTTGCCGAGTCCATCAGGAGGGATCCGGGTATAAGAGGAGTGACGATCCCAGGCAGTGGAGGCATGCAAGTCAAGGCCTCCCTGTACATGGACGACGTTGCCGTCTTCTGCTCGGATCCTGCGTCTGTACGCAGGCTCTTAACCACCTGCGACCAGTTTGAACTGGCCTCTGGAGCCAAGGTAAACCGGGGCAAGAGCGAGGCCATGTTCTTTGGGAACTGGGCCGACCGGTCCTTTGTCCCCTTCACTGTCAGGTCAGATTACCTGAAGGGGCTGGGGATATGGTTCGGAGCTGCTGGGGCGTGCACCAAAAACTGGGAGGAGCGCATAGGAAAGGTAAGACAGAAACTGGGCTGGTGGGAGCAACGCTCCCTCTCCATTGCGGGCAAAACCCTGGTCATCAGGTGTGAGGTACTCTCTGTGCTACTGTACGTGGCGCAGGTCTGGCCCATAACCCGACCCTACGCCACAGCAGTCACCCGGGCCATCTTCAAATTTATCTGGCGATCCAAGATGGACCGTGTCCGAAGGGACACCATGTACAAACCTCTGGAGAAGGGAGGGCGGAACGTACCCAACGCCTCCCTCATCCTGTTGGCCACCTTTGTGTCCAGCTGCATCAAGCTGTGCGTGGACCCCCAGTATGCAAACACCAAGTGTCACTACATACTGAGGTTCTACCTGTCCCCGGTGTTGCGAAGGATGGGCCTGGCCTCATTGCCGCGGAACGCTCCAAGTAGTTGGACCGTACCGTACCACCTGTCCTTTGTGGAAAAGTTTTTGAAGGAAAACACCTTTGACCACAAGGAAATGAAGTAGTGGTCAGCACGTAATGTCCTCGAGGCCCTCAGGGAAAAGGAGACCGTGGAGGACGTTGGATGGTTCCCTGAGCAGACTGCCAGAGTCATCTGGCAGAACGCCTCATCACCAGAACTTTCAAACAAGCACCAAGACCTAGCTTGGCTGGTGGTGAGAAGGGCCCTCCCTGTCAGATTCTTCATGCACACCCGAAGGCTCTGCACCAATGCACGCTGCCCTCGGAGTGGCTGTGGGGGAAATGAGACGGTCACACACCTCCTTGTGGAATGTGCCTTTGCAAAGAAGGTCTGGAGAGAGATGCAGTGGTATTTGTCAAGGTTTATCCCAAACAGATCTGTGACACAGGACTCTGTGCTCTCCGGACTGTTTCCAGGGACACACACCGAGACAAATGTCAACTGCTGCTGGAAGGTCATCAACTCGGTAAAAGACGCTCTTTGGTCTACCCGAAACTTGCTGATCTTCCAGTGCAAAGAATTGTCCTCGACCGAGTGTTGCAGACTGGCACATTCCAAGGTCCAGGACTACGTGCTGAGGGACGCACTCAAGCTTGGGACAGCTGCCGCCAAGGCGCAATGGGGAAAGACCACTGTGTAAAGTCTTTCCAGCAAATGTACACCGAGGGGCGCGTAACAGTGTAAAGCCCCTCGGTCTGGGCAACCAACACTCCAATGTACAAAAAAAACTGGCACTGTAAATATTTAAGAAGGAATTGTAATGTAAAGAGTGATATGTGTATGACAATATCAAAATTGAATGAAGGAAAGTCAAGGCTACATGTAACCCTGCCGGAAATGTACAGTCAAGACAATTTGAAATGTTTCTGTAATGCTCATGATAAATTTTTATGAATAAAGTATATTTTTTTGAAAAAAAAAAAAAAAAAAAATCTGTTCTTATCAGTTTAATATCTGATATGTCCTCAATCTGGGGACCGAATATTAAATTGATTTTTAGGACTCGGAGATGGTTCAGGGGCTTGCTCCTTCCGCTCCACGCATCAACCTGGGCTTGCAGTGCTTCCAGGAATGGTGCCCTCTCCCCGCTTTGGGGCGCTAAAAGCATAAAATGCCGCAAAACGTGGCTTCCGTTTGTCTCTCTTGTCCAGTTGTCTCATCCTGACCAATTTAAGGCCTTTCAGGCTCCAAAGCATTGCTAGCTTTTCTGCTGGCGGGAGCTTCGTGCACGAATGTTGCGAGCCGATGGACTCGCGGACTTGCGGCAGCCAGGCTCCGTTTTCAGCTGATATGCCACACAGATTTCCTGCTGCTTTTTACAGGCCACTCACCTTCACACTCGGATGCCGACTTGCCTTCTCCTCACTTCAGTTACCACATCCCTTCATCCTGCACAACGGGGAAGTGTGGCGACAGACTGAACGGCATCCTGTTTGGATGTAGGTACACCTTCACGGCGTCTCTTTTCGTTCTCCTGACTCCATGACCAACACGCCAGGGTGGAGCTCAGGGAGACTAGACATTGCCCTCTGTTGGATTCCGCCAGTACTTGCTGCTTGCACGGATTGCCCTTTGTTCGGCAAAGGTGGAGATTACTTCGACTCCCTCCGTTGGGTGTCACTGGGACTTCACAGCGTCTCCATTTCATCTGGTGACGACAGGGGACGGCTTGCCAGACGATGTCTTCGTGTTGTGTTTACTGGTTCTGCATGCACAGACTCCACCGTGCTCGGCCAAGCTGGATGTCTCTTGACCAACAGTGAGCGTAGACTAAAAGTTCCAAAGCACAGTCGAGCGCAGCAAGGTGCACCTGAATGTCGGTGGACGAGGAGGACAAGAGCCATTGCCGGAAAATATGGGCTATCGCTTCTCGGCCTTTTGGTTCAGATCAAGTGTAGTATTTGTTCTTATCAGTTTAATATCTGATATGTCCTCAATCTGGGGACCGAATATTAAATTGATTTTTACCACTCGGCGATGGTTCAGGGGCTTGCTCCTTCCGCTCCACGCATCAACCTGGTCTTGCAGTGCTTCCAGGAATGGTGCCCTCTCCCAGCTTTCGGGCGCAAAATGTATAAAAGCAGACAATGCCGCAAAACCTGGCTTCCCCTTTTCTCTCTTGTCCAGTTGTCTCATCCTGACCAATTTAAGGCCTTTCAGGCTCCAAAGCATTGCTAGCTTTTCTGCTGGCGGGAGCTTCCTGCACGAATGTTGCGAGCCGATGGACTCGCGGACTTGCGGCAGCCAGGCTCCGTTTTCAGCTGATATGCCACACAGATTTCCTGCTGCTTTTTACAGGCCACTCACCTTCACACTCGGATGCCGACTTGCCTTCTCCTCACTTCAGTTACCACATCCCTTCATCCTGCACAACGGGGAAGTGTGGCGACAGACTGAACGGCATCCTGTTTGGATGTAGGTACACCTTCACGGCGTCTCTTTTCGTTCTCCTGACTCCATGACCAACACGCCAGGGTGGAGCTCAGGGAGACTAGACATTGCCCTCTGTTGGATTCCGCCAGTACTTGCTGCTTGCACGGATTGCCCTTTGTTCGGCAAAGGTGGAGATTACTTCGACTCCCTCCGTTGGGTGTCACTGGGACTTCACAGCGTCTCCATTTCATCTGGTGACGACAGGGGACGGCTTGCCAGACGATGTCTTCGTGTTGTGTTTACTGGTTCTGCATGCACAGACTCCACCGTGCTCGGCCAAGCTGGATGTCTCTTGACCAACAGTGAGCGTAGACTAAAAGTTCCAAAGCACAGTCGAGCGCAGCAAGGTGCACCTGAATGTCGGTGGACGAGGAGGACAAGAGCCATTGCCGGAAAATATGGGCTATCGCTTCTCGGCCTTTTGGTTCAGATCAAGTGTAGTATTTGTTCTTATCAGTTTAATATCTGATATGTCCTCAATCTGGGGACCGAATATTAAATTGATTTTTACCACTCGGCGATGGTTCAGGGGCTTGCTCCTTCCGCTCCACGCATCAACCTGGTCTTGCAGTGCTTCCAGGAATGGTGCCCTCTCCCAGCTTTCGGGCGCAAAATGTATAAAAGCAGACAATGCCGCAAAACCTGGCTTCCCCTTTTCTCTCTTGTCCAGTTGTCTCATCCTGACCAATTTAAGGCCTTTCAGGCTCCAAAGCATTGCTAGCTTTTCTGCTGGCGGGAGCTTCCTGCACGAATGTTGCGAGCCGATGGACTCGCGGACTTGCGGCAGCCAGGCTCCGTTTTCAGCTGAAATGCCACTCAGATTTCCTGCTGCTTTTTACAGGCCACTCACCTTCACACTCGGATGCCGACTTGCCTACTCCTCACTTCAGTTACCACATCCCTTCATCCTGCACAACGGGGAAGTGTGGCGACAGACTGAACGGCATCCTGTTTGGATGTAGGTATACCTTCACGGCGTCTCTTTTAGTTCTCCTGACTCCACGACCAACACGCCAGGGTGGAGCTCAGGGAGACTAGACATTGCCCTCTGTTGGATTCCGCCAGTAGTTTCTGTTTGCACGGATTGCCCTTTGTTCGGCAAAGGTGGAGATGACTTCGACTCCCTCTGGTGGGTGTCACTGGGCCTTCACAGCGTCTCCATTTCATCTGGTGACGACAGGGGACGGCTTGCCAGATGATGTCTTCGTGTTGTGTTTTACTGGTTCTGCATGCACAGACTCCACCATGCTCGGCCAAGCTGGAGGTTTCTTGACCAACAGTGAGCGTAGACTAAAAGTTCCAAAGCACAGTCGAGCGCAGCAAGGTGCACCTGAATGTCGGTGGAAGAGGAGGACAAGAGCCATTGCCGGAAAATATGGGCTATCGCTTCTCGGCCTTTTGGCTCAGATCAAGTGTAGTATCTGTTCTTATCAGTTTAATATCTGATATGTCCTCAATTTGGGGACCGAATATTAAATTGATTTTTAGGACTCGGAGATGGTTCAGGGGCTTGCTCCTTCCGCTCCACGCATCAACCTGGTCTTGCAGTGCTTCCAGGAATGGTGCCCTCTCCCCGCTTTGGGGCGCAATATGTATAAAAGCAGAAAATGCCGCAAAACCTGGCTTCCCCTTTTCTCTCTTGTCCAGTTGACTCATCCTGACCAATTTAAGGCCTTTCAGGCTCCAAAGCATTGCTAGCTTTTCTGCTGGCGGGAGCTTCGTGCACGAATGTTGTGAGCCGATGGACTCGCGGACTTGCGGCAGGCAGGCTCCGTTTTCAGCTGATATGCCACACAGATTTCCTGCTGCTCTTTACAGGCCACTCACCTTCACACTCGGATGCCGACTTGCCTTCTCCTCACTTCAGTTACCACATCCCTTCATCCTGCACAACGGGGAAGTGTGGCGACAGACTGAACGGCATTCTCTTTGGATGTAGATATACCTTCACGGCGTCTCTTTTCGTTCTCCTGACTCCACGACCAACACGCTAGGGTGGAGCTCAGGGAGACTAGACATTGCCCCCTGTTGGATACCGCCAGTACTTGCTGCTTGCACGGATTGTCCTTTGTTCGGCAAAGGTGGAGATTTCTTCGACTCTCTCCGTTGGGTGTCACTGGCCTTCACAGCGTCTCCATTTCATCTGGTGACGACAGGTGACGGCTTGCCAGACGATGTCTTCCTGTTGTGTTTTACTGGTTCTGCATGCTCAGACTCCACCGTGCTCGGCCAAGCTGGATGTCTCTTGACCAACAGTGAGCGTAGACTAAAAGTTCCAAAGCACAGTCGAGCGCAGCAAGGTGCACCTGAATGTCGGTGGACGAGGAGGACAAGAGCCATTGCCGGAAAATATGGGCTATCGCTTCTCGGCCTTTTGGCTCAGATCAAGTGTAGTATCTGTTCTTATCAGTTTAATATCTGATATGTCCTCAATCTGGGGACCGAATATTAAATTGATTTTTAGGACTCGGAGATGGATCAGGGGCTTGCTCCTTCCGCTCCACGCATCAACCTGGTCTTGCAGTGCTTCCAGGAATGGTGCCCTCTCCCCGCTTTGGGGCGTAAAATGTATAAAAGCAGAAAATGCCGCAAAACCTGGCTTCCCCTTTTCTCTCTTGTCCAGTTGTCTTATCCTGACCAATTTAAGGCCTTTCAGGCTCCAAAGCATTGCTAGTTTTTCTGCTGGCGGGAGCTTCGTGCACGAATGTTGCGAGCCGATGGACTCGCGGTGTTGTGGCAGCCAGGCTCCGTTTTCAGCTGATATGCCACACAGATTTCCTGCTGCTTTTTACAGGCCACTCACCTTCACACTCGGATGCCGACTTGCCTTCTCCTCACTTCAGTTACCACATCCCTTCATCCTGCACAACGGGGAAGTGTGGCGACAGACTGAACGGCATTCTCTTTGGATGTAGGTATACCTTCACGGCGTCTCTTTTCGTTCTCCTGACTCCACGACCAACACGCTAGGGTGGAGCTCAGGGAGACTAGACATTGCCCCCTGTTGGATACCGCCAGTACTTGCTGCTTGCACGGATTGTCCTTTGTTCGGCAAAGGTGGAGATTTCTTCGACTCTCTCCGTTGGGTGTCACTGGCCTTCACAGCGTCTCCATTTCATCTGGTGACGACAGGTGACGGCTTGCCAGACGATGTCTTCCTGTTGTGTTTCACTGGTTCTGCATGCTCAGACTCCACCGTGCTCGGCCAAGCTGGATGTCTCTTGACCAACAGTGAGCGTAGACTAAAAGTTCCAAAGCACAGTCGAGCGCAGCAAGGTGCACCTAAATGTCGGTGGACGAGGAGGACAAGAGCCATTGCCGGAAAATATGGGCTATCGCTTCTCGGCCTTTTGGCTCAGATCAAGTGTAGTATCTGTTCTTATCAGTTTAATATCTGATATGTCCTCAGTCTGCGAACCGAATATTAAATTGATTTTTAGGACTCGGACATGGTTCAGGGGCTTGCTCCCTCCGCTCCACGCATCAACCTGGTCTTGCAGTGCTTCCAGGAATGGTGCCCTCTCCCCGCTTTGGGGCGCAAAATGTATAAAAGCAGAAAATGCCGCAAAACCTGACTTCCCCTTTTCTCTCTTGTCCAGTTGTCTCATCCTGACCAATTTAAGGCTTTTCAGGCTCCAAAGCATTGCTAGTTTTTCTGCTGGCGGGAGCTTCGTGCACGAATGTTGCGAGCCGATGGACTCGCGGACTTGTGGCAGCCAGGCTCCGTTTTCAGCTGATATGCCACACAGATTTCCTGCTGCTTTTTACAGGCCACTCACCTTCACACTCGGATGCCGACTTGCCTTCTCCTCACTTCAGTTACCACATCCCTTCATCCTGCACAACGGGGAAGTGTGGCGACAGACTGAACGGCATCCTCTTTGGATGTAGGTATACCTTCACGGCGTCTCTTTTCGTTCTCCTGACTCCACGACCAACACGCTAGGGTGGAGCTCAGGGAGACTAGACATTGCCCCCTGTTGGATACCGCCAGTACTTGCTGCTTGCACGGATTGTCCTTTGTTCGGCAAAGGTGGAGATTTCTTCGACTCCCTCCGTTGGGTGTCACTGGCCTTCACAGCGTCTCCATTTCATCTGGTGACGACAGGTGACGGCTTGCCAGACGATGTCTTCCTGTTGTGTTTTACTGGTTCTGCATGCTCAGACTCCACCGTGCTCGGCCAAGCTGGATGTCTCTTGACCAACAGTGAGCGTAGCCTGAAAGTTCCAAAGCACAGTCGAGCGCAGCAATAGCGCACAACAGTCCATCAATTGTATTTAAACAGTGCCCTCGAGTCAATTAAATGCATTTCAACAGTGCCCGATTGTGAATCAAATGCATTTAAACAGTGCCCTAAGTTAAATCAAATGCATTCAAACAATGCCCTACAGTAAACCAAACGTTTTTGAACAGTGCTTTCTAGTAAATCAAATGTATTTAAATAGTGCCCTACAGTAAATGAAATGCATTTAAACAGTGACACAGTAAATCAAATGTATTTAAACAGGCGCTGCAATAAATTAAATGCATTTAAACAGTGCCCTACCGGAAACTAAATGCATTTAAAAAGTGCCATGAAGTAAATCAAATGCATTCAAACAGTGCCCGACAGTGAGCCAAATATATTAAATCGTGATTTATAGTAAATTAATTGCATTTAAACAGTGCCTGACAGTAAATCAAAAGTATTTAAATTTGCGCCTTGGAATAAATTAAATGCGTTTACACAGTGTCCGACACGAAATCAAACGCATTGAAACAATGCCCTCCAGTAAGTCAAGTGCATTTAAACAGTGCCCGGCAGCAAACTAAAGGCATTTAAACAGTGCCCTGCAGTAAATCAAATGCATTTAAACTGCCCGACAGTAAATCAAATGTATTTAAACAGTGCCCCAGAATACATCCAAAGTATTTAAACAGTGTACTGCAGTGAATAAAATATAATTAAATAGCGCACAACAGTCCATCAAATGTATTTAAACAGTGCCCCAGAATACATCCAAAGTATTTAAACAGTGTACTGCAGTAAATCAAATATAATTAAATAGCGCACAACAGTCCATCAAATGCATTTAAACATTGCCCTCGAGTCAATTAAATGCATTTAAACAGTGCCCTACAGTAAATCAAATGCATTTGAACAGTGGCCTAAAATAAATCAATTATATCTAAACGGTGCCAAATGTATTTAAACAGTTCTTTATAGTAAATTAAATGCATTTAAACAGTGCCGACAATAAATCAAATGTATTTAAACAGTGCCCCGACAGTCAATCAAATGCGTTTAAACACTGCGCAAGAGTAAAACAAATACTTTTAAACAGTGCACCACAGTAAATCAAATGCATTTAAACAGTGCCCTACAGTAAATCAAATGCATTTAAACAGTGCCCTACAGTAAATCAAATGCATTTAAACAGTGCCCAACAGTAAATCAAATGCATTTTGTTCCCTACAGTAAACTAATTGCATTTAAATAGTGCCCGATACTCAAATGCATTTAAACATTGCCCTCCTGTGAATCAAAAGCATTTAAACAGTGTTCTACGTTAAATCAAATGCATTTAAACAGTGCCCTACAGTAAACCAAATGCATTTAAACAGTGACATAGTAAATCAAATGTTTTTAAACAGGCGCTACAATAAATCAAATGCATTTAAACAGTATCCTACAGTGAACTAAATGCATTATTAAAATGCCCTGCAGTGAATCAAATGCATTCAAACAGTGCCCTACAGTATACGAAATGCTTTTAAACAGTTTCTGACAGTTATCTGAATGCATTTAAAGAGTGCCCAACACTCAAATGCATATAAGTAGTGCCCTACAGTAAATTAAATGAATGTAAACAGTGCCCTGTTGTAAACCAAATGCGTTTAAATAGTGCGGTGAAGTAAATGAAATGCATTTAAACTGTGCCCTACAATAAATCAAACGCATTTTAACAGTGCCCATAGTAAATCAATGCATTTAAACAGTGCCCTACAGGAAATCAAATGCATTTATACAGTGCCCTACAGTAAACCAAATGCATTTAAACAGTGCCCTATAGTCAATCAAATGTATTTAAACAGTGCCCTACAGTCAAACGGACCTTATTTAAACAGAGCCTTACAGTAACACACCAATTAAAAGTGCCCTACTGTAATCGGACTTAAAATGTGCCCGATAATAAATCATGTTTTTAAACATTAAACATGTTTATGTAAAGCGAATTGCTTTGGAGACCTAAAAAACAACTTTCCCGAGGCCAGTATATGCCCTTCCAAAAACTGAACGGGATCCAGCCAAAATAATACTGTTCCATATTTCTATCCAGCATATTAATTCTGCTCCATTTTAATATGCAGCCATATTAAAACGGCTCCATATTAATACTGTTCCATATTAATACTCTTCCACATTAATACTGTTCCATATTAATACTGTTCCATATTCGTGCTGCTTCATTTTAAGACCGTTACAAATGAGTACTGTTCCCTATTAATGTCCAGCATATAAACATTGTTCCATATTAATATTCGCTCATATTATAACTTTTCCATATTAGTAGTGTTCCATATTAATACTGTTCTATATGATTACTGTTACATATTAATATCCAGCCATGTTAACGCTGTTCCATATTAGTACTGTTCCTAATTAATATCTGGCCATTTTAATATCCGGCTATATTAACACTGTTCCATACTAATACAGTTCCATATTAACATCCAGCCACATTCCATATTAATAATAATTATCTTTGTCACAAGTAGTCTTACATTAACACAACAACGAAGTTACTGTGAAAAGCCCTTCGTCGCCACATTCTGGCGCCTGTTCGGGGACACAGAGGGAGAATTCAGAATGTCCAATTCACCTAACAAGCACGTCTTTCGGGCCTTGTGGGAGGAAACCGGAGCACCCGCAGGAAATGCACGCAGACATCGGGAGAACATGCAGGCTCCGCAAAGAGAGTGACCCAATCTAGGAATCAAATCTGGGACCCTGGAGCTGTGAAGATATGGTTCCATATTAATACTGTTCCATATTAGTACTGTTCCATATTAATATTCAGCCATATCAATACTATTCCATATTAATACGGTTCCAAGTTAATATGCAGCCATATTAATACTGCTCCATATGAATAATGTTCCATATTAATATCCAGCCACATTAATGCTGTTCCATACCAATATGGTTCCATATTAATATGCAGCCAGATTAATACGTTTTTGCTCAATGCCTGCTACCCCGCCCCCCACATGGAGGTTGGACATGGCCCGACTTGCCCAGAATGCTTTGTGCAAGAAAATATCACAGGCCACAGATGACTATATTATTAATAACTAGAATGGGGAAGTCCCGCCCTTCACGCTCTGGGAGGCCACGAAGGCTGAGATCAGGGGTGATATCATGGCCAAGAACGCACGTAGAGACAAGGTAGAGAGGGCGGCTAGGCGACAGTTGTGGACTCCATACTGGAGGTAGACAGGCGATACTCTGAGGGCCCGAACAAAGAACTCCTGGCGGAGAGGAAAACGCTACAAATGGACTTTGATCTGCTCTCCACGAGGGAAGCATTGCAGCAACTCCGCCAGGTACGGGAGACCCTTTACGAACACGGAGATAAAGCCAGCCACTGCTGGTTCGCCAGCTGAGAAAGCAGGCAGCCACGGGGGTAATAGCTCAGATTAGAAGCAGCAGACCGAATCCAGTGACGGAGCCAAAAAATGTCTACGAGGCATTTGAGACCTTCTACCGGGGGCTATTCACCCTCAAGCCCTCAGCTTAGGGATGAAACAGTTCATCGATGGACGGGACACACCAGTTGTGAGACAGGCTGAAAATGGGACTGGAAGCACCAGTAAAACTGGGAGAAGGATAGCGCAGTGGTGAGCCCTCGTTCCTCATGGTCCCGCCCGCCCCACACATCCCTGTGACGATGGATGTGGCTGTCCTGCAACCCAGTTGTGTGTCGAAGCTGGGATTCGTCTTTCTGGAGCGCAGGAGGTTATGGGGAATTTAAACAAGTCTTCAACGTAATAAAGATTTTTTTTTAATGATAGAAATGGATAGATCCTCTGCCCCCAATTGCTCGACTGCATGAATCCCACCTTAGTTAGTGTCCTAATCCACCGGACTTTCCACAATACCATATCCAGCAATACTCAGGAAGAATAATTGTTTTCCTATCCAGCCGACTGTTCTATATTGAAGAAGCTGGTAAACTTTAGAAGGACAATTCTGCCTTCCTATCCACACTGCTGTTCACACATCAGTGCACTACGTCGATATATACTTTGGACTGACTTTTCTGTGTCATTTTTGGCTCTATTGTTCATAAAAACAGATCAAGCTGAGCTGAACGAGATCTGCGTGTCCCCAGTGCACTCTGCTGAACACATCCAGATATAGTCTGGAGTAATATTTCGCTCTTCCGTTCTAACCTGGTGCTCCAACGGACACATGCACCTGCCCTGCAGCCGAACATGTATGTGTTTCATTTCCCAACCACTGTCCACACCCACTGACCCAAGCTGGACTTCAGAAGCCAATCTGCCTGTGCCATTCGCCTTGGATTGTTTCGAAATCCCACGTCAGGCTCGAATGCAGGTTACAATTCTTTATAGAATCATAGAATCCCGACAGAGCGGAAGGCGGGTCATTCGGCCCAACGAGTCTGCACCAGCCCTTAGAAAGAGCAACCTATTTAAGCCCACACCGCCACCCTATCCACATTCTCGCAACCCAAACAAACCTAAAGGGCAATTTAGCACGGCGAATCCACCTGACTTGCACATATTTGGACTGTGGGAGGAAAACAGAGAACCCAGAGGAAACCGTGTCAGAGAAAGTGCAAACTCCACATGGACAGACATCCGAGGCGGGAATTGAACCTGGGTTGCTGGCGCGCTGAGGCAAGCGTGTAAACTACTGTGACACCGGATTGCAGCCTCCTGGACTCTGCACTGCACAGATTCACCGTGTAGGACAATCTCTGGGGTCTCTGACAGCCTCTTTTTTGTTTTACAATGAAATACACAGTTCTTAAAATTTAGAGTAGTCAATTATTTTTCCAATTTATGGTGGCTAATCCACCTACCTCTCACATCTTTGAGTTGTGGGGTGAGACTCACGCAGAACCGGGGAGAATGTGCAAACTCCACGCGGCCAGTGACCCGGGGCCGGGGTCGCAATGTGGACTGGGAACTTCAGGAAATTAGGAGAGCAAAAACGGTACATGAAAGGATACAGGCAGGTAAAATGAACGAACGTCCTAAGTAATTTTACCAGCTCATTAAGGGTAAAAGGATAACTCGGGATATAGCCCGAAAACATGGGCTATCGCATCTCGGCCTTTTGGTTCAGATCAAGTGTAGTATCTGTTCTTATCAGTTTAATATCTGGAATGTCCCCTTCGGGGGACCGAATATTAAATTGATTTTTGGGACACGGAGATGGTTCAGGGGCTTTCTTGCTCCGCTCCAGGCATCAACCTGGTCTTGCAATGTTTCCAGGAATGGTGCCTTCACCCCGCTTTGGGCACAAATAGTGCAAAAGCAGAAAATGGCGCAAAACCTGGCTTCCCCTCTTCTGTCTTGTCCAGTTGTCTCATCCTGACCAATTAAAAAATTTTCAGGCTCCAGAGCATTGCTAGCTTTTCTGCTGGCGGGCGCTTCGCGCACTAATGTCGTGAGCCTATGGGCTCGCGGACTTGCGGCAGCCAGGCTCCGTTTTCAGCTGATATGCCAAACAGATTTCCTGCTGCTTTTTACAGGCCACTCACTCTCACCCTCGGATGCCTACTTGCCTTCTCCTCACTTCAGTTACCACATCCCTTCATCCTGCGCAACGGGGAAGTGTGGCGACAGACTGAACGGCATCCTGATTTGGATGTAGGTATACCTTCACGGCGTCTCTTTTTGTTCTCCTGACTCCACGACCAACACGCCAGGGCGGAGCTCAGGGAGACTAGACATTGCCCTCTGTTGGATTCCGCCAGTACTTGCTGCTTGCACGGATTGCCCTTTGTTCGGCAAAGGTGGAGATTTTTTCGACTCCCTCCGTTGGGTGTCACTGGGCCTTCACAGCGTCTCCATTTAATCTGGTGACGACAGGGGGCGGCTTGCCAGACGATGTCTTCCTGTTGTGTTTTACTGGTTCTGCATGCACAGACTCCACCGTGCTCGGCCAAGCTGGAGGTCTCTTGACCAACAGTGACCGTAGACTAAAAGTTCCAAAGCACAGTCGAGCGCAGCAAGGTGCTCCTGAATGTCGGTGGACGAGGAGGACAAGAGCCATAACCGGAAAATATTGGCTATCGCTTCTCGGCCTTTTGGCTGAGATCAAGTGTAGTCTCATTTGATCGAGGGAAGCTGATGATTTCCATGTCGATCGTGGATTGGAGAACTCGGAGGGATTGAAGTCGTCAAAGAGGAAACGTTTGGAGCCCGGCTGCTATTGGTGGATCTGCATAGGCCTAACGCCGATACAGTTCAGACCCAACGTACGAGCTATGGATGCAGCTTCATCCCGACCACCAGGCTGGGGAGTGCGAAACACTGTCCGAGTCACAGTGAAGAAAACGGAATGAGAGTCACCTGTGGACAGGAAACATTTCGTGAAGAGGGTGCTGCTCGAGTGTTGAGGGTTTACAGCAACAGAGATCTTCTGCTTGCAGAACTTCCCCAACAATGTTTTTTTTGATGTCACCTTCAAGAGCGTCGCAGCGTGCATCAAATTCTTGATTGTCTTCAAGGAAAAAGGTAACCAGAGTCCCTTGTCGATCCTGACTGCGGATCCTCTGTTTACGCTACCGTCGCAGCGAAATCGGGTTGTTACACTGCACACGTACAACCCCCACGTCCCTGTGTCTCATGTGCCGACGTTCCTCGCCAGGTACGCTCAGCTGAAAAGGACAGCGTGCAAGTGAAAGACACCTTCGGCATCTGGACAAGTGAGCACCAGGTCAAGGTGACTCTATGAACAGACAGCAAATGAACCATCCTGCATCCCCCCTCCAGTTTCGCTATTGGAGCAAATCGTGGCTACCTCTACTACGTGGGACAGCCACGAGTCTGCCACACCTGTGGCAAAACGGGGCATGTTGCAGCAAACTGCAGTGTGACCTTCTGCAAAACCTGCAGGCAGGAGTGACACATGACTAAGGAATGCAAGGAAGACAAGTCCTGCAACCTGTGTGAGGAGGCCGGCCATCTTTACAGGGCCTGCCCGAAACGCGGGGCGACATACGCTCAAATCATCAGCAGCGGAGTTAAAAAGGCGACCAGAGAGGAGGTGCATACACCCTCCACCGAAAAAGACACCACGGCTCAGAATGAGGAAAAGCAAGAGAAGGGCCCCCAACAAAAAGAGGAGGCCCCAGCACCTCCTGACAACCCAGCCCCAGCCCCATCTGATGAGGAACACTCAATGGAAGAGTAAGAGGATGGGACAAAGAATAAAGAGCCCTGGGAAACCGTGAACAGGGACAAACGAAAGAGAAAACAAAAAAACAAACTGAGGAACCCCCCGAGGGGTAGTGGCAAAAAGAGACACCTTTCAGCCGGCGCACTTAGCGCCGACACCTCATCCGATGAGGGAAAACAGGACAAGAATCGGCCTCAAATAAACAGACAAAGCACCAACGTGGAACGGGAGGCACAGACCCCCCAGACCACCGACCGGGAAGAAAACAAGGTCACAGACCAACCCCCGATAGCAACGAGCAGCAACAACCCAGGTGAAGACCGGCCTGCAACCCCAACACCTACTGACTGCCACGAGGAACCCCAGGGCTACACCCCCCCCCCCCCAGTGCATCTGCATCAAAATCACTGGGCCAGTACGGACCAGAACAGTTTTCTCAGCCCTGCAACTGTGCTAAAGTTTGCGAGCACCACCGGCATGCTGGGGAACATTCAACAGCTGGAACAGCCAACTGTATAGACTCTGGACCTTTGGAACTGGTAAATCTACCTTTTTATAATGGGTTTAAAAATTGCATCCATAAATGTGCGAAGCATCAAAGATACTTCGCGGTCTGTAGCCACACTCAACTATTTGGCAAATGCAAAAGCTGACCTACTGTTCCTGCAGGAGTGCGGAATTCCGCACCTCAGCAACTACAGGCGCTGGTCGAGCTGGTGGTCCCACGGGCCATCCATCTGGTCAGGAGGAAACGACTGCCGCTCCTCTGGCCTGGGTATTCTGCTGCGGGGAGGAAACTTCACCATCTCCGACGTTAAGGAGGTGGTGGGCGGGCGCCTCCTCGTAGCAGACGTGAAATACAAAAACACCCCTCTCAGACTTATTAATGTGTACGCCCCAGCCGTAAAAAGTGAGCGGCTGGCAGTTCTTCAGCAACTCCCACTGCTGTTGGCCACCTCCAAGCCGGTCATCCTGGGTGGTGACTTCAACTGCATCATCGATGCGGCTGGACGATCCAGCAAAGCCGACAGCAAACTAGACGCTACGTCCAGACTCCTGATGGAAACGGTAAAAGACGCCAAGCTGCTCGACGTCTGCAGCAACCCTGCAGACGGCGCGCAGCGTAGATACACATGGTCACGGCCAGACGGGTCCGTCCGCTCCAGGATAGACTTCTTTTTTGTGTCCCGAGCTTTCACGGTCAGGTCCACCGACGTAACGCCGGTGTTCTTCTCTGACCACTGCCTCCTACTGGCCGACTGCCACCTGCAGGAAGACCAGGGGGTAGGCAGGGGGACGTGGAAGCTAAATGTAAAACTGCTGACCCCTGAGAACATCGAGGAACTCAGGAGGGATTACAAAGGTTGGAGAACCGTGAAACCCCTCTTTGAGGCCCCACATCTCTGGTGGGAAGCAATCAAGGGGAATATCAAGAGGTTTTTCATCCTCAAGGGCGTTCAAAAGGAGAGAGAGAGACGAGGGGTCATGTCCAGGCTCCAGAAAAGTATGCAAAATTTGCTCCAGCTGCAGTCGATGGGGGTGGACGTTAAGGAGGATCTCCAAGAGGTGAAGAGCCAGCAAGCCTCGCTCTACACCTCGGAGGCCTCCAAGGTTATCTTCCGTTCCAGAGTCCGCTCCGTGGAGCAGGACGAAAAGTGCTCACGCTTCTTCTTCCAAAAGGTGCACAGAGAGACCTCTGTGATCAGCAGCCTGAAGGAAGAAGATGGCTCTGAAAAGTCATCGCAGTCTGACATCCTGAGGATCAGCCAATCCTTTTATGCCGGACTGTATGACCTGAAGCCAACAGATAGCACTGTTTCCCAGACCTTCCTGTCGACTATCACGGAGGTCATAGGCGACAGCGAGCTGGAAAACCTGGACAAACCACTAACTCTGGACGAGCTGACAAAGGCCGCCAAGTCCTTCGAGACGAGTAAAACTCCCGGAAGCGACGGCTTACCGGTTGAGTTGTATTCGGCTCTGTGGGACTGGATGGGCCCAGACCTGCTGGAAGTGTACGAGAGTATGCTTCTGGAAGGCAGCATGTCAGAGTCCATGAGGAAAGGCATCATCACCCTCATCTACAAACAGAAGGGGGAAAGGGAAGAAATTCGAAATTGGCGACCCATTTCACTGTTGAATGTGGACTACAAAATTCTAGCAAAGGTCATCGCCAATCGGGTCAGGTCTGCTCTGGAGTCGGTGATCCACCCTGACCAGACCTGTGCTGTACCCGGCAGGAAGATCTCTGATAGCCTCGCGCTACTCAGGGATACGATCGCCTACGTGCAGGACCGGGGGGTGGACACTTGCCTCATCAGCCTTGACCAGGAGAAGGCTTTTGACAGAATATCGCACACCTACATGATGGATGTGCTCTCCAAAATGGGGTTTGGGGAGGGAATTCGCAATTGGATCAAACTGCTCTACACAAACATCTATAGCGCAGTCTCAATCAATGGGTGGGAATCAGAAAAGTTCCAGATCAGATCTGGAGTCAGGCAGGGCTGCCCTCTCTCCTCTGCCCTTTTTGTGTGCTGCATAGAACCTTTTGCCGAGTCCATCAGGAGGGATCCGGGTATAAGAGGAGTGACGATCCCAGGCAGTGGAGGCATGCAAGTCAAGGCCTCCCTGTACATGGACGACGTTGCCGTCTTCTGCTCGGATCCTGCGTCTGTACGCAGGCTCTTAACCACCTGCGACCAGTTTGAACTGGCCTCTGGAGCCAAGGTAAACCGGGGCAAGAGCGAGGCCATGTTCTTTGGGAACTGGGCCGACCGGTCCTTTGTCCCCTTCACTGTCAGGTCAGATTACCTGAAGGTGCTGGGGATATGGTTCGGAGCTGCTGGGGCGTGCACCAAAAACTGGGAGGAGCGCATAGGAAAGGTAAGACAGAAACTGGGCTGGTGGGAGCAACGCTCCCTCTCCATTGCGGGCAAAACCCTGGTCATCAGGTGTGAGGTACTCTCGGTGCTACTGTACGTGGCGCAGGTCTGGCCCATAACCCGACCCTACGCCACAGCAGTCACCCGGGCCATCTTCAAATTTATCTGGCGATCCAAGATGGACCGTGTCCGAAGGGACACCATGTACAAACCTCTGGAGAAGGGAGGGCGGAACGTACCCAACGCCTCCCTCATCCTGTTGGCCACCTTTGTGTCCAGCTGCATCAAGCTGTGCGTGGACCCCCAGTATGCAAACACCAAGTGTCACTACATACTGAGGTTCTACCTGTCCCCGGTGTTGCGAAGGATGGGCCTGGCCTCATTGCCGCGGAACGCTCCAAGTAGTTGGACCGTACCGTACCACCTGTCCTTTGTGGAAAAGTTTTTGAAGGAAAACACCTTTGACCACAAGGCAATGAAGCAGTGGTCAGCACGTAATGTCCTCGAGGCCCTCAGGGAAAAGGAGACCGTGGAGGACGTTGGATGGTTCCCTGAGCAGACTGCCAGAGTCATCTGGCAGAACGCCTCATCACCAGAACTTTCAAACAAGCACCAAGACCTAGCTTGGCTGGTGGTGAGAAAGGCCCTCCCTGTCAGATTCTTCATGCACACCCGAAGGCTCTGCACCAATGCACGCTGCCCTCGGAGTGGCTGTGGGGGAAATGAGACGGTCACACACCTCCTTGTGGAATGTGCCTTTGCAAAGAAGGTCTGGAGAGAGATGCAGTGGTATTTGTCAAGGTTTATCCCAAACAGATCTGTGACACAGGACTCTGTGCTCTACGGACTGTTTCCAGGGACACACACCGAGACAAATATCAACTGCTGCTGGAAGGTCATCAACTCGGTAAAAGACGCTCTTTGGTCTGCCCGAAACTTGCTGATCTTCCAGTGCAAAGAATTGTCCTCGACCGAGTGTTGCAGACTGGCACATTCCAAGGTCCAGGACTACGTGCTGAGGGACGCACTCAAGCTTGGGGCAGCTGCCGCCAAGGCGCAATGGGGAAAGACCACTGTGTAAAGTCTTTCCAGCAAATGTACACCGAGGGGTGCGTAACAGTGTAAAGCCCCTCGGTCTGGGCAACCAACACTCCAATGTATAAAACAAACATGACAATGTAAATATTTAAGAAGGAATTGTAATGTAAAGAGTGATATGTGTACGACAATATCAAAATTGAATGAAAGAAAGTCAAGGCAACATGTAACCCTGCCGGAAATGTACAGTCAAGACAATTTGAAATGTTTCTGAAATGCTCATGATAAATTTTTATGAATAAAGTATATTTTTTTGAAAAAAAAAAAAAAAAAAAAATCTGTTCTTATCAGTTTAATATCTGATATGTCCTCAATCTGTGGACCGAATATTAAATTTATTTTTAGGACTCGGAGATGGTTCAGGGGCTTGCTCCTTCCGCTCCACGCATCAACCTGGTCTTGCAGTGCTTCCAGGAATGGTGCCCTCTCCCCACTTTGGGGCGCAAAATGTATAAAAGCAGAAAATGCCGCAAAACCTGGCTTCCCCTTTTCTCTCTTGTCCAGTTGTCTCATCCTGACCAATTTAAGGCCTTTCCGGCTCCAAAGCATTGCTAGCTTTTCTGCTGGCGGGAGCTTCGTGCACGAATGTTGCGAGCCGATGGACTCGCGGACTTGCGGCAGCCAGGCTCCGTTTTCAGCTGATATGCCACACAGATTTCCTGCTGCTTTTTACAGGCCACTCACCTTCACACTCGGATGCCGACTTGCCTTCTCCTCACTTCAGTTACCACATCCCTTCATCCTGCACAACGGGGAAGTGTGGCGACAGACTGAACGGCATCCTGTTTGGATGTAGGTACACCTTCACGGCGTCTCTTTTCGTTCTCCTGACTCCACGACCAACACGCCAGGGTGGAGCTCAGGGAGACTAGACATTGCCCTCTGTTGGATTCCGCCAGTACTTGCTGCTTGCACGGATTGCCCTTTGTTCGGCAAAGGTGGAGATTACTTCGACTCCCTCCGTTGGGTGTCACTGGGCCTTCACAGCGTCTCCATTTCATCTGGTGACGACAGGGGACGGCTTGCCAGACGATGTCTTCGTGTTGTGTTTACTGGTTCTGCATGCACAGACTCCACCGTGCTCGGCCAAGCTGGATGTCTCTTGACCAACAGTGAGCGTAGACTAAAAGTTCCAAAGCACAGTCGAGCGCAGCAAGGTGCACCTGAATGTCGGTGGACGAGGAGGACAAGAGCCATTGCCGGAAAAAATGGGCTATCGCTTCTCGGCCTTTTGGCTCAGATCAAGTGTAGTATCTGTTCTTATCAGTTTAATATCTGATATGTCCTCAATCTGGGGACCGAATATTAAATTGATTTTTAGAACTCGGAGATGGTTCAGGGGCTTGCTCTTTCCGCTCCACGCATCAACCTGGTCTTGCAGTGCTTCCAGTAATGGTGCCTTCACCCCGCTTTGGGGCGAAAATGTATAAAAGCAGAAAATGCCGCAAAACCTGCCTATCCCTTTTCTCTGTTGTCCAGTTGCCTCATCCTGACCAATTTAAGGCATTTCAAGCTCCAAAGCATTGCTAGCTTTTCTGCTGGCGGGAGCTTCGTGCACTAATGTTGCGAGCCGATGGACTCGAGGACTTTCGGCAGCCAGGCTCCGTTTTAAGCTGATATGCCGCACAGATTTCCTGCTGCTTTTTACAGGCCACTCACCCTCACCCTCGGATGCCGACTTGCCTTCTCCGCACTTCAGTTACCACATCCCTTCATCCTGCACAACGGGGAAGTATGGCGACAGACTGAACGGCATCCTCTTTGGATGTAGGTATACCTTCACGGCGTCTCTTTTCGTTCTCCTGACTCCACGACCAACACGCTAGGGTGGAGCTCAGGGAGACTAGACATTGCCCCCTGTTGGATACCGCCAGTACTTGGTGCTTGCACGGATTGCCCTTTGTTCGGCAAAGGTGGAGATTTCTTCGACTCCCTCCGTTGGGTGTCACTGGCCTTCACAGCGTCTCCATTTCATCTGGTGGCGACAGGGGACGGCTTGCCAGACGATGTCTTCCTGTTGTGTTTTACTTGGTTCTGCATGCTCAGACTCCACCATGCTCGGCCAAGCTGGATGTCTCTTGACCAACAGTGAGCGTAGACTGAAAGTTCCAAAGCACAGTCGAGCGCAGCAATAGCGCACAACAGTCCACCAATTGTATTTAAAAGGTGCCCTCGAGTCAATTAAATGCATTTCAACAGTGCCCGATTGTGAATCAAATGCATTTAAACAGTGCCCTAAGTTAAATCAAATGCATTCAAACAATGCCCTACAGTAAACCAAACGTTTTTGAACAGTGCTTTCTAGTAAATCAAATGTATTTAAATAGTGCCCTACAGTAAATGAAATGCATTTAAACAGTGACACAGTAAATCAAATGTATTTAAACAGGCGCTGCAATAAATCAAATGCGTTTAAACAGTGCCCTACCGGAAACTAAATGCATTTAAAAAGTGCCATGAAGTAAATCAAATGCATTCAAACAGTGCCCTCCAGTGAGCCAAATATATTAAATCGTGATTTATAGTAAATTAATTGCATTTAAACAGTGCCTGACAGTAAATCAAAAGTATTTAAATTAAATGCGTTTACACAGTGTCCGACACGAAATCAAACGCATTGAAACAATGCCCTCCAGTAAGTCAAGTGCATTTAAACAGTGCCCGGCAGCAAACTAAAGGCATTTAAACAGTGCCCTGCAGTAAATCAAATGCATTTAAACTGCCCGACAGTAAATCAAATGTATTTAAACAGTGCCCCAGAATACATCCAAAGTATTTAAACAGTGAATAAAATATAATTAAATAGCGCACAACAGTCCATCAAATGTATTTAAACAGTGCCCCAGAATAAATCCAAAGTATTTAAACAGTGTACTGCAGTAAATCAAATATAATTAAATAGCGCACAACAGTCCATCAAATGCATTTAAACATTGCCCTCGAGTCAATTAAATGCATTTAAACAGTGCCCTACAGTAAATCAAATGCATTTGAACAGTGGCCTAAAATAAATCAATTATATCTAAACGGTGCCAAATGTATTTAAACAGTTCTTTATAGTAAATTAAATGCATTTAAACAGTGCCCCGACAGTCAATCAAATGCTTTTAAACACTGCGCAAGAGTAAAACAAATACTTTTAAACAGTGCACCACAGTAAATCAAATGCATTTAAACAGTGCCCTACAGTAAATCAAATGCATTTAAACAGTGCCCTATAGTAAATCAAATGCATTTAAACAGCGCCCAACAGTAAATCAAATGCATTTTGTTCCCTACAGTAAACTAATTGCATTTAAATAGTGCCCGATACTCAAATGCATTTAAACATTGCCCTCCTGTGAATCAAAAGCATTTAAACAGTGTTCTACGTTAAATCAAATACATTTAAACAGTGCCCTACAGTAAACCAAATGCATTTAAACAGTGACATAGTAAATCAAATGTTTTTAAACAGGCGCTACAATAAATCAAATGCATTTAAACAATATCCTACAGTGAACTAAATGCATTTTTAAAATGCCCTGCAGTGAATCAAATGCATTCAAACAGTGCCCTACAGTATACGAAATGCTTTTAAACAGTTTCTGACAGTTAACTGAATGCATTTAAAGAGTGCCCAACACTCAAATGCATATAAGTAGTGCCCTACAGTAAATTAAATGAATGTAAACAGTGCCCTGTTGTAAACCAAATGCGTTTAAATAGTGCGGTGAAGTAAATGAAATGCACTTAAACTGTGCCCTACAATAAATCAAACGCATTTTAACAGTGCCCATAGTAAATCAATGCATTTAAACAGTGCCCTACAGGAAATCAAATGCATTTATACAGTGCCCTACAGTAAACCAAATGCATTTAAACAGTGCCCTATAGTCAATCAAATGTATTTAAACAGTGCCCCACAGTCAAACGGACCTTATTTAAACAGAGCCTTACAGTAACACACCAATTAAAAGTGCCCTACTGTAATCGGACTTAAAATGTGCCCGATAATAAATCATGTTTTTAAACATTAAACATGTTTATGTAAAGCGAATTGCTTTGGAGACCTAAAAAACAACTTTCCCGAGGCCAGTATATGCCCTTCCAAAAACTGAACGGGATCCAGCCAAAATAATACTGTTCCATATTTCTATCCAGCATATTAATTCTGCTCCATTTTAATATGCAGCCATATTAAAACGGCTCCATATTAATACTGTTCCATATTAATACTCTTCCACATTAATACTGTTCCATATTAATACTGTTCCATATTCGTGCTGCTTCATTTTAAGACCGTTACAAATGAGTACTGTTCCCTATTAATGTCCAGCATATAAACATTGTTCCATATTAATATTCGCTCATATTATAACTTTTCCATATTAGTAGTGTTCCATATTAATACTGTTCTATATGATTACTGTTACATATTAATATCCAGCCATGTTAACGCTGTTCCATATTAGTACTGTTCCATATTAATATCTGGCCATTTTAATATCCGGCTATATTAACACTGTTCCATACTAATACAGTTCCATATTAACATCCAGCCACATTCCATATTAATAATAATTATCTTTGTCACAAGTAGTCTTACATTAACACAACAACGAAGTTACTGTGAAAAGCCCTTCGTCGCCACATTCTGGCGCCTGTTCGGGGACACAGAGGGAGAATTCAGAATGTCCAATTCACCTAACAAGCACGTCTTTCGGGCCTTGTGGGAGGAAACCGGAGCACCCGCAGGAAATGTACGCAGACACCGGGAGAACATGCAGGCTCCGCAAAGAGAGTGACCCAATCTAGGAATCAAATCTGGGACCCTGGAGCTGTGAAGATATGGTTCCATATTAATACTGTTCCATATTAGTACTGTTCCATATTAATATTCAGCCATATCAATACTATTCCATATTAATACGGTTCCAAGTTAATATGCAGCCATATTAATACTGCTCCATATGAATAATGTTCCATATTAATATCCAGCCACATTAATGCTGTTCCATACCAATATGGTTCCATATTAATATGCAGCCAGATTAATACGTTTTTGCTCAATGCCTGCTACCCCGCCCCCCACATGGAGGTTGGACATGGCCCGACTTGCCCAGAATGCTTTGTGCAAGAAAATATCACAGGCCACAGATGACTATATTATTAATAACTAGAATGGGGAAGTCCCGCCCTTCACGCTCTGGGAGGCCACGAAGGCTGAGATCAGGGGTGATATCATGGCCAAGAACGCACGTAGAGACAAGGTAGAGAGGGCGGCTAGGCGACAGTTGTGGACTCCATACTGGAGGTAGACAGGCGATACTCTGAGGGCCCGAACAAAGAACTCCTGGCGCAGAGGAAAAAGCTACAAATGGACTTTGATCTGCTCTCCACGAGGGAAGCATTGCAGCAACTCCGCCAGGTACGGGAGACCCTTTACGAACACGGAGATAAAGCCAGCCACTGCTGGTTCGCCAGCTGAGAAAGCAGGCAGCCACGGGGGTAATAGCTCAGATTAGAAGCAGCAGACCGAATCCAGTGGCAGAGCCAAAAAATGTCTACGAGGCATTTGAGACCTTCTACCGGGGGCTATTCACCTACAAGCCCTCAGCTTAGGGATGAAACAGTTCATCGATGGATGGGACACGCCAGTTGTGACACAGGCTGAAAATGGGACTGGAAGCACCTGTAAAACTGGGAGAAGGATAGCGCAGTGGTGAGCCCTCGTTCCTCGTGGTCCCGCCCGCCCCACACATCCCTGTGACGATGGATGTGGCTGTCCTGCAACCCAGTTTTGTGTAGAAGCTGGGATTCGTCTTTCTGGAGCGCAGGAGGTTAGGGGGAATCTAAACAAGACTTCAACGTCATAAAGATTTTTTTTTAATGATAGAAATGGATAGATCCTCTGCCCCCAATTGCTCGACTGCATAAATCCCACCTTAGTTAGTGTCCCAATCCACCGGACTTTCCACAACACCATATCCAGCTATGCTCAGGAAGAATAATTGTTTTCCTATCCAGCCGACTGTTCTATATTGAAGAAGCTGGTGAACTTTAGAAGGACAATTCTGCCTTCCTATCCACACTGCTGTTCACACATCAGTGCACTACGTCGAGATATACTTTGGACTGACTTTTCTGTGTCATTTTTGGCTCTATTGTTCATAAAAACAGATCAAGCTGAGCTGTACGAGATCTGCGTGTCCCCAGTGCACTCTGCTGAACACATCCAGATATAGTCTGGAGTAATATTTCGCTCTTCCGTTCTAACCTGGTGCTCCAACGGACACATGCACCTGCCCTGCAGCCGAACATGTATGTGTTTCATTTCCCAACCACTGTCCACACCCACTGACCCAAGCTGTACTTCAGAAGCCAATCTGCCTGTGCCATTCGCCTTGGATTGTTTCGAAATCCCACGTCAGGCTCGAATGCAGGTTACGATTCTTTATAGAATCATAGAATCCCTACAGAGCGGAAGGCGGGTCATTCGGCCCAACGAGTCTGCACCAGCCCTTAGAAAGAGCAACCTATTTAAGCCCACACCGCCACCCTATCCTCATTCCCGCAACCCAAACTAACCTAAAGGGCAATTTAGCACGGCGAATCCACCTGACTTGCACATATTTGGACTGTGGGAGGAAAACAGAGAACCCAGAGGAAACCGTGTCAGAGAAAGTGCAAACTCCACATGGACAGACATCCGAGGCTGGAATTGAACCTGGGTTGCTGGCGCGCTGAGGCAAGCGTGCAAACTACTGTGACACCGGATTGCAGCCTCCTGGACTCTGCACTGCACAGATTCACCGTGTAGGACAATCTCTGGGGTCTCTGACAGCCTCTTTTTTGTTTTACAATGAAATACACAGTTCTTAAAATTTAGAGTAGTCAATAATTCTTCCAATTTATGGTGGCTAATCCACCTACCTCTCACATCTTTGAGTTGTGGGGTGAGACTCACGCAGAACCGGGGAGAATGTGCAAACTCCACGCGGCCAGTGACCCGGGGCCGGGGTCGCAATGTGGACTGGGAACTTCAGGAAATTAGGAGAGCAAAAACGGTACATGAAAGTATACAGGCAGGTAAAATGAACGAACGTCCTAAGTAATTTTACCAGCTCATTAAGGGTAAAAGGATAACTCGGGAAATAGCCGGAAAACATGGGCTATCGCTTCTCGGCCTTTTGGTTCAGATCAAGTGTAGTATCTGTTCTTATCAGTTTAATATCTGGTATGTCCCCTTCGGGGGTCCGAATATTAAATTGATTTTTGGGACACGGAGATGGTTCAGGGGCTTTCTTGGTCCGCTCCAGGCATCAACCTGGTCTTGCAATGTTTCCAGGAATGGTGCCTTCACCCCGCTTTGGGCACAAATAGTGCAAAAGCAGAAAATGGCGCAAAACCTGGCTTCCCCTCTTCTGTCTTGTCCAGTTGTCTCATCCTGACCAATTAAAAAAATTTCAGGCTCCAGAGCATTGCTAGCTTTTCTGCTGGCGGGCGCTTCGCGCACTAATGTCGTGAGCCTATGGGCTCGCGGACTTGCGGCAGCCAGGCTCCGTTTTCAGCTGATATGCCAAACAGATATCCTGCTGCTTTTTACAGGCCACTCACCCTCACCCTCGGATGCCGACTTGCCTTCTCCTCACTTCAGTTACCACATCCCTTCATCCTGCACAACGGGGAAGTGTGGCGACAGACTGAACGGCATCCTGATTTGGATGTAGGTACACCTTCACGGCGTCTCTTTTCGTTCTCGTGACTCCACGACCAACACGTCAGGGTGGAGCTCAGGGAAACTAGACATTGCCCCCTGTTGGATTCCGCCAGTACTCGCTGCTTGCACGGATTGCCCTTTGTTCGGCAAAGGTGGAGATTTCTTCGACTCCCTCCGTTGGGTGTCACTGGGCCTTCACAGCGTCTCCATTTAATCTGGTGACGACAGGGGGCGGCTTGCCAGACGATGTCTTCCTCTTGTGTTTTACTGGTTCTGCATGCACAGACTCCACCGTGCTCGGCCAAGCTGGAGGTCTCTTGACCAACAGTGAGCGTAGACTAAAAGTTCCAAAGCACAGTCGAGCGCAGCAAGGTGCTCCTGAAAGTCGGTGGACGAGGAGGACAAGAGCCATAGCCGGAAAATATTGGCTATCGCTTCTCGGCCTTTTGCCTGAGATCAAGTGTAGTCTCATTGAATCGTGGGAAGCTGAGAATCTCGATGACGATCGTGGATTGGAGAACTCGGAGGAATTGAAGTCGTCAAAGAGGAAACGTTTGGAGCCCGGCTGCTATTGGTGGATCCACATACTGGCCTAAACCTCTGGTTTAGGCCTAACGCCGATACAGTTCAGACCCAACGTACGAGCTATGGATGCAGCTGCATCCCGACCACCAGGCTGGGGAGTGCGAAACACTGTCCGAGTCACAGTGAAGAAAACGGAAGGAGAGTCACCTTTGGATCGGATACTCTTCGTGAAGCGGGTGCTGCTCGAGTGTTGTGGGTTTAAAGCAACAGAAATCTTCTGCTTGCAAAACTTCCCCAAGAATGGCTTCTTTGATGTCACCTTCAAGAGCGGCGCAGCGTGCATCAAATTCTTGAACGTCTTCAAGGAAAAAGGTAACCAGAGTCCCCTGTCGATCCTGACTGCGGAGCCTCTGTTTACGCTACCGGCACAGCGAAATCGGGTTGTTACACTGCACACGTACAACCCCCACGTCCCTGTGTCTGATGTGCTCACGTTCCTCGCCAGGTACGCTGAGCTGAAAGTGACAGCGTGCAAGTGAAAGACACCTTCGGCATCTGGACAAGTGAGCACCAGGTCAAGGTGACCCTAAGAACGGACAGCAACGGAGCCATCCTGCATCCCCCCTCCAATTTCGCTATTGGAGTAAATCGTGGCTACCTCTACTACGTGGGACAGCCACGAGTATGCCACGCCTGTGGCAAAACGGGGCATGTTGCCGCAAACTGCAGTGTGACCTTCTGCAAGAACTGCAGCCAGGAGGGACACATGACTAAGGACTGCAAGGAAGACAAGTGCTGCAACCTGTGTGGGGAGGCCGGCCATCTTTACAGGGCCTGCCCGAAACGCGGGGCGACATATGCACAGATCATCAGCAGCGGAGTCAAAAAGGCGACCAGAGAGGAGGTGCATACACCCTCCACCGAAAAAGACACCACGGTTCAGAATGAGGAAAAGCAACAGAAGGGCCCCCAACAAAAAGAGGAGGTCTCAGCACCTCCTGACAACCCAACCCCAGCCCCATCTGATGAGGAACACTCAATGGAAGAGGAAGAGGATGGGACAAAGAATAAAGAGCCCTGGGAAACAGTGAACAGGGACAAACGAAAGAGGAAACAAAAAAACAAACTGAAGAACCCCCCGAGGGGTAGTGGCAAAAAGCGACACCTCTCAGCCGGCGCACTTCGTGCCGACACCTCATCCGATGAGGGAAAACAGGACAAGAATCGGCCTCAGATAAAGAGGCAAAGCACCAACGTGGAACGGAAGGCACAGACCCCCCAGACCACCGACCGGGAAGAAAACAAGGTCACAGACCAACCCCCGATAGTAACGAGCAGCAACAACCCAGGTGAAGACCGGCCTGCAACCCCAACACCTACTGACTGCCACGACGAACCCCAGGGCTACACCACCCCCCCCCCCCAATGCATCTGCATCAAAATCACGCGGCCAGTACGGACCAGAACAGTTTTCTCAGCCCTGCAACTGTGCTAAAGTTTGCGAGTACCACCGGCATGCTGGGGAACATTCAACAGCTGGAACAGCCAACTGTATAGACTCTGGACTCTTGAGACGGGTAAATCTATCTTTTTATAATGGGTTTCAAAATTGCATCCATAAATGTGCGAAGCATCAAAGATACTTCGCGGTGTGTAGCCACACTCAACTATTTGGCAAATGTAAAAGCTGACCTACTGTTCCTGCAGGAGTGCGGAATTCCGCACCTCAGCAACTACAGGCGCTGGTCGAGCTGGTGGTCCCACGGGCCATCCATCTGGTCAGGAGGAAACGACTGCCGCTCCTCCGGCCTGGGTATTCTGCTGCGGGGAGGCAACTTCACCATCTCTGACGTTAAGGAGGTGGTGGGCGGCCGCCTCCTCGTAGCAGACGTGAAATACAAAAACACCCCTCTCAGACTTATTAATGTGTACGCCCCGGCCGTAAAAAGTGAGCGGCTGGCAGTCCTTCAGCAACTCCCACTGCTGTTGGCCACCTCCAAGCCGGTCATCCTGGGTGGTGACTTCAACTGCATCATCGATGCGGCTGGACGATCCAGCAAAGCCGACAGCAAACTAAACGCTACGTCCAGACTCCTGATGGAAACGGTAAAAGACGCCAAGCTGCTCGACGTCTGCAGCAACCCTGCAGACTGCGCGCAGCGTAGATACACATGGTCACGGCCAGACGGGTCCGTCCGCTCCAGGATAGACTTCTTTTTTGTGTCCCGAGCTTTCACGGTCAGGTCCACCGACGTAACGCCGGTGTTCTTCTCTGATCACTGCCTCCTACTGGCCGACTGCCACCTGCAGGAAGACCAGGGGGTAGGCAGGAGGACGTGGAAGCTAAATGTAAAACTGCTGACCCCTGAGAACATCGAGGAACTCAGGAGGGATTACAAAGGTTGGAGAACCGTGAAACCCCTCTTTGAGGCCCCACATCTCTGGTGGGAAGCAATCAAGGGCAATATCAAGAGGTTTTTCATCCTCAAGGGCGTTCAAAAGGTGAGAGAGAGACGAGGGGTCATGTCCAGGCTCCAGAAAAGTATGCAAAATTTGCTCCAGCTGCAGTCGATGGGGGTGGATGTCAAGGAGGATCTCCAAGAGGTGAGAGCCACCAAGCCTCGCTCTACACCTCGGAGGCCTCCAAGGTTATCTTCCGTTCCAGAGTCCGCTCCGTGGAGCAGGACGAAAAGTGCTCACGCTTCTTCTTCCAAAAGGTGCACAGAGAGACCTCTGTGATCAGCAGCCTGAAGGAAGAAGATGGCTCTGAAAAGTCATCGCAGTCTGACATCCTGAGGATCAGCCAATCCTTTTATGCCGGACTGTATGACCTGAAGCCAACAGATAGCACTGTTTCCCAGACTTTCCTGTCGACTATCACGGAGGTCATAGGCGACAGCGAGCTGGAAAACCTGGACAAACCACTAACTCTGGATGAGCTGACAAAGGCCGCCAAGTCGTTCGAAACGAGTAAAACTCCCGGAAGCGACGGCTTACCGGTTGAGTTGTCTTCGGCTCTGTGGGACTGGATAGGCCCAGACCTGCTGGGTGTACGAGAGTATGCTTCTGGAAGGCAACATGTCAGAGTCCATGAGGAAAGGCATCATCACCCTCATCTACAAGCAGAAGGGGGAAAGGGAAGAAATTCGAAATTGGCGACCCATTTCACTGTTGAATGTGGATTAGAAAATTCTAGCTAAGTTCATCGCCAATCGGGTCAGGTCTTCTCTGGAGTCGGTGATCCACCCTGAACAGACCTGTGCTGTACCCGGCAGGAAGATCTCTGATAGCTTCGCGCTACTCAGGGATACGACCGCCTATGTGCAGGACAGAAGGGTGGACACCTGCCTCATCAGCCTTGACCAGGAGAAGGCTTTTGACAGAATATCGCACACCTACATGATGGATGTGCTCTCCAAAATGGGGTTTGGGGAGGGATTTCGCAATTGCATCAAACTGCTCGACACAACCATCTATAGCGCAGTCTCAATCAATGGGTGGGAATCAGAAAAGTTCCAGATCAAATCCGGAGTCAGGCAGGGCTGCCCTCTCTCCTCTGCCCTTTTTGTGTGCTGCATAGAAACTGTTGGCCGAGTCCATCAGGAGGGATCCGGGTATAAGAGGAGTGACGATCCCAGGCAGTGGAGGCATGCAAGTCAAGGCCTCCCTGTACATGGACGATGTGGCCGTCTTCTGCTCGGATCCTGCGTCTGTACGCAGGCTCTTGACCACCTGCGACCAATTTGAACTGGCCTCGGGAGCCAAGGTAAACCGTGGCAAGAGCGAGGCCATGTTCTTTGGGAACTGGGCCGACCGGTCCTTTGTCCCCTTCACTGTCAGGTCAGATTACCTGAAGGTGCTGGTGATATGATTCGGAGTTGCTCGGGCGTGCACCAAAAACTGGGAGGAGCGCATAGCAAAGGTAAGGCAGAAACTGGGCTGGTGGGAGCAACGCTCCCTCTCCATTGCGGGCAAAACCCTGGTCATCACGTGTGAGGTACTCTCGGTGCTACTGTACATGGCGCAGGTCTGGCCCATAACCTGACCCTACGCCACAGAAGTCACCCGGGCCCTCTTCAAATTTATCTGGCGATCCAAGATGGACCGTGTCCGAAGGGACACCATGTACAAACCTCTGGAGAAGGGAGGGCGGAACGTACCCAACGCCTCCCTCATCATGTTGGGCACCTTTGTGTCCAGCTGCATCAATCTGTGCGTGGACCCCCAGTATGCAAACACCAAGTGTCACTACATACTGAGGTTCTACCTGTCATCGGTGTTACGAAGGATGGGCCTGGCCTCATTGCCGCGGAACGCTCCAAGTAGTTGGACCGTACCGTACCACCTGTCCTTTGTGGAAAAGTTTTTGAAGGAGAACACCTTTTACCACAAGGCAATGAAGCAGTGGTCAACACGTAATGTCGTCGAGCAACGAGTATGCCACACCTGTGGCAAAACGGGGCATGTTGCCACAAACTGCAGTGTGACCTTCTGCAAAAACTGCAGGCAGGAGGGACACATGACTCAGGACTGCAAAGAAGACAAGTGCTGCAACCTGTGTGAGGAGGCCGGCCATCTTTTCAGGGCCTGCCCGAAATGCGGGGCAACATATGCACAGATCATCAGCAGCGGAGTTAAAAAGATGATCAGAGAGGAGGTTCATACACCCTCCACCGAAAAAGATACCACGGCACAGAATAAGGAAAAGCAACAGAAGGGCCCTCAACAAAAAGGGGAGGACCCAGCACCTCCTGAAAACCCAACCCCAGCCCTATCTGATGAGGAACACTCAATGGAAGAGGATGGGACAAAGAACAAAGAGCCCTGGGAAACAGTGAACAGGGACAAACGAAAGAGAAAACAAAAAAACAAACTGAAGAACCCCATAATGGGGAGTGGCACAAAGCGACACCTTTCAGACAGTACACTTAGTGCCGAAACCTCCTCCGACGAGGGTAAACAAGCCAAGGATCGGCCTCAAATAAAGAGGCAAAGCACCAACGTGGAACGGGAGGCACAGACCCCCCAGACCACAAACCGGGAAGAAAATAAAACCCGCCGAGACAATCAACCCCTGGCTCATGGGAACACCAATATGACCAACGGCCACCAAACGCCGGACATCGAAAACAAGGTCACAGACCAACCCCCGGAAAGTAACAAGAAGCAACAACCCAGGCGAAGACCGGCCTGCAACCCCAACACCAACTGACTGCCACAACGGACGCCAGGGCTACACTCCCGCCCCCCCCTCAATACATCTGCATCAAGTTCACTAGCCAGTGCGGACCAGGACAATTTTCTCAGCCCTGCAACTGTGCTAAAGTTTGAGAGCACCACCGGCATGCTGGGGAACATCCAACAGCTGGAACAGCCAACTGTATAGACTCTGGACTCTGAGACTGGTAAATCTATCTTTATATAATGGGTTTTAAAATTGCATCCATTAATGTGCGAAGCATCAAAGATACTTCGCGGTGTGTAGCCACACTCAGCTACTTAGCAAACGTGAAAGCCGACCTACTGTTCCTGCAGGAGTGCGGAATTCCGCACCTCAGCAACTACAGGCGCTGGTCGAGCTGGTGGTCCCACGGGCCATCCATCTGGTCAGGAGGAAACGACTGCCGCTCCTCCGGCCTGGGTATTCTGCTGCGGGGAGGCAGCTTCACCATCTCCGACGTTAAGGAGGTGGTGGGCGGGCGCCTCCTCGTAGCAGACGTGAAATACAAAAACATCCCTCTCAGACTTATTAATCTGTACGCCCCGGCCGTTAAAAAGTGAGCGGCTGGCAGTCCTTCAGCGACTCCCACTGCTGTTGGCCACCTCCAAGCCGGTCATTCTGAGCGGTCACTTCAACTGCATCATCGATGCAACTGAACGATCTGCCGGAGCCGACACAAACTAGACGCTACGTCCAGACTCCTGATGGAAACGGTAAGAGACGCCAAGCTGCTCGACGTCTGCAGAAACCCTGCAGACGGAGCGCAGCGTAGATACGCATGGTCACGGCCAGACGGGTCCGTCCGCTCCAGGATAGACTTCTTCTTTGTGTCCCGTGCTTTCACGGCCATGTCCAAGATGTATGGCCGGTGTTCTTCTCTGACAACATCCTCCTGCTGGCCGACTGCCACCTGCTGGAAAACCAGGCTGCAGGCAGGGGGACATGGAAGCTGAATGTAAAACTGCTGAACCCTGAGAACCTCGAGGAACTCGAGAGGGATTACAAAGGTTGGAGAACCGTGAAACCCCTCTATGAGGCTCCACATCTCTGATGGGAAGCAATCAAGGGGAATATCAAGAGGTTTTTCATCCTCAAGGGCGTTCAAAAGGCGAGAGAGAGACGAGGGGATCATGTCCAGGCTCCAGAAAAGTATGCAGAATTTGCTCCAGCTGCAGTCGATGGGGGTGGATGTCAAGGAGGATCTCCAAGAGGTGAAGAGCCAGCAAGCCTCGCTGTCCAACTCGGAGGCCTCCAAGGTTATCTTCCGTTCCAGAGTCCGCTCCGTGGAGCAGGACGAAAAGTGCTCACGCTTCTTCTTCCAAAAGGTGCACAGAGAGACCTCTGTGATCAGCAGCCTGAAGGAAGAAGATGGCTCTGAAAAGTCAACGCAGTCTGACGCCCTGAGGATCAGCCAATCCTTTTATGCCGGACTGTATGACCTGAAGCCAACAGATAGCACTGATTCCCAGACCTTCCTGTCGACTATCACGGTGGTCTTAGGCGAGCTGGAAAACCTGGACAAACCACTAACTCTGGATGAGCTGATAAAGGCCGCCAAGTCCTTCGAGACGAGGAAAACTCCCGGAAGCGACGGCTTACCGGTTGAGTTGTATTCGGCTCTGTGGAACTGGATGGGCCCAGACCTGCTGGAAGTGTACGAGAGTATGCTTCTGGAAGGCAGCATGTCAGAGTCCATGAGGAAAGGCATCATCACCCACATCTACAAGCAGAAGGGGGAAAGGGAAGAAATTCGAAATTGGCGACCCATTTCACTGTTGAATGTGGATTCCAAAATTCTAGCCAAAGTCATCGCCAATCGGGTCAAGTCTGCTCTGGAGTCGGTGATCCACCCTGACCAGACCTGTGCTGTTCCTGGCAGGAAGATCTCTGAGAGCCTCGAGCTACTCAGGGATACGATCGCCTATGTGCAGGACAGGAGGGTGGTCACATGCCTCGTCAGCCTTGACCAGGAGAAGGCTTTTGACAGAATATCGCACACCTACATGATGGATGTGCTCTCCAAAATGGGGTTTGGGGAGGGAATTCGCAATTGGATCAAACTGCTCTACACAAACATCTATAGCGCAGTCTCAATCAATGGGTGGGAATCAGAAAAGTTCCAGATAAATCCGGAGTCAGGCAGGGCTGCCCTCTCTCCTCTGCCCTTTTTGTGTGCTGCATGGAACCTTTTGCCGAGTCCATCAGGAAGGATCCGGGTATAAGATGAGTGACGATCCCAGGCAGTGGAGGCATACAAGTCAAGGCCTCCCTGTACATGGACGACGTTGCCGTCTTCTGCTCGGATCCTGCGTCTGCACGAAGGCTCTTGACCACCTGCGACCAGTTTGAACTGACCTCGGGAGCCAAGGTAAACCGTGGCAAGAGCGAGGCCATGTTCTTTGGGAGCTGGGCCGACCGGTCCTTCGTCCAATTCACTGTCAGGTCAGATTACCATGGGATATGGTTCGGAGCTGCTGGGGCATGCACCAAAAACTGGGAGGAGCGCATAGCCAAGGTAAGACAGGAACTGGGCTGGAGGGAGCAACGCTCCCTCTCCATTTCGGGCAAAACCCTGGTCATCAGGTGTGAGGTGCTCTCGGTGTTACTGTACGTGGCGCAGTTCTGACCCTACGCCACAGCAGTCACCCGGGCCAACTTGAAATTCATCTAGAGATCCAAGATGGACCGTGTCCGAAGGAAGGAGATGGCTCTGTAAAGTCATCGCAGTCTGACATCCTGAGGATCAGCCAATCCTTTTATGCCGGACTGTATGACCTGAAGCAAACAGATAGCACTGTTTCCCAGACCTTCCTGTCGACTATCACGGAGGTCATAGGCGACAGCGAGCTGGAAAACCTGGACAAACCGCTAACTCTGGATGAGCTGACAAAGGCCGTCAAGCCCTTCGAGACGAGTAAGACTCCCGGAAACCTCTGGAGAAGGGAGGGCGGAACGTACCCAACGCCTCCCTCATCCTGTTGGCCACTTTTGTGTCCAGCTGCATCAAGCTGTGCGTGGACCCCAAATATGCAAACACCAAGTGTCACTACATACTGAGATTCTACCTGTCCCCCGTTTTACGAAGGATGATCCTGGCCTCAGTGCCGCGGAACGCTCCAAATCGTTGGACCGTTCCATACTACCTGTCCTTCGTGGAAAGGTTTTCGAAGAAAAACACCTTTGACCACAAGGCAATGAAGCAGAGTTCAGCACGTAATGCCCTCGAGGCCCTCAGGGAAACGGAGAACGTGGAGGACGTTGGATGGTTCGCTGAGCAGACTGCCAGAGTCGTCTCGCAGAACGACTCATCACCAGAACTTTCAAACAAGCACCAAGACCTAGCTTGGCTGGTGGTGAGAAGGCTCTGCGCCAATGCACGCTGCCCTCGGAATGGCTGTGGGGGAAATGAGACGGTCACACACCTCCTTGTGGAATGTGCCTTTGCAAAGAAGGTCTGGCGAGAGATGCAGTGGTATTTGTCAAGGTTTATCCCGAGCAGCTCTGTGACACAGGACTCTGTGCTCTACGGATTGTTTCCAGGGACACACACCGAGACAAATATCAACTGCTGCTGGAAGGTCATCAACTCGGTAAAAGACGCTCTTTGGTCTGCCCGAAACTTGCTGATCTTCCAGTGCAAAGAATTGTCCTCGATCGAGTGTTGCAGACTGGCACATTCCAAGGTCCAGGACTACGTGCTGAGGGACGCACTCAAGCTTGGGCCAGCTGCCGCCAAGGCGCAATGGGGAAAGACCACTGTGTAAGGTCCTTCCAGCAAATGTACACCGAGGGCCGGGTAACAGTGTAAAACCCCTCGGTCTGGGCAACCAACACTCCAATGTATAAAAGAAACATGACGATGTAAATATTTAAGAAGGAATTGTAATGTAAAGAGTGATATGTGTATAATAAGATCAAAATTGAATGGAAGAAAGTCAAGGCAATGTGTAACCCTGACGGAAATGTAGTCAAGACAATTCGAAATGCTCTGTAATGCTCATGATAAATTTTATTAATAAAGTATATTTTTTTGAATAACATTTTTAAAAAAAAATCTGTTCTTATCAGTATAATATCTGATGTGTCCTCTATCTGGGGACCGAATATTAAACTGATTTTTAAGACTCGGAGATCGTGCAGGGGATTGCTCCTAACACTCCACGCATCGACCTGGTCTTGCCATGCTTCCGGGAATGGTGCCTTCACCCCGCTTTGGGGAGCAAAGGTGCGAAGGCAGAAAATGGCGCAAAACCTGCCTTCCCCTTTTCTGTCTTGTCTCGTTATCTCATCCTGACCAATTTAAGGCCTTTCAGGCTCCAAAGCATTGCTAGCTTTTCTGCTGGCGGGAGCTTCGTGCACTAATGTTGCGAGCCGGTGGACTCGCGGACTTTCGGCAGCCAGGCTCCGTTTTCGGCTGATATGCGCACAGATTTCCTGCTGCTTTTTACAGGCCACTCACCCTCACCCCCGGATGCCGACTTGCCTTCTCGTCATTTCACTGACCAAAGCCCTTCATCCTGCACAACAGAGAAGTGTGGCGACAGACTGAACGGCATCCTGATTTGGATGTAGGTGTACCTTCACGGTGTCTCTTTTCATTCTCCTGACTCCACGACCAACACGCCAGGGTGTAGCTCAGGGGGACTAGACATTGCCCCCTGTTGGATTCCGCCAGTACTTGCTGCTTGCACGGATTGCCCTTTGTTCGGCAAAGGTGGAGGTTTCTTCGACTCCCTGCGTTGGGTGTCACTGGGCCTTCACAGCGTCTTCTTTCCTTCTGGTGACGACAGTGGAAGGCGTGCCAGACGATGTCTCCCTGTTGTGTTTTTCTGGTTCTGCATGCACAGACTCCACAGTGCTCGGCCAAGCTGGAGATCTCTTGACCAACCATGACCGTAGCCTAAACGTTCCAAAGCACAGTCGAGCGCAGCAAGGTGCACCTGAATGTTGGTGGGCGAGGAGGACAAGAGCCATAGCCGGGGAATATGGGCTATCGCTTCTCGGCCTTTTGGCTATGATCAACAGTATATTGGGTCAAGAGAAGCTGAGGATTGTGATGTAGATTGGAGAAGACAGAGGGATTGAAGTCGTCAAAGAGAAAATGTTGTGGGCTAAGCTTCTGGTTTAGGCCTAATGCCGATACAGTTTAGACTCAACGTATGAGGTTTGGCTGCAACTGCATCCCGACCACCAGGCTGGGGAGTGCGAAACACTGTCCGAATCACAGCGAAGAAGGCGGAAGGGGAGTCACCTGTAGACCGAAACTTCTTCGTGAAGCGGGTGCTGCTCGAGCAGCGGGTTTCAAGCAACAGATATCTTCTGCTTGCAAAACCTCCCCAACAATGGATATTTTGATGTCACCTTCAAGAGTGTTGCAGCGTGCATCAAATTCTTGAACGTGTTCAAAGAAAAGGGCAACCAAAGTCCCCTGTTTATCCTGACTGCGGAGCCTCTGTTTACGCTACCTTCGCAGCAAAACCGGGTTGTTACACTGCACAAGTACAACCCCCACGTCCCCGTGTCTGATGTGCTCACGTTCCTCGCCAGGAACGCTGAGCTGAAAAGTGACAGCGTGCAACTGATGGACACCTTTGGCATCTGGACAAGTGAGCACCAGATCAAGGTGACTCTGAGAACAGAGGGCGGCGGAACCATCCTGCAACCCCCCTCCAGTTCCGCCATTGGAGTAAATCGTGGCTACCTCTACTACGTGGGACAGCCACGAGTATGCCACACCTGTGGCAAAACGGGGCATGTTGCCGCCAACTGCAATGTCACCTCCTGCAACAACTGCAGGCAGGAGGGACACATGACTAAGGACTGCAAGGAAGACAAGTGCTGCAACCTGTGTGGGGAGGCCGGCCATCTTTACAGGGCCTGCCCGAAACGCGGGGCAACGTACGCACAAATCATCAGCGGCGGAGTCAAAAAGGCGACCTCAGAGGAGGTTGATGCCACCTCCATCGACAAAGACATCACAGCGCAGAATGTGTAAAAGCACCAGAAGGGCCCTCAACAAAAAGGGGAGGCCACAGCACGCCCTGACAATACAACCCCTACCTCATCTGACGAGGAACACTCAATGGAAGAGGATGGAACGAAGATTCAAGAGGAATAAAAGGTGAACAACATTAAACCAGCTGTACCGCTCCGTGGAAATCTCAGAGACAACCCCAGACAATGAGGCGCTGAGATGAATGTGTGTTTAAAAGGTGCGGGATGCAGAATGTGCCGGTGAAAAGGCGGCTGCAGCTTTCCTCTGTGTCTGTCAATGAATTAAAGACTCAAATCCCTCTCTGTCTCAAACCTCTGTCAGTGTGGCTGATTCAACTGCTTCAAGGCTGCCGCCTGCTGGTGGTTCACAGCCGCTGCAGGCGCTGCTCTGCGGCCAGAGAGACGTCGGCGGCTGTTTCCCGTCCCGGCCGCCAGAGGGCGTGGGTCACTCTCCCAGAAGCCGATGCTGCTTCCGCTCCTCCCAGTATCACCTCCTGTCCGCAGCCTGGCCCGGCCGCTGCTTGTTGGCGGAACATCCGGGTACCGGTGATGGGCGGGGCATCCGCCATGTTGCCGTGACGTCACCTCTCCACCCACCGGTTATTTCACAGAAAAGACGAAGAAGCGGCTGCTGGGAAACGGGGGAGTTGACTTAAATTCAGAGCCGCCCCCAGGAAATGAATTAAAATCAAATCAACAGGTCATTTCATAAACCAGTGACGGCTGCGAGACTGCGCATGCGCCGCCGCATCCCCCAGAGTGCGGCCAGAGGAGCCCAGGTTTGAAAAATAAATCAAATTGTCAAAAACAGATCAAAACTGGAATCGAAGCTTCAGAACCGAGAAGGAAGAGGAATTCAGACGGGAGAGGATGCGAGTAATTATAATCATCAGATGCAAATTAAATATTCAAACATGCGCCTGTGCTCATGTGCGGAGGGGCATTCCCCCAGAGGACAGCGCGCGGGCCATCACCTCAATGAAGCCGTTTCCCCTGGCAACTCAAGATTGCCGCCGGCCGTCTCCCCGGCAACTCAAAATGGCGCCGGCCGTCACACCGAGCAGCTCAAGATGGCCGCCATCCTCAGGCTGTGGTTGTGGCGCAGGCGCAGTGGCGACTCCTGCAGCCTATTGTCCAGATTGGATGGAGCAGGAGATGGACAACAATTCCCTAAGGCAGAGACTGGCCAATGGCAGCATCTTTATTGACAAAACCAGTTCACATTGACTGAGCTTCAGCTCAATCTCAACGATGGCCGTTGACCAGCTCCACATTGAAACCACCGCGCCATCCACGGTGAAAAGTCTTTCTTACAAAGTAGACGTCTATCCTGAGATTGGACATTGCCCGTGACCCACAATATAACAGAAATTCCAAACTCAAATCACACGCAATGTGACAAAGGGCCACCCAGGCACAACACCAGAGTTTGGTTTGACCAACACCAATGTGTGTTTGATTCTGGTGGCACGCACTCCGACCTGGTGTGGGATCATTCTGAGGCAGAGAGACATCAGGATAACATCAGACGAAACATTGTGCCTTTTAATCTCTCTCCCTCTGACAGTCCCCGAGCAGGTACAACACGGCCATTAGACAGCCGTTCAGGTTGGGTGGATTGGCCATGAAAAACTGCCCGTTAATGTCCAAGTGTGTGCAGGTTAGGTTACTGTGTTATTGGGGTCGAGGGGGGAGGGCGGGGGAGTGGAACTCGGTACAGTACACTTTCGGAGGGTTGGCGTAGACTCAATGGGCCAAATGGCTTCCTTCTGTAATTGGAGTCATAAAATCATACAGCACAGAAAGGGCCATTCGGCCCATTGCGCTTGTGCGGGTCATAAATGAACAACTAACCATTCTAATGCCGTTTTCCAGGACTTGGCCCATAGCCTTCTATGCCGTGTAGGAATTCCATGTGATTCCATAAAATGTGCTCTTGATATCCATGATGGATTCTACTTCCACTTCAATGTCAGGCAGTATATTCAGGACAATAGTCACTGACTACATTAAAACAATTCCTCAGTCACCTCTGTCGCAAAACCATCGACAACCGCTTCATCAGTGACCTTCCCTCCATCATAAGATCGCTGATAATTGCACAATCTTCAGCACCATACACAACTCCTCAGACAATGAAATGGAAAATGTGATCATACGAAGCAGGTCAGGCAGCATCTATGGAGATGCAAACAAATTACTTGAGTTATATGACACAGGAGTGCATCAGAAGCTCAGCAGATTGATTCTTGGGAGGGAAGATTGTCGCCTTGGCGAGATTGGGTTGACAGCACCTGCATTCACTAGAATTGAGAAGAATGGGAGGGAATCGAATTGAACCGTATAAAAAACTGACAGTGCTGGAGAAGCTGGATGCAGGGATGTTCGTTATTCTGGTTGGGGGCTGGGGAAGAAGAAGGTGTCACTGCAAATTGTTTCCATTCAAATAGTCACCCAATGCCCTCTTGAGTGCCTCGATTCAAACCTTCCACCAATGTGCCAAGGGCAGCATGGTAGCCTTGTGGATAGCACAATTGCTTCACAGCTCCAGGGTCCCAGGTTCGATTCCAGCTTGGGTCCCTGTCTGTGCGGAGTCTGCACATCCTCCCCGTGTCTGCGTGGGTTTCCTCCGGGTGCTCCGGTTTCCTCCCACAGTCCAAAGATGTGCAGGTTAGGTGGATTGGCTATGATAAATTGCCCTTAGTGTCCAAAATTGCCCTTAGTGTTGGGTGGGGTTACTGGGTTATGGGGATAGGGTGGTGGTGTTGACCTTGGGTAGGGTGCTCTTTCCAAGAGCCGGTGCACACTCGATGAGCCGAATGGCCTCCTTCTACACTGTAAATTCTATGAAAGCAAATTATTTTACTCCCATCATTCAAAGCTGATCCATTGTCCATCAAAAAAATCAATTGCTTCAACAAATGTACGGAAATATGATATCCTTTTGCGCTATTCATGACCATATTGTTATGGGCGAGGCGTTTTTAGAACCCGAAAATCTATCATGGAGTTCAACCAACCTCTCCCTTGAATGGATTTGTTGCTTTTCCTAGCACACGGCTTTTTCCCGAGGTGTGGGATTGCAATTATGGATACGTGGGTTTTTAAACACAAAACACTTTTATTCCATGAACTCAACTTAACATCTTAAATAAACATTGGATCTCTTAACACCCTTTTCTTCAAAGATAACTCAGAAAATATTGCAACAGTAAATAATTCCTAAAAATGTTCCTTCGAACTTCCAAAAGACTTAACACCTTCAAACAAAATCACATCAGGTTGAAGGCTTTACTTCAAATCACCCAAAATGATCCACGGATAGTCTTTCATGGCAGAGACCCAGCTCACTGTAAAGCACAGAAACACACAAGCTGTTTTTCAAACTGCAAACTTCTTGAAACACACAGACACACACAAGCTGCTTTTTAAAACTGCAGCTCTCTGGAAACACCGAGACACAGACACGCTCTTTTTCCAACTGCAAAACAAAACTGCAAAATGGCTGACCTGACCTCAGCTCCACCCACTCTCAGACATCACTGTTTTCTTAAAGGTACATTGCTTCAACATCCATGTCTTAAAGGTACTCTCACATGACAATGTCCTGTGTTTCTATGTTACACCGATATTGTATTTTGATCAGATCACTGGGGTTGTGTTATCTGGTCGAAGGTTTTTCCAGAAGGAAATCCGGTGGAGGAGAGGTTGCGACATTATAATTCTCTTGGGCAGCCAGATTGCAATTGCAGGTAGGCTATTACTAGGCCAAGCATTACCCCGCCTCCTGTTTCTGACCCCGAAAACCTCTACCGCAGGGATAACCTGTCAGTTCTTGCCAGGTTGGGTGAAGTATCTATTAAACTATCAAGAAAAAGATTCTTACATTTACAAGTTCAGGACAATTACCAACACATCATACCCTAGCCTAAAATTACATCAGTGGCATTGGAATGGGGAAGATTATGTATTCCTTAAAAAACAAACCCACAAATAACAAGTCAAATTTGTTATTGAAGTCAATGCCTGGACGATCATTTTCCAGCATCCCATAATCAGACGGGCATCCCCCAGAGCCGAGGGGTTAGACAAGCAAAGTGAAAGAGAATACATTATATTTAATGGAGTGTGTTTTGACACATAGAAGTGTCCCCAACAAAACTGGAGAGTAAGGAAGATGGAGGATATTCCTTCAGACACTATCGCAGAGGCAGACGTCTGTCAAAATATTAATAGTAAGTGTGGGAAACATTTGCAATAATTCTATACATGATTAAGGAGAATGAAATAAATAGTTAATTGGTCGATCATTTTTACAACGCACTGTGGGACATGGTCTGTGTGGGTATGTTGTTACAAATGGATCTTCCATCCTTTTTTTTAAAGAACAACATTGAACGAAATGTCCTTGTCACTAGGTTATATATGCGGTTGTAAAAAAAACATGTAAAAAGTTCTCCCATATTCTTAGAGGTTTTGCCTTTCGCCATAGCTTATATTTTACCATTCTGACAATTCAGAAAAATAACAATAAATGTATAAATTTCCACTTTGAGCATTGTATCTCAATTAGAATTCCGTGAAGGTTTCGTGGCCAAATCCCGTGAAACCCCGTTGGCTTCATCAACAGACAGCCCCTTCCTACACCACCAACCCGCCACTCGCTGACACAGAGACACAGCATCTGCTGTCAAAAATAACGGCCTTTGCGATCATGCGCTACATAATGTTCCAAGATGCAGCATGCAGTGGTGGCATTTCAGGCCTTAACACAGGGAGCATGTTGTGGGCCTCGTTTGGAAGGATGGGGTTGAGGGGCAGAGGGGTAGTGGTGCGGTGCCCCAGGATATAGTGTGATGCTGTCCACAGTTGTCTTCATAAGATACCGTAAATCATGCTCGATGGTTGGAAATATGAAGGCACGGCTAGGGAATAAACAGAGAATTTGGCAGCCCTCAAATAGTAAAATTATTTGATGAAAATTGGCCAGGACGGGTAACAGAGAGTTTCATTGAATGGCTGTTGGTCAACAGAAGTCAAACATGTATTACTGTGTGAGTTCTGATATGCGGTCACTGTATGTATTTTGGGACATTAGTTAATACTGAGGTAATTCTTCAGCAACTCATAAAACACTGATTTAAAAAACCATAAAATGAAAAATATATTTCTTCCCAGAGATGTGAGACGTGAGAAATTTTAGTTGCAAAACATATGTTCCGCATCCGGGTATTGCCAAATGGATAGAGAAATGCTGATGGCGTCTAAAAGTCACGAACTCTTGCTGAATCAAAATTCTTAAAGTGACTCGACAGGAACAGAACTGCTCTACGAACCAGGACACAGCATACAACTGAGACATCACCCGAAATATTAACAGATTAATAGCTGGATCCCTCATTTTCACAACACCCAGACACTGCTCCAGAATTCATCTCTGAACAAAGGTACAAGAGTGCATCAGTGGGCCTCTCGCTAATAAAGCAATACAGGGATGACCAGGTAGCCGTGTGGTCCCAATTACTGAGGAAATCACATCGTGGTTAGTGCTTGACATGCTGTTGTTATGGGCGAGGCGTTTTCAGAACCCCAAAATGTGCCATGGAGTTGAACCAATCTCCCCCTTTAATGCAATTGTTGCTTTTCCGAGCACACAGCTTGTTCCCTAGGTGTGGTATTTCAATTATGGACACGTGGGTTTTCAAACACAACACAATGTTTATTCCATGAACTCAACTTAACCTCTGAAATAAACATTGGATCTCTTAACACCCCTTACTTCAAAGATAACCCCGAAAACATTACAACAGTAAATAATCCTTCAGTTATTCCTTTCAACATCCAAGAGAGACTTAACACCTTTAAACAGAAACACACCAGGTTAAACGCTTTACTATTATGAGTTTAAATCACCCAAATGATCCAGAGATAGTCTTTCACCTTTGAACATCCTTGAGATTAATACCTTTAAACAGAAACACATCAGGTTAAATGCTTTACCATTATGAGTTTAAATCACCCAAATGATCCAGAGATAGTCTTTAACCTTTGAACATCCTTGAGACTTAACACCATTAAACAGAAACACGTCAGGTTAAAGGCTTTACTATTATGAGTTTAAATCACTCAAATGATCCAGAGATAGTCTTTCATGGCAGAGATCACAGCAGATCCAGCTCACTGCAAACACAGACAGACACCCAAGCTCTTTTCAAACTGAAACTACAAACTGGCTGAACTGAGCTCAGCTCCACCCACTCTCTGCTTTCACTGTTTTCTTAAAGGTACATTGCTGAAACATCCATTTCTTAAATGTACTCTCACATGACACTGTGTATTGAAATATATCAGAGGAAACTGGCAACCAGATTGTAACTGACCCAGAAACCGTAATAACATCCTGCAACTAAAGGTAAGAGGAGGACCTAACATCCCAAGTACCTTTCTGCTCGCATCTCAACGGTATGTGTGGCATGTTCCTGTGAGGAAGAAGGATAAATACGGCAATTTTCAGGAGCCTTGGAAAACGAGAGATATTGTAGGCCTCGTCACAAAGAAAAAGGAGCAATTTGTCAGGGCTAAAAGGCTGGGAACAGACGAAGCCTGCGTGAAATATAAGGAAAGTAGGAATGAACTTAAGAAAGGAGTAAGGAGGGCTAGAAGGGGTCACGAAAAGTCATTGGCAAATAGGGTTAAGGAAAATCCCATGGCTTTTTACACGTACATAAAAAGCAAGAGGTAGCCAGGGAAAGGGTTGGCTCACTGAAGGATGGGCAAGGGAATCTATGTGTGGAGCCAGAGGAAATGGGCGAGGTACTCAATGAATACTTTGCATCAGTATTCACCAATGAGAAGACATTGGTAGATGTTGAGTCTAGAGAAGGGTGTGTAGATAGCCTGGGAGACATTGAGATCCAAAAAGACGAGGTGTCTTAAAAAATATTAAGGTAGGTAAGTCCCCAGGGCCTGATGGGATCTACCCCAGAATACTGAAGGAGGTTGGAGAGAAAATTGCTGAGGCCTTGACAGAAATCTTTGGATCCTCACTGTCTTCAGGGGATGTCCCGGAGGACTGGAGAATAGCCAATGTTGTTCCTCTGTTTAAGAAGCGTAGCAACAATAATCCAGGGAACTACAGGCCGGTGAGCCTTACTTCAGTGGTAGGGAAGTTACTGGCGAGAATTCATCGAGACAGGATCTACTCCCATTTGGAAGCAAATGGACGTATTGGTGAGAGGCAGCATGGTTTTGTGAAGGGGAGGTCGTGTCTCACTAACTTTATAGAGTTTTTCGAGGAGGTCACTAAGATGATTGATGCAGGTAGGGCCGTGGATGTTGTCTATATGGACTTCAGTAAGGCCTTTGACATGGTCCCTCATGGTAGACTAGTACAAAAGGTGAAGTCACACGGGGTCAGGGGTGAGCTGGGAAGGTGGATACAGAACTGGCTAGGTCATAGAAGGCAGAGAGTAGCAATGGAAGGATGCTTTTCTAATTGGAGGGTTGTGAGCAGTGGTGTTCCACAGGGATCAGTGCTCGGACCTTTGCTGTTTGTCGTATATATAAATGATTTGGAGGAAAATGTAACTGGTCTGATTAGTAAGTTTGCAGACGACACAAAGGTTGGTGGAATTGCGGATAGCGATGAAGACTGTCAGAGGATACAGCAGGATTTAGATTGTTTGGAGACTTGGGCGGAGAGATGGCAGATGGAGTTTAATCCGGACAAATGTGAGGTAATGCATTTTGGAAGGTCTGATGCAGGTAGTGAATATACAGTGAATGGTAGAATCCTCAAGAGTATTGAAAGTCAAAGAGATCTAGGAGTACAGGTCCACAGGTCACTGAAAGGGGCAACACAGCTGGAGAAGGAAGTCAAGAAGCCATACGGCATGCTTGCCTTCATTGGCCGTGGCATTGAGTATAAGAATTGGCAAGTCATGTTGCAGCTGTATAGAACCTTAGTTAGGCCACACTTGGAGTATAGTGTTCAATTCTGGTCGCCACACTACCAGAAGGATGTGGAGGCTTTAGAGAGGGTGCAGAAGAGATTTACCAGAATGTTGCCTGGTATGGAGGGCATTAGCTATGAGGAGCGGTTGAATAAACTCGGTTTGTTCTCACTGGAACGAAGAAGGTTGACGGACGACCTGATAGAGGTCTACAAAATCATGAGGGGCATAGACAGAGTGGATAGTCAGAGTCTTTTCCCCGGGGTAGAGGGGTCAATTACTAGAGGGCATAGGTTTAAGGTGAGAGGGGCAAGGTTTAGAGTAGATGTACGAGGCAAGTGTTTTACGCAGAGGGTGGCAGGTGCCTGGAACTCGCTACCGGAGGAGGTGGTGGAAGCAGGGACGATCGTGACATTTAAGGGGCAACTTGACAAATACATGAATAGGATGGGAATAGAGGGATACGGACCCAGGAAGTGTAGAAGATTGTAGTTTAGTCGGGCAGCATGGTCGGCATGGGCTTGGAGGGCCGAAGGGCCCGTTCCAGTGCTGTACATTTCTTTGTTCTTTGTTGTTTATAGTCCATCCGGCCTGCTGTGTGTAGTCAGGAAGTACTGAGGGGTTTCAGCTGGATCGTGGCTCCTGTACAACTAAGCAGGACAAGGTATACGTATAGCTTATTGATTTTCACTTGAGAATTTTATGTAGAAGCCATGCTTTCAGAAGTTACCAGTAAATGGTTACAGTTTAGCAATGTTACCTCCCCGCTACATTGCCCAGCACAAGTTAGAACATTCAGCAGCAGCGTGGCAACGCAAACGGAGATCAAAGACTGAAATGCAAACACAGACATCGCTAGAACGCCAGGTGCTTCCTGTCAGTTTTGCAGAACAGGAAAAGACACAGCGAGTCTTCTGAGGCTCTGCAAACTTAAACCTGCTTTCGCATTACCCAAAATATGTCTCAATGCCAATTGGTCAGCTTCTCATCAACATTTCTCTTCGTGTTTACAACAAATATAACAGTGCGCGTTACGTCTGTGCCAGAAGCTCGATAAATATTGCAGCACGTTTACTCAACTGACTGGCAAGTTGACCGATGAAGGTGCAAGAATTTTGGTGCATTAATAATGAACGATTACTGAGCGGCATTGGCCTGACGTACTCTCTTACTCTAAGCTGGGCACAGGCAGCAAACACGCTCAGAAATGTAATGTTGGCCTCGATCGTCTGATCGAAAAGTAATTAAATTCAATTGAAGAATTACTATTTTTTAACAGAGCCTTTAATAACTTCTGCAATAAGTCGCTGCAAATTAGAAGTTAATTGAGATTGAGCCGCCATTTAGACTGAAAGTTATATAAAACCCAATAGGTTGCTGAAATCCTTGGTTAAACTGCGTGTCATTCCTTTAAGTATGTTCAAGGCTGTGATAGATATAATTTAAATCAATAAGGGGATCATGGGATATTGGGATAACGGGTAAAAGTGGTCTAGAAGATTATCATTGCAAATCAGTATTGTACAGTATTCAATTGTGGAACAGACTTGATTGGATAAATGACCTACTTCTGCCCCAACGTCTTGTCGATTTATGATCTGTAATGCATCCCCAAATCTTTAGTTATCCCTGTACAGGATCACCGACAATAATCCTCTGCATATTTCACGAACACAGCTGATTTGCTTGCAGAATAACCAGGAAAATGTTATAAATTTGACACAACGTCTATTTGAAACATACGACAACATCGCGATCCACATCAAAGATCAGTTTAAAATAGGGCCGTTTGAACTTCAGGAATAGAGAGAAAAGTTGGAAATAGACGTTTCACTTCACTGTCTCTATCATGTTCCAATTGGATTGGGGACACGGCAGTACATGTCCGCGTGCGTCTGGGTGTGCTTTGATTTAGATTTTAAAAATGTACGGAACATGCGGTAAAGGATTTTGCATTCTGCGATGGACATTGAAAAGTGAAAATCACACTGTGTCAGCACAAACACTGAGTGCAATCAGGATGTGGAAACAAATGTCACAATAGGCTTCAAATATAAAATCTGACTAATTTCAAATATAATCGATGAGCTGCCTCTGAATCTATTGGTGGCCAGGTTTAACATGATATTTTAAATGAGGATGATAAAAAGATCCATTTCGAGCTTAATTTTTACTTTGTTTTCAGGTTTTCCTGCGGATGTGTTGTTTCTCCATTATAAACCCCGCATTTAGGCGGATTAGCAAACACAATTTAGTCTTCCAATGCCTGCTTCATTTCAGGTGAACATTCTATCTCACGCACGGCTCTCTCTGACTGACAGAGCTGCAGTTTCAGTGCGAAATTGCCTTTCATCTGAATCCGGATGCTATGTTGCTGAGGTCACCTTGTCATGAAAGGTTGCATGTTTCGCTCCAAAGATGCTGCTACATCATTCAAGTCATTCAAACATTTTATTTTTCGCGTTTGTAATCCAGTACATCAGGTTCAACAGCATTGTGCTTGTATGCTGCACGGGAACCTTTGTGAAAGAAGAACATGGCTGACAAAGGGCCACAAAGCAGCTTAGAAGGGCCACCAAAAATGAATAATGAAATGAAACTTGCAAGGGGCATCAAAATGAAAAAGAATAAGTTTGACAGCTGTACAAAAGGAACGCCGGCGATCAGGAGCACTATTGGCCCGCTGCAGACTGAAAGTGAGGATATTGTCAATGACTGTGACAACTTTGCACACACGGTGAATAATTATTTGCCTGAGCATTCACATTAGGGCAGGACGCTGGAAAGCGTTAGGCCTCCTATTGTGGACCAAGAAAGGAGATACCTGGATACTTTCTGGATCGAGATGGTATGAAACTAAATTCAGGGGAATCCGAGAGGGGCCTGTGGGTTCAGCTGCCCAGAACAAAGAACAAAGAAATGTACAGCACAGGAACATGCCCTTCGGCCCTCCAATCTTGAGCCAATCATGATGCCCTAACTAAAAAACAAAACCTTCTGTACTCGGACCGTATTCCTCTATTTCCTCCATGTGGATGTACCTAGCCTCTTAATTTTGCTAATATGCCTACTTCCACCACATCCTCTGGCAGCATGGTCTACGTGCCCACCACTCTGTGTGAAAACCTTACCCCGCACACCTTCCTTACACTTTCCCCCTCTCACGTAGAATCTCTGCCCCCTTCTAATTGACACTTCCACCCTTGGAAAAAGCCGCTGACTACCCACCCGGTCTATGCCTCGCATAATTTTGTAGAACTCTATCAGGTGTCTCCTCAGCTTCTGTCTTTACAGCGAAATCAATTCTTGTTTATTCAATCTTTCCTCACAGTGAACACCTTCGAGACCAGGCACCATCCTGGTGAACTTACTTTTCACTCCCTCCAAACTAACACGTCTTTCTGATAATGTGGTTACTAGAACTGCACGCAATATTCTAAATGCGCCTAACCAAGGTTTTAAATAGCTGAAACGTGATTTTCTAACTCCGATACTCAGTGACCCGGCTGATGAAGGCAATCATGTCATTTACCTTCTGAATCACCTTGGCCACCTGTGTTGCCACTTTCACGGAAGTGTGGACCTGCACGCCGTGATCCCTCTGTTTGTTAATGTTCCTGAGCGTTCTGCCACTTACAGTATAATTCATACCTAGATTTGATACTCTAAAATGCATCATCTCGCCTTTGTCCGGAATAAACTCCAACTTTAATGTGTTTGCCCAAATTTCCAAACTATCTATACCCTGTTCTGTACTCTGGCAATCCTTGCCACGATCAGCAACTCCGCCAATCTTCACGTCATCCCCAAACTTACTGAAAATACCACCCACATTTTCTTCCAGATCATTTATGTATACAGCGATCGCGGCACCGATCCCTGCGGAACATCCCTAGCTACAGATCTCCGTTCTGAAAAACACCCTTCCACCGCTACGCTCTGCCTTGTACAACCAAGCCAATTCTGTGTCCATCTGGCCATCCCACGACGAATCCCATGAGATTTTAGTTTTTCTACCACTCTGCCATGTGGAACCTTGTCAATCTCCTTACTAACGTCTTTATAAACTATATCCAGAGCCCTTTCCTCATCAATTTTCTTTGTTACGTCTTCAGAAAACTCAATAAGTCGGTGAGGCATGGCCATCTACGTGCAAAACCGTGCTGTCTGTCACTAACTAGTCCATTTTCGTCCAAATGATCACAGAGCCGGTCCCTCACACTATTTTCCAAAAGCAATAGATAATTCAAATTCCATGAAGAAGGGCAGAAGGTAATCAAGAAGGATAATGGAATGCTGGCATTTATACTTAGAGGACTGCAATATAAATATGCAGGGGTTGTATTGCAGCTTTACAAAACCCTTGTTATACCACAATTGGAGTACTGTGGGCAGATCTGGCCATTACACTCCAGGCAGCATATTCTGGCCTTGTGTGGAGTGTAGGCTAGGTTGAGGAGAATGACACTTTAACATCAGGGGATAAGTGGAGAGATTAGACAAATTTCCTCTAGAATGTGAAAGGTTAAGAGGTGATCTGATCGACATCTTAAATATATCAAGACCAAAGGATAGATTAGGTAAATTTAAAGTGATTCAGCTGCTTGGAGATGTGAGGAAGCACTGCGTCACACAAAGTGTGGCAGAGATTTGGATCAAACTTCCAACAACGGCAATTCATACTCCATCAGCTGTTAATTGAAATCGGAGACAAAAACACCTTTCTATAAACCAAGACATTAAGGGAAATGGGCCACGGATTACTTAGTACTCAACAAGCCCTTAAATCCAATCAGATAGAGTTAGGCCCCGGATCAGCTAATTAATCACAGTGCAGTCTCGATGGGCTGAATGACCTTTTCCAGTTCCTATGTTGCATTGCAATTTCAGAGATAGATATTTGGAAAGAGATATTTAGTTATGAACGTCGAACCAAAAACAGGAGGCCAGATGTACATACAAACATACACATGTGCATACACACACACCGCACCATCACACGCAGAGATTGCGAAGAGATTTAGATAGAGGTGAGAGAGACAGATTGAAAGCGAGAGATAGAGATAGATAGATAGAGTAATAGAGAGAAAGAGAGAATGAGAGAGCGAGAGAGAGAGAAATAGAAACAGCCAGGAGAGTTAATAAAGTGCAGATGGAGACTATTAAGAAATCATATTCGACATGCATTGGCTTATATCATTGGGTTTTCTCACTTTTGTACAATTTTTCTCAGATACTTTAGGCTGCACGATTGAGGTTCCTTGACAGGATATGGATTATATTTCGCAGATTAATACCATAGGGACGGGTCTGCTGTTATTTCGAGAAATTGCTTCGTTTGGGCTGTGCCTCCTTCGAGAATATAGTTCTCCAAATAGAAATGGTGGTAGAGTAGTATTGTCGCAGAGCGAGAAATCCAGAGACCCAGGATATGAAATGGGGACCCGGGTTCGAATCCCACCATGCAAAGTGATGGAATTTAATCTCAATAAAATATCTAAGTTAAAATGTCTACTGATGACCATGAACTATTATCTATTGTCTGATAAACCTATCTGGTTCACTCATGCCATTTAGAGAAGGAAATCTGCCATCCTTACCTGGTCTGGTAGTCGGTCTAACCTACATGTGACTCCAGGTCCACAGCCATGTGATTGACTCTCAACTGCCCCCTCAAGAGCTTTTGGGAAGGGCAATAAATGCGTGCAGCACGAGCGACACCCATGACCCATGAAAGAATAAAATGACATCTGCGAGTTGCTGTAAGAGTAAGTAGGAAAGATTTTAATTCCCCCACAAGTTATTTATTATATTCAGATTGCATAGATTTGAAATTGTTGATTAACTTGTTGCTGAACAGAAAGTTATTCATTCACCGAGTTGTTAAGATGTGGACCGCGCGGTGAGAATACTGCTCAATTCAGACTCCACGGGATTCTGGGAACTCTGCTGGGACATGTGCGTTAGGAACACTCACTTCCAGATTTGTGGAGGAAAAGCAAAAGGCTCTGGCGTTGCAGCTGCAATAGGCCGCTGCGTCTGTGGTGGGAGATTCTATGACTCTATGATGCAGGATACGTCATCTACTTCCCTTCATGGGCCGCACAGGACAAGAAGGTGGATGAAACCTGGGCTTTTCTCACGTGTTATTGCTCTGATTGTTTCTCATTGGTGCACTTTATCAAAGGGCGGTTTACCTTATCCACATGACAGCATGAATTGATTATGCAGAAGAGGACAAACTGTTCTCAAAGAAATAATTGTCTGAACAGTCTGGGTTTCAGATCGTGCAGGAAAGGCAGTCTAGTGTCTGTGCACAACATCTGGTTAATATTCCAGTCTGATCGCAGTAAAGGACTGCCGGGACGATGATGCGCTCCTTTCTGACACTAGTTACACTGCAGCTTCTGAACTGTGAGTTATTATTGACTAAAACTATTCTGATTCCTGTTGAGAAATCAGCTATTATAAATATTTACATCAAATGAAGTGATGTACTAATTATTCGTCATGAAAATGCTTATGTGCTACATTGAGGAAGATAGGCGTTTGAATATTAACATTGGATACCGGAGTTAAAGGGATATTAATATATAATAAACTGCATTGGGAGGAGGGAAGCTCAGTGTCTGAAAAACTGAAATCCTCAGCGTTTTTCCATCATTCTTGATTCTTGGATTGAATTATTGTTTCGCACGAAGAAAGAACTAAGATCAGGTAACAGGCACAAACTGGATCAAATTTCCTTCCATCCATACACTCAGGTTGGACCAATAGGCCTATGTTTGTGACACAAATAATTCTGAGTTCACTAGTCTCCAGCGGAAACTGTCTTTAATCTCCGTTCACCGGAGATTCTTGGTGCAGGCTGCAGATATTGGAGTTAAAAATCAAAAGGGAGAGTTCACACTGAACCTGGAAGAAACAATTGACTTTTCCCTCAGAGTTTCAGAATCTGGGCTCCTTTTAGGAAAAGGTGACCGGGGATTTTCAACTGTGACCTTCAGTCATGTCTTTTCAGCTTTCTGTGACCTTCAGCTTTCCCGATAAAGCTGGGAAATTAACTGGCAGAAGTTCTCGTTATTTAATATTTTAGATTCTTTGTTTCATATTAAAATCCACCACTTTGAAGTAAATTTAGAATATAGTATAAATGATTTACTTATTTTTAAAATTTTCAGTTGAGATTTACATCAAATTGAGATTTAAATCTGTCCTTGAACATAAACACATTAGCAGATGGGTTTACTTTGGCATCCGCCACCCCTGTATATTATAGAAACAGCATATATTTCGAAACACATTGAAGTATTTAAGTGAGCTTGTCCGTTTTAAGTGTGTAGCCGCTGATTGAAGCAGTTAAATCCAGGCTGCCCGGCAGCACAGTGTTGAGCATGGTGCCGAGGATGTGCAGACTTTGGCCACGCTAAATTGCACCAGAATGCCATGTTGTTATTGTTGAATGGAAGCCGACGTATAAGCCAATGCAGTGAGTTTAAACTGCACTAACATCGCCATGAAGCTCCCTATATATCTGTCAGAGATTTTCCACAGTAGACCTTCCACATGAGTCCGTGTCCGGGGAAAATTAATATTTTTTAACAACCTTACAGCGTTGTGCAAATTGGATACACAGCGGACTGGATTCTCCACTATCCCAGCCGCGTGCTTCTCGGCGGCGCGCCGTTCTTTGGCGGCGGAATTCTTCACTCCCGCCGCTTGTCAATGGGATTTCCCATTGACGACACCCCACACCGCCGGGAAACCTCTGGGTGGGAGTGCGCTGACGGCGGGAAAAGTGTATCTTAACACAGGAATTACAAGAGCAATTAATGCTGTTATTAATTACTTTTGTTTGGGGGGGTGAGGAACATTCTCACAAGCTGAGATTTACTCATTCTGTGGGAAACTTGCTTTGTGAATACTGTTGCATAAGCGGCTCAGAAATGCTTTCATATATAACCACGTCGTGTTAAATTAGTATTTCTGTGCAATGTTTCTACTTTCTTTTTGTCGTCACTAATTTTGCGCAAACCCATTCCATATTTTTATTTTTGCTGTATACCAGGCAGTGTTCAGCAACATTTTCAGAATTGTTTCTTCATTCCCTTTCTCATCTCGGGCATTCTGCTGAGTCCTATGCCGATGAGTCAGTTCAGTTCCTCGCTATTCAAAATGAGTCTCTTAAGTTAAAGTTTTTAACCTCTAACTATTAATAACAATCACCGACACTCGTCCCTGCACTGATATTGATGTTACTGTCAAGTTAAGAACAGGCATCTTATGGAATAATATGTTGTCGGCAAATAGGGAAATAATTTTCCAACTATAATCACAGCAGTGTCATACGTAGGGTATCTTGCATCTGATTAATAGATACTTTAAATTTGTCACCAGTATTAACATCAAAAACAGAGTGAACACGGACTGTAACTCCAGACTGAGGTCGTTTTAAAATGTTCAGCTGCGGCTTTTGTGCAGACATAGCAGGCTGGAATTGAAATTCGAGTTCAACTGATCCGGCTACAAATAGTTAGAATAGATTGTACCGCAGTCCTGGATGCCTGTTAAGTTGCTGACTCCAGCTGTAGTTACTGCCCACTGAGCACACCCTCAGGTTAGGTAAAGCTGTATCTAAATGGAACCGCTGTGTGCCTGGTCTGCGGTATAGTGAACTGTTTTAACACCTTATTCTGGGTAATTGGATTGTTGGACACGGTGTATTAATATTGTAAATGTGGAAATTAAATTAAGCTGGAGCCAATGTTACTTTAACCATTATAAGTATGATTAATATCAATTACAATCTCGAATATGTTTCAAAACATAAATGGACATCTGTCTGTTTGTCTAACAATGAGGATTTTCCAGCCTCTCCACAGAGATTCCCTATTTCACGCGGGTTTCTGCAGAATGTAATGAGAACCTGTTCCTCAATCTCTTTGCACCTGCTCCATCGTCTATTCGTAAAACACGTGTGAAGCATTTTGTATCTTCACCTTCCACTGAAAGATCCCATAAAATTTCATCCGGTCCCGGAATTATAACATACATAACGGGTTACATTCTAAACTCACATCCAGTACGAGTTCATTTGGTGTGATGTAACTTTATGAAATTGAAGTTGCACTTTTCACACATATTCTGGGCCTGCTGACAATTATTTCTTTTAACCTATAATCAATATTTGTTTTAATAATTCTGCTCGTATCATTTAAATTTATTTCTGACAACTCTCCAATTCACGTGCCATAGTTTAAGATAAAATATTATTATTATCGACACATGGAACAATCCGCCATGGGAAGATACATTTTCATTAAAATGACCAAGAAATATTCTGACCTTCACATCCCGCCTGTATTTAACGGTAAATGTTTCTGAGTCGGCTTATTCACCGGCAGCGGAACACGTTGTATACGGACAAGCATAGTGAGGTTAAGGAGGGATCATTCCCGATATAGGAATGTCGATATAGTTCCCAGGCCGCATTGCATCTGTCTTGCATTTCTTGGTGCTCCCACATGTCTGCGGCCCGTGTTTTTCCGGGCGGTAGAGGTCCGGGGTTTGGAAGCAGCTGTGGAAGTATGTCTGACGCTTTGCTACAGTTTACTGTTTAAAATCCACTTACTGCATGAGGGTGTCGCTGGCAAGACCTGCGTTTATTGTCCAGCCCTACATGCCCTTCAGAGGTTGGTGGCGATGTGTCTTTATGCACCTCTGCAATCCCTGATGTGCAACTACATCCACCGTGCTGTTTGGCTGGGGGGAGGGGTTTGCAGGTTTTTACCGAGCTGCAGTGAAGGAATGGTCCACATCTTTCCCAGTTCGGATGGTGGATGACTTGGAGAGGGTCTGCCAGGTGTCGCTGTTCCCAGGAATCTACTGCTGCCGTTCTCCTCGAGGGTCGTGGTCGTTGGTTTAGCGGGAATGTCTCAGGGACGTGGCAAGTTTAATGAAACCGCTGACATGTGCCTTTTAGGTGATTTGCAGTCTTTACTGTGTCAGGAGTTGAGTGCGAATTGACTGAATTCGTGATGCTTGGGCCTCCGGTGCAGGCCGAGATGAATCACCCACGGGGCACTTCTGTTTGATAACTGTTGTCATAACCTTTGCACAGTTGTTGCTGGGGTCCTGCATCACTGTGGATGGGGATATTTGTGGATACTCATTCTCGAGTGCGTTGTTTAATGGTCCAGCACCATTCAATGTATTTTTGCAGGTGACACACTGACGAGTAAGGTCATGGTTGAGCTGCCCATCGATATAAATGTGCTTTTATCTGGAGGTCCTCTTAATGATTCTGTTTTGTGGCTTGTCAATGTCTGTGGCAATGCGCTTTTAGAGCAAACTAATGGAAAATAACTGAGGAAACATTACGAAGATTAACTCGGAAAAGGATTGTTTATAACTGGAGCAGGACAACAAAAGACGGAATGGAGTAAATACGTTTCGTATATTCCAGTGAGACCATTGTGGTTGTGACATTCCTGAGTAGCTATTGGAATATGTTCCATAAGTCAGGCAATGGGTATCAAAAGATGGATTTATAGGCAGTATAACTACCAGGATTGAGTTCTTAAGGATGACTGAGGATTTCCAGGATTGGCCACACTTGACGAACACTCGATATTATAGAATGCGGAGGTACAGAAGTTACATGATCGTTGTTAATTTTGATATCAAGTGACAAACGTCGGCAAACCAACAGCACGGAGGAATCTCTATCCAGTTTTAATAGTTTTTCATGTTTTTAATAGTGTATATACGAGCGGTTGGAAGCAATCTGGAGATTTGACAGACACGCTGGCTGACCAGTCTGCGAATGTATATTTTTATTTTTAAAAATAAATTTAGCGGACCCAATTAATTTTTTTCCAATTAAAGGGCAACGTAGCGTGACCAATCTACCTACTGTGCACATCTTCGGGTTGTGGGGGCGAAATCCACGCAAACCCGGGGAGAATGTGCAAAACCCACGCGATTAGTGACCCAGAGACGGCATCGAACCTTTGACCACTGCACCATGAGGCAGCAAGGTGAACCCACTGCGCCACCGTGCTTTCCGTCTGGGTGTATATAAAGGAAAAATGAATAGTATTGAGGCAACACATAGAATGTGACCATGATTTATGAAGTCCCCAACATCATGGGGGCGCCATTTTGAATAGTTTGCCGATTCGTGAGATTGTCACCATAGACCGACGGTATTGCAGGGTGACTATGGCAAAAGTCATGATGATCTGTGGGAGACAATGACCTCAGGAATATTGGGAAAAGCTCAACATTTTGGCAGTTAAAACAATTCTGGGTAAATGTTGACATGTTACTGATATTAGCCATGTTACAATCGATTTAATCACAATACCGGTGTTCCTTTTTCCTGACATTCATGAAATTCAACCCGAAAGAAAATGTCGGATCCTGGATTTAGGTCAAATATTTTATCATTAGGTGTGAATTATGGTGGTGAATTAATAAAACAAATCACCGTGTTGTCTTTGTTTGTATTCTTCTAAATTTAGAGTAACGAATTATTATTTTCCCAATCAAAAGACAATTTAGCGTGGTCAATCCACCTGCCCTGCACATCTTTGGGTTGTGGGGGTGAAACCCACGCAGGCACGGGGAGAATGTGCAAATTCCACATGGACAATGACCCAGGGCTGGGGTTCGAACCCATGTCCTTAGCGTCTGCACCACACGCAGCTCCAGGGTTGCCTATGTGATGCTTGATTTGGACAGGTTCATTCATGTCGTGTTCCAGTGAGCACTAATTCTCAACTATTTATTGCAGGCAGACCCGGGAGCAGCCAGGCTGATTCAGCAGGTAATCGCTTTCATTCTCATAGCTGATATTTTCCTGCCCAACGCATCCAACTGAATGTTAAATCTGTGAGACAATCTCAGTGCTTTTCTGTTTAATTATTGACACGCTATCAATTAATTCCTGTTGCGAGATTAATGCTGGATATTTCAGAGCGACAATTGATTGTGTCCGTGGGCTTACGGAAAAATCAGACACAGCTGTCGGTCTGAAACAGATATTCAGTTCTCGAATTGCCAGCCAGCGCTGACATATCGTGGAATTTTATGGTCCTTCCGCCGTCGACATCATCCGGTTCCACCGAAGGCAGTGGGTTCACCGCATTTTCCCCTCCCGCCCCCTCCCTGAGCGGGCAGCACATTACATATCTGTCCCTTCCAGCGGTGAGCGGGAGGGCGCAGCTGGCTCGGCGGTGATGGCAGATATCTTGTAATCCGCACTAGGATTGGAATCTCACTGTGCTCGGCCAATCCGTGTGATAGACCGCTGACTATTCCAATCTTGCCCTGTGTAGAGAAAATAAATTATTTTTATAATATAAATTTAGAGTACCCAATTCATTTTTTCCAAGTAAGGGGCAATTTAGCATGGCCAATCCCCCTACCCTGCACATCTCTGGGTTGTGGGGGTTGCGACCCACGCAAACACGGGGAGAACGTGCAAACGCCACACGGACAGTGACACAAAGCCGGGATCGAACCTGGGACCTCGGCACCGTGAGGCAGCAGGTCTCACCCTCTGCGCCACCGTGCTGCCCTGAGCGAATAAATTCTGAGCCGATGCACACTCCAGGCTGACGCAGCCGGTAGGATTGTTTTTAAATATCCCACTATTCGCCCCGTGTTTATACCATTTAGAAAGATTCTCTCTTACATTTGCAATGTCTAATATTTGCTGCGTGTTTGTTGAGCTCCTGTAAACGGCCCAATGCTACCAATGATTCCAATATTTCCCGCAGCATTGGGGACCAATAACTCTGCATTTTATTTATGTACTTTACAGAGGCGGTGAAGCTGAGACTGAGCAATGTGGGCAGTCGGTGCGCTGGGAGAGTGGAGATCCACTATAGGGGACAGTGGGGGACAGTGTATGATGATGAATGGGACACGAAGGACGCCGCTGTTGTGTGTCGGGAGCTGGACTGCGGCACCGCGCGCGCTGCACCGCGCAGTGCTTACTTTGGTGAAGGCTCCGGACCCATTGTGACGTGGCAGGTGCAATGCAAAGGGATCGAATCCGCTCTGCGGGATTGTCCTTCACAACGTTGGGATGCCTATTCCTTGCCGCATTCCAATGATGCCGGAGTAATTTGTTCAGGTAATCATCTTTCTTTGTCTATTCTCTACCGAATGGAATCTGTTCACTGAAAACAGCGGCAGTGAAATGTCAGCTGTGAATTTTAACTTTAGGACATCCTGATTAATAAAATGGGTTACTTCACCATCCAAGGTCTGCATCCTGTGCTGGGTTAACGGTGCGGGTAAACGCCCATTCGCTTTCATGTGCAGGGTGAAATTCGCGGCTCCATCAGCGGCAACATTTCAACCTTTAGTTTCTGAAGTAGAAAATGGACGTGAGAAACAGGGAATAGAGCCAGCGCTGCTATTGGTAGGTCAGGGGTTACTTCCCCTCAATTTGGCTTTCTATCAATCAAGACGTCAACGTTATCACACTGGTGATAAAGTGCGTGTTTGCAACATGACACTGACGGTCTCTTTTAGACATACGGACAATTAAGTTAATCTGAAAGGAAAAATTATGGTCGCGAAAGAAGCAAAAACATTTGGTGGAAGGAGGTAAGTTGCTTGATTCGTGATGGAGCGGAAATGAGCCAATGTCCAAACTAATCGTGACAGATTCTCATTCAGCAGATGTGTACAGATTTGTAAATCATTTGTATCATTGTAATCTATTGTTGCTCAGCCCACAGATTTCCCAGATTGGTATCCCAAGGTGCACAGTGCGCTGGAAGACTGGAGATCCAGGTCGGTATAACCTGGGGAACAGTTTGTAACCTTGACTGGGACTGGAATGATGCCATGGTAGTCTGTGCTCAACTTCAGTGTGGAGTCGCCGTGTCTGTGAGAAGAGGGGGTGATTTTGGAGAGGGCACTGGACTGATACATAGCGATAGATTTCAATGCATAGGCAACGAGACAAGCCTGGTGGACTGTCCTCTTGTTCCAGTAAATCGAACCCAATGCAATCACAGCAACGATGTCAGTGTGATCTGTTCTGGTGAGTGTTGAATTATGAATAATAGATCATTTTTGTCCAATATTTCAGTAACTGAGCAAAAGACAATCCAAGTCCGAGATATTCAGTTCTAATCACTTATTTAGAGATCACGATGCCCGGCCAATCAGTGATTAATTTCATATTTCTGGCGTGAGCTTACAAAGTAAGCACGGATATTGATAATGGTAAATGTCTATATTTTAATTGATCTTGTGAAAACGACAAATTATCATTGCTAATTACACATTGATGTATCTTCTATATCGAACACTTCAATAGACAAGCTCTGTCTCCCCAGTCATGATCCACTTTATGGACTTTAACAATAGGTAATTTAGTAATTAACGGTGTTTACATTGTTAATAGAGAAAGATCTAGGGTATTGACAAAAGGAAAAAGGTGAAGAGGTATAACCATACAGTAATAGAATTGAAGTGTAGAAGGAGGCCATTCGGCCCATCACATTACCACCGGCCCTTGGACATAGCACCCCACTTAAGGCCGCAACTCCGCCCTATCCCCGTAACCCAGTAACCCTTCCTAACCTGGTTTGGATACTAAGGGCAATTTATCATGGCCAATCCACCGAACCTGCACATCTTTCCACTATGGGGGGGGGGAACTGGAGCACCCGGAGGAAACCAATGCAGACAGGGGGAGAACGTGCAGACTCCGCACAGACAGTGAACCAAGCCGAGAACCGATCCTTGGACCTGTAGCTGTGAAACAACGGTTCTAACCATTGTGGTATCGTGCTGCGCCTAAAGTATATACGTCATTTTTTGCTGCCGGTAGAAATTAATGAAGTTAGCTCTGTAACATAATTGCAAATGCCCGGTTTACATTCAGATACCAGCACTTGAAGTGGATAGTTTTCAAGCAGTGGAGTATAGAAATGAACAATACATGGAGAATTTTCCAATAACGTCATATCCCCAAGAATTAAAACTATTACGATAAACGGCCTCTTTCTGCATTTCCCGATCAGCGCCCTGTCTAAACATTGAAAGTCCTTCAACATTTTAAACATAATTCAGTCAACTCTGGACTGAGTCTGTACGATACGTTTTTCAAACAGGCCTAATCATGCAAAGCTTAATTAAACAGCTTATACTGAGTTGGAATCTATACAACGTCGCCTTTGAACCCTCTATAATCGGCAATATTCCATCAGGTTGATTTTCAGGATGAACACTCACGTTTGAGTTGAGGCAGCTACTTAAAAGTGTCCCGCACCATTTTAACTCCTTTAAAATGATTATTTGGTGAACGTGAGCAGTGGGTATAGGTGCCTTGGTATAATTTACTTTCCTTACTTTTGACGTGTGACTATTCTAATGGATATCTACAAGTTACGTGGGTCCGTGTTTATATCCGAAACAGGGCAACATGGTCCCCGATTGGTTGGTGGCCAGGACAGGTGCTCAGGACGGGTGGAGGTGTTACACGGAGACCGCTGGGGGACGCTGTGTGATGTTTACTTTGGTTTAGAAGCCGCCAGTGTGATCTGTGAGCATCTTCAGTGCGGGGCGGTAAAGAACATCACGAGAGGTGCTCCCTTTGGAAAGGGAACCGGCCCAGTGTGGAAGGAGAACTACAGGTGCGGCGGGAACGAGTCCAGGTTGTGGCAGTGTCCGCTTTCATCCGTGGACGATTTTAGCTGCTCCCATGGAAATGAAGCCAGTGTCATCTGCTCGGGTGAGTGCCCTCAATCCAGATAATCAGAGCAAAGTAAAATGTGGTACAGAAAGTGACCGTGCAAGCGTTTTGGAAATGTAACTCACCTCATCACAGCTCTGGAGTGCCCTCGCAGACTGTATTATTTCCCTTCCACATAATAGATCAATTCTCTTTTCAATGACATGATTGATCTCCACCTCCATTAGACCCACACTGTCCATTTCCGATCCAAACCACTCACTGCCTATGAAAGTACTCTGAGGTCACAATTGTTATTTTGTCAAATATCTTAAACCTGCCCCTCCTCCCATCCTCGCCCTATGCCGACGGGAACATTGCGCCCATATCTGTGTTACACAGAACTCAGGATTCTGAACACCCGGTCAAATCGGGAAGTTAAAAAATCCTCAGCACTACATTGAGGGTAATTAGAGGAGAAGTCCCGCGTGTCCACTCCTGTATTTTCTTTCACTCAATATCACACAGGACAGATTATTGGCCACTCTCACATGGCTGTTTGCGGGACTTTGGTCTCCTCCTTAATGTCTCTATTTTTTTTAATTTTGCATATTCCTGCAGCTGTTTGAGACAATTCACCGTTGCAATGGCAGAATAATAGTTCTCGGTATTCGGCACTGCAGGCAAATTCTTTCCCACACTCTGAATTTACATCCCTAGACTGCAAGCATAATATCAAAGGAGTTACATTCTCTTCTCATGTAATCCCAGTTAATGCCGCAATATCCCCTCCTCTCGTGCTAGCTGCCTGTACCGATTCTCTGCACGCGATTGATTTCCCCTAATGTTACCTCATAGCTCCAAAATGTTTTCCAAATCTGTCCTGACCATACCGATGGAACTAGCCAATTGAACTGGAAGGATATGGGACGCAACTGCGTTCAGCTGCAACCTATCCCAACATTCCCTGATCCCTCTTCCGCAGAACTGTTGCCCATATTGGAGGAAATTTATGTCCAAACCCCAGCATCTAATCTCTAGCTAGGTGTACATGCGTTTGCTAATGTTAAAAAAACGAGTTGCATTTGCTGCAGTACCTAATAAGGATCTTTCTCCATATACCGGCCAACGTGCGAGCGAACTCTGGCTTTCGATAAACAGTATTTGCATGACTCTATCCCTCTTTGTCATTGTTTCTGACACGGACCACGAATGCTGACTGTTCAGCTTCCTGCCTGACAGTGCTCAGCATCCGCTCAGTCACACCCTTCACTCTTGCACCAGAGAAGCAGTCCGGGGTAAAGATGATCTAAATCTGCGTTAATTCGTTTCACTGTTACCATTGTTCTCAACGTCTCACTTCACACAGATGAAAATTGGTCACTGAGATTGATGAATGGGGGTAGCTGGTGTGATGGCCGAGTAGAGATTTACTACAACCGCAGCTGGGGCAGAGTCCAGGACAGCCTCTGGGACCTGAATGACGCGAACGTGGTCTGCAGACAGCTGGGATGCGGAGCCGCGATAGCCGCATATAGCTCTTCACAATACGGAGACGGTGAAGGGTCAGTGTGGGTGAATTATGTCCATTGTAAAGGAAACGAATCGCATCTCTGGAACTGCAGCTCATTCCCACCGAAGTCGCCTCACACTGACAGCATCGACGTAGGGGTTTTGTGTTCAGGTGAATAAACAGGTCACTGTGACTGAAATGAATGGGAAATGTGTCATTGGCAATGGGAACATGTCATTTCTTCCTCAGGGGCCTGTGGACCAATTATTTAACACTGGAGCCAGGATGAACATGGGCAGTAGTAACACATATTTGGAACTATGCTGACAGATTGAACAACGTTATAAATCTCTAGGTCCCGCCCCACAGTAAATACAGACAAAGCCAATAAGGACCAATGACAACGATGACAAATGAATTGGTCAAAGGGGTAGGTTTCAACAGCGCAACTGAAAGGAAGAGGAAAGGTTTATGTAAAGGAATTCTGATATTGTCTGTCAAAAGCCAATGTCGGGGCTGTTGATTTTTTTTGTTCGTTCTTGTGATGTGGGCGTCGCTGTCTGGGCCAGCAATTGTTACCCAAATCTAATTGCCCTTGAACTGAGTGGAGTGCTAGACTATTTCAGACTGGGGGAAGTTAAGACTTAACCGCATTGGTGTGTGGGGCTATAGTCACATGTAGGTCAGAACGGGTTAGGACAACAGACTTCCTGCCTGAGGTGCATTAGTGAATGAGATGGGTTTTTACGACAATCGACAATGGTGACATTGTCATCAATAGGCGTCCAATTACAGATTTTAGTTGAATTCAAATTCCACCATTTCGCAAAATGGGATTAGAAGCCGCGCCCCCAGAGCTATCCCCAGGTCTCTGCATTAGTAGTCCAGTAACAATAGCACTACAAAGACGCCTCCTGATTAAGTATGGGGGATCGATTGATGTATTTGTGCATTTGAACATGACAATGATATTCTAAACTAAATTATATTATAGGATGAAAGTGCAGGATAGATCAAATAGGTGATTTTGGTAGGCGGGGGGAGTGTGTGAGGCAATGTAATTGCGGTGGGCATTACTGGTGAGATCAAATTTGCGCGGTTCACTTTGGAAGGTGTTGTTTGCATTAGCGTTTTTGAAGGGAGCAAGATTGGTTTCCCAGCTAGGCATTTGGGAAATCCTCCTGTCTTGAAAGAACATGGATCTTCTGAAACTTTCAGCCGGAAGTGTGGTGAATTCGCGGGGAGGGTCAGTGCTTGAGCGGTTAAGCCGCTTTTTCTCTCAATGATGCTACCAACCCATTGAACATTTTCTGATTTGTACCATTAAGAACGTTATGGCGATATCTGATGAAATATGGGCAGCAAAACAGTATGCAGTGAAAAACATAACATAAAATGCTTGCTTAAAGGGATTGTGTTTAGACTAATTAATTAGCATAATTAGACATTTGCGGGCGAAACATTCTATCCAGCATAGAATGGGCCAAACCCGAAAACCACGGTGCAGATTTTATAAAATAAATTGAGAGTACCCACTCATTTTTTACAATTAACGGGCAATTTAGCGTGAGCAAATCACCATACGCTATTCAGGTTTGGGTTGTGGGTGTGAGAACAACGCAGACACGGGCAGAATGTGAATTCTCCACATTGCCAGTGACCCAGGGCCGGGATTAATCCTGGGACCGCTGCGCGGTGAGGCAGCGGTGCTAACCACTGCACGCTTTATCAATTTCCACATGATTTGTATCGGTTGATTCAGATTTTCGGAACAGGCATTTCCCTACGTCCCATTGAAGAGCAGTTCCACATTGTCTTCACGGCGTTATTTTCCAGTCACCATATTATACATTTAGGTAAGACTACAAAAGTGTTGGACAAGTATTCATTTACCTGTGAACAGCAGCTTGAAAGGGAGATTTTAATTCAGCCGGCTATTACACAATAGTTTGAATTAAACAGTGATATGAATTTGTGTTAGAGGGATAATATTCCACTGCATTATTTTCTATCAGGACACAAACAGTTAAGGCTGTCTGACGGGGCAAGCCGGTGTGCTGGACGATTGGAGATTTATTACTCTGGGACCTGGGGCTCAGTTTGTGACGATTCCTGGGTCCTGACAGACGCTGACGTGGTTTGCAAACAGCTGGGCTGTGGAAATGCATTGCAGCTTCCATTTCCTGCTCCGTCTGGACCAGGCACAGGCACCATTTGGCTTGATGAGCTGGACTGCTCCGGGAACGAATCGTCTATCTGGCAATGCCCCCATGCATTGTGGGGAAACCACGACTGTAATCATAAAGAAGATGTGGAGATCATGTGCTCAGGTAAAGATCGTATTTCCTTCAGTTATAAGCGAAGTTTCATACTGAAGATATATCCCCGAATTTGGTCGGAACAGCACTGACGTAGGTTAGTCGGACTAACGCCGAGTGTGGCGTTTATTCTGCACACAAATAGCATTAAAACGTTGGTTCAGCCTACCGGATCTATGTTCCCTTCCGATTCTTTCTCCTCTCACTTCCGTTTATACTCTCAGTGTAAAAGCATCGGTGCTGTCCGCCTCAAGTATCTTATGTTTTCTGAGTTTCACTTTCTTCCAACTTTCTGGCAATCAGAAGAAAAACATGTTCTCCTGAACTCACTGTGAATGTTATTCGTACAACAGATGGTCGTAACAGGGTGATACAGATCCACAGCACAGAAAAGACATCTCGGCCCATCGTGTCTGTTATATATTGTGCAGTCCTCTTCAGAATTAACTGCTTGCCCCATTTTCTGCCTCCTCTAAATTTGGAACTTTTACTTGTGAGGGCAAAGTACGACTGGTTGATGTATATCATCAGGAACAGTAACACCAGCACCAATCCATGTGAACATCCCGTTCGTACTTCTGCTATTTAACTAACTGAATAATTTACAGCTGATTTTACAGAATCTTTCCTACTGACTCGCTGGTTTCTCATTTTCTGACATGAGTTAACAATGTGGGAACTTGTCAAGGTTCTGCTGACAATCCAGGCTGATTTAAAGGAACGCATTCATCATAGATTATCATAGAATTTTCAGTGAAGAAGGACGCCATTGGGCCCATCGAGTTTCACCGGCTCTTGGAAAGAGCACCCTACCCAAGGTCAACACCTCCACACCCAATCCCCATAACCCAGTAATTCCACCCAACACGAAACTTTGCAAAGTTTCCTAGTCATTCAATGCGGTACATCATGTAAATATCTGGTTTGGAATTCACATTTACTTATTATGGGCTGTATCGTTTGATTGCAGCTGCTCGTTTCTGTTAATTTTCTGAAATAATATCAATGAAAATGTTAACTCAACTGGCGCAACATATGTATTGCAGTGCACTGTGGATAAACAATTTGTCAATTGAACCAACAGGGTGTTTGTTATTTCATTGATAGAGCACAAAGAGCTACGTCTGGTTAATGGAAAGCATCGCTGTGAGGGGAGAGTGGAAGTGTTCTACAATGGGACCTGGGGCACAGTGTGCTCTGACAAACTGGAGAACCGTGATGCAGATGTGATCTGTAAACAGTTAGAGTGCGGCACCGCCGTTTTCATTGACTATGACGCTAAATCATTTGGAATGGGTACCGGCCACATTTGGCTCGATGAGATCGAATGTCTGTCACATGAGACGACGCTTTGGCAATGTCAGGGAGACCCGTGGGGTCAACACAACTGTGAACATCGGGAAGATGCGGGTATTGTTTGTTCAGGTAACACAATGAACTACTTTGTTTGCAGATGTAATTTCACATATTAATGTCATCTTCATTCAACATGTCTGTCTTATCAACAGGGGGAAACACAATAAAGGGACCACACTACAGTCTCAAGAACTGCGGTGGAGAATCAGGTTCTCCTTCATCTTTTCTAACAGTTGCCTGATTGTATTCTGCGCTTGTGTCACGTCAAGTGTAATAATTATTTTTTCTTTGACAAATTCAGGACAAATCTTGCGCTTGGCTGGAGGAGACACTAAATGCTCCGGGCGAGTGGCGATATTGTGTAACAACACTTGGGGCACGGTATGCGATGATTCCTGGGATATGAACGATGCCAGAGTTGTGTGCAGGCAGTTGGAGTGTGGTCCCCCTCTATTGGCCCCAGGAGGGGCCTCTTTTGGCCAGGGTAACGGTACTACCTGGCTGGATGAGGTGAAGTGCACTGGAAATGAATCGTTTCTCTCTGATTGTCCTTTATCAGTGTGGCCTCAAGCTGACTGTGATCACAAGGAAGACGCCAGTGTGGTTTGTTCAGGTAAGCATCGCACAGAGTGGTGGGAGCTTGAGCTGAACAGGGGTGTTTGGTTCTTGGTGCTGAATATGAAGCACGTATATAAATTAAGAATAACAGCTAAATTTCGAACATCAAACCCAAATAATTGTTTATTTTTTTCAACATGTTCCACAGATCCGATTTTCTCTCCAACTTCTTCTCCATCCACGCCTGAAGGTACATCTCGTTGCTAGAAATCATTCAATATTATTGTTATTTTTATATTCGGGGAATAATTGGACATTGGAATTGCCTTATTGCGAGGATTTCTCAAAATGATAATCATGTAAACATTGAAAATTACACGGTGGAAGCTTTATCTGTGAAAACTTTCCTGAATCTTTAATACAGCTCCTGAAGGTGAAAGCACTTCCATTCCTCTTGTTATCTGCATATCACTCGGAGTCCTGTTGATCTGTGAGTTACTCGCCCTGGTGACAGTAATGCAGAGGAAGGTGTCAATAAAAGGTGCGGCTCGAATCGAATTGTGCACCTCACACTGAATTTTGAATGTTGCTTTATCTTCTCTTCAATGTCTCTTTACCCAAACTGTACCCAGTCGGTTGTAAGACAGAAAATAACATGCTATTGGTCAGTCATTTCGTTCAAGGTATTCGAGAAACAGTAACATCATAGAATCATAAAAACTGTACAGTACAGAGGGAGACCAGTCGCCCCATCGAATCGGCACCAGCCCTCCTAAATAGCACCCGACGTAGGCCTGATCCAACCCTCTATTCCCGTACCCGCACCTAACCATAGGCACTAAGGGGAAATTTAGAATGGTCAATCCGACTAACCTCCACATCTTGGAATAGATTCAAAACATTACACTTAAAATAGGGTATTTTCATCAGCCGTCCAGGAGACTCGAAATTAGTTTCATTTTTGTAACAATAGATCAACACATGGAATGAAAACACTTTAAACTCTGAGCTCAGTATTTTCTTTAGCTGCTTATATATATTATTCCATTCAGTGTTCGTTGTAAGCCTGCACAGTCTGTGCCGATGTCCACTGTCAACTTCTCTGAATGGAATCAGCCGCCATTTTCAGAAGTGATGGAACATTTTCTATCTTTTACATTCTGCATCCCAGCACAACAAACACTCTGATATCAGTGGATCTCTGCTGGTGGTGCAGTGAGTACTGGGCCCACAGCCGAGTCAGAAGCTCCGCTTCAGGTCCAAAGACTTCATATACCAAGGAAAATCAAAACACCTTGAAAGTTCTTTCCAAGGCCACAATGACACACAGGTAAAGTGGGGGAAAGTCCTGCTCCGTCAAGCTTGGTATGGATTAGTGACCGTCTGGCGACAGGCTGGCGACATTTTCCATACAGAATTTTGGCTATAGAATCTGATGAACCTTTGTCTTGTGAACCACTATGATTGGGGCTGAGAAACAAAACTGCTCCCCGTATCGTAACTCGCACCAAGTTATTTTGATTCATATCTGATGGACAGAACAATAGTGGCCCGGAAATCCCTCCGTTACTGATCCTTGAAATCGAGTCAGTGGAAATATTACTGGGCCAATCATCCAGAGACACAAAGTAATGCTCTTAGTTCCGTGGTACAAATACAGCCTCGGCAAAGAGGGAGATTTGAAATGAGTCAATCTGGAATTATATGTCTAACTATGATTGTAACAATATGCTAATCGTTCCGCTCTCCCGCCAACAGGTCCTCTCACTGGCGGCTGGGACTCACCATCTGGTCTCTACCAACCAATTTATGCAGAAATATATAATACTCCACCTGACAAGGTTTGCATCCAGGCCCGTGATTCAGGTTTGCATTCAGGTCACATTATCTGAGGGGTGATTTGTTTTTGCCATAAAGGGAAGATGTTACCAATGATGAGTGTGTCCACAACCAGGAGTCACAGTCTGAGGATTCAGGGTAAACTATTTCGGACAGAGATGAGGACACGTTTCTTCACCCAATGTGTGGTGAGCCTGTGGAATCCATTCCCACAGAATGTATTCACGAGGCGGCAAGATATAGCACTTGGGGAGAGTGGGACATAAATGGAAAAGATAGCAGAGGCAGTACTGCAGTTATTTACTAGTCATGACTAAAGGTGTAATGTCAGGTTCCTAGCGGAAAGCTAGGGATATTACTAATAAATAATATTACTAAAGGATATTACTAATAAAGGATGAGAAGAATATCTCGGAAAAAAAACATCAATCCGCTGAACATTATCGAGAGGAAAATTCCGACTAAAGGAGGGAAGAAAATCAATACAAATAAAAGAATATTAGAACGGTCAGCGCATCTTTCAAATAGGACCTCTCAGATAATCAACAACACTGAATTGTTTTAAAGGCGCCGGAGCAGATATGGTTTACACTGTAAATCTTGGTGTCTAATATTAAGCTAGAAATTATCACCTAATACACTAATGAATGAGACCAGAGCACAGCTGTCAGCTAGGTGATAAGTAGGTGCAATGTGGCCTCTGAGTCAGACGTTTTCAGGTTCAGGTTCCACCCCATAACTTGGACAGATAAATGAAGTCTGGCACTGCGGTGCATTGCTGAGCGGGGAGCTGTGCATCTTCGGATGTCAGCTTTCATTGGAGCTATTGAAGAGAGTAACATCATGTCCTCTGTTCTGAGTATAAAGTATCAATTGACCATGATGAAGAAATCTTGAGGGTTTGCCGTTTGCCCTGACCAATAATGACCCCTGTCGCAAATTCACACAATCAGGTGACATGTTCTTTTTGTTGAAATGCTGTGATGTCCGTGGTAATTCACAATTTGACTGCTGTGTTCCCATATTGTAACAGCGACTAATTTTAATTGTACATCTTTAGCTGCAAAGAGTTTAAAACCTGCTGATCATGAAAAACACGAAAAACAAGTAGTTATTTCATGAGTATGAAGTCACGTGGAAAGCAGAAGAATTAGTCCCAGTTGGTAGTGATCGAAGGACTAAATTCTGGGAATAAATGCATCCATATAGACGGAAGGAGGTTACGAATGTGTTCTGCATGAATAGGCGCTAAGATGAATGTTGTTTGTAATTTGTTGGATCAACTTTGAGTTTGGAGTCAAAACTACATTTTGACGATGGTCTCAAATTGTGGTAGGCGGAGATGTACTGACTTGATAGAATAGATATATGATTGGAAAATTAATTTTCACATAAGTAACTAACATAAATGGAAACTTTGTGAGAAAAGGCACCATGTCATGTATTAATTTAAGAATAATTTAAATGGCATACTTACTAAAAGGGATTAAAGGTAGAAAAGTAATCTGATGTAAAGTAAAAAGGTCAACTAAAACCAAATAAAACACAAATGTTAATTTCCAACACCGGGAAAACAGACATTTCCGGACAAAGTCAGCAGGTGTGGCAGGATTCTGGGAGAGACCAACAAATCCAACACTTTGAGACCATGTGACTCTTCCTGCCAGACCATCTGACTGTGACATAATTTGATTTTCAGCATCCGCAGTATGTTGCTTTTATAAAAGTTTATTTTTAACCAGGTATAACTGGAAGGTAGAAGAATGAAGATCAAAGTCAATCGAACTTTGGTTGGATGGAATTGGAGTAGATTGTATGGCTCTGAACAGGATATTACGAAAGTGCAAGGACAGTTCAGGGGAGGGCTGAACACAATGTACAAGAGCGTGAACAGTATTGAGGGGTGCTGTTTATCCAGAATGGCTGAACAGGAAGGAAGCAAAATGACCCCATTTGGTGCATTCTGGCTCTACCCTGAACCATTGCCCGCGGGTTCCACGATCTAAATCCACTTCTGATGTATTTACCGTCAGTGAAATTGAAACAGAGGGAATTATTGTGGAAGGAGAAGCGGTTCTGTATCAAACACCCAACGGCTGATGCAGACCTCACGGATTATGCCTTATATTATTTAATCCACTGGGATATCTGACACATTAACTATCCAAACGGACGGAACTGTTAGATGACAGAAGTGACATTTATTGTCCACCTGATGGACATAAGTAATAAACCAGTCATTTTCTGGAACATAGGGTTTACTGCAGAAACTCAGTATTAGTAAGGAAGTGGAGATAGGAAACTGATGACAGTGAAGGCCGATAAATATCAGAACTTGATAAATACATTCCAGGCTACTTACCAACGTGGCGCTAGATCTTGTTGATGCATTGTGCGTAATCTATTATGATTATTTGCACTTTGTAATTCATTATTGGAGGATAGCTCATGTAATCCAATTATCCAGAAGGAGAGGGAGAGTGAAAATGGGAAATGATAGATCAGTACACCTAACGTCAGTAGTGGGGACAATTCGAGAGTCATTATGAAAAACTTAATAGCAGACCACTTATAAAACAGTGATAAAATCGTGCAGAGTCATCATGGATTTACGGAAAGGAAAACATGCTTATGAATACGACTGGAATTATTTAAGCATATAAACAGTAGAATTCATAAGGTGGGACAGTGGGCCTGGTTTACCTAGACTTTCAGAAGGCTTTCTACAATGTCCCTCACCCGATTATTAGCAAGTGACATTGAAGCGCAAACGATTAGGAGGAGGACATTAAGATGGATGGAATTTTGTTTGGCAGAAAAGAAGCAGAAGAGTAGGGATAAAAGAAAAAAATCAGAATGGCAGTCATGCCCATTGAGGTATTGCATGTTTCAGTGCTTCTACCCAAGCTGTTCACAATATACATTAATGATTTAAAGAATGCAATATGCCCAACACCTCAGATGACACACGCTGGGTGAGAGGGTGAGCTATAAGGAGGATGGATACAAAGATGTTTCAGTGTGATTTGGCCGTGCTGAGTGGGAAAATTCAGGGAATATGCAGTGTTATGTGGATAAATGTGAGGTTGGCAGCAAAAGTAAGAAGACAGAATATTATCTGATTGGTTATAAATTGAGAAAGGGGTTTGTGCAACGAGACCCGGGTGTCTTCTCACACCAGTCGCTGAAGGTAATCCTGCAGGTACAGCAGGTGGAACAGAAGGCAACTGGTTTGCTGGCCATAAAAGTAGAAGAACAGGATGCCATGCTGCAATTATAAAGTGCATTCGTGAGACCACACCAGGAATATTGTACAGTTTTGGTCACCTTATCTGAGGGGTGATTTGTTTTTGCCATAAAGGGGGTGCAACGAATATTTACCAGATGGATCCCTATAATTGTGGGTCTGACATATGAGGAAAGATTGAGTCCTTTACGATAATTTACGCTTGAGTTCAGACGAATGCAGAGCGTTTGTGGCATCTATCTGAAACCTATAAAATGCAATCAGGATTACTTCCTTCACTTGGATATGATATTGTGTAATTTGCTACTACAAAAAGTAATTGAGCCCAAAACACATATGATGATTTCCAGAACGAATTAGAAGGGCCGAATGGCCCACTCCTGCTCCTACGTTCCATAATTCTATGTCTCTCTATGTTCCTCTGTATAGTTGTCCTGAAAAGTTTGTGCAGTTTCTTCGCCTGATCTCCCAAAGCTGAATGTTCTTCCAAAGTGGAGTCATGTATCAATTCCAGGACATTGTCACAATGATGGTGAAGTTATTGATACCTCGCCTCTGATTGGTTGAAACATTATGTGTCGTGATGACATTATGATGACTCCACCACAAACAACTGATCCATTAACCAATCACTTTCTGTTTAGCAGATTCTGCAACGATTAACGCTCTCAACCAGATTGAATATTACAGCAGTCACAGTTTGGGTGACACTGATCCTGGATCCGCATATCCTGAAGATGAATGCCCAAATATGCAGGGTATGTAGAAATTTACTTTCCACCATCTCGTTTCAGATCTTCACTCTGTAATATCTGAAATACCAAAACAGATCAACTATTAAATGAGAGATTCAAGGATCTCAGGTATTGCACAATGATTTCAGTAACCGAAACATCTAAACTGCTTGAGTCTGAAACAACGTCTTATCATTTCTCCCAATCAAATAAATTAATTAAAAATAAACGTTTCCTTGTGATTCTACACAAGCCCATGGAGGCTGTGAAATGTTTGCAGGTTGGTGGGATGTACATTTTCTGGGAACAGTATGAATTTAAACTAAAATTGAAAATACTGCCGCACAAGCTGGCCCAATAATTCTCTCCACTCAAACTCAATGACATCATACCGTAACGATCTACTTTCCTGCCCCGGTATTACTTGGGAGAGAATGATTAAAGTATATCATTCTAACTGTCCTTTGGACGTAAGTAACATCAACTGCAAACACCTGTGCCTCTCAGCTCCTGTTTCTGCCGACTATGACGATGCTGAGACTGAAACCATTGACGCCCAGAGTGGACACATGCTGCAGGATCCTGGGTCTGATGATCGCATTACATTGGGAGAGTTCAGCGGTGATATCCACACTCTGGGTAAGATAATCCTTCTGTTCTTCTGTTTCTTTGAGAATCGCTCGATTCCGTCGATGATTTTCCCCAGCTCCGCTGAGATAGGCTCTAGGATGAACGATGAGCCCAATGGACGACCTGCAGATTTTGCTACATCTGGGGCAGCTTGATGGGCTGGGAAAACAGGTTGTTTAACAGGAGGATCATCAACTTTTCACAATTCAAGTTCGGCTTTGCGCATTTCCACGAAGTCTCTTGATGTGCTTCATGCCATTGGGGGTGACCCTTCTACATTATTGGGCTTTCAAATTCCAGGTCCTTCCATTGGTCGTCGCGCATGTTTCAATTTGCTTGGATGTTTGATGACATCCCTGTACTTTTCCACGTCCCTCTTGCTGTCTTCTGTTGCGACTGCGTTCCCAATAGATTATCAGCTCTGGTTATTCCCTCAGTCACCAACCTTCTTTTGAGGAATTGACTCTCTCTGGATTGAAGTTATTCTAATCGATCATGGAACAAAGTGGGATTTGCAATTGTTCATGTCGCGAATGCAAATAATTTAAAGAAAGCATCTAACTTTCAGCCCAATGTTTAACTGAAGTATGCTCATCCCCACAGTGTACAACAGTCATATCCTCATTGACCCAGCGTTATCGGTTCCTTCCACACCTTCTCACAATACCAATGTTATCTGTGTCACAGGCCGGGGGGTTCTACCATCATTGGGCAGTGACCGTTTACATCTAAAGTTTACAAATCTGCATTGCACTGTTAAACGGTGATGGTTAGTTCCATTTCCCTCTGTATGTGGCGCGCTGCTGGGGCGTTCCGTGTCCCGTATAATTTTGGGTCTCCTGGACTATTCCCACGTTCACTGAGTGAGAGTTTATGAGAGAAAAAACGGAGAATATTTTTGATAGAATTTTAAAAGGCCAGTTGCACTTGAAATGTTACGAAAGAGAAAACATGTAGATGTGATTTCTTTCGATGATCTCTTCTTTCTTTTCACCCATCTCAGATAATAGTCAACTCCACATCCCTGAGGTGACGTCCACAGATATATGATTCTACATTAAATCTGATGGAAGACATCAGAACTTTTCCAAAATGTCATCGCTTTGATTATGCTTTGCTGCCCGATATCAATATTGTATTTGACTGAATGAGAGATTACTTCCTGTTGTGTTTCTTAGAATCACATTTCTCTCCTTATTTTGTGTGAAAGAATCTGCATTCTGTCTCTTTAGAAATGAAAAACAAAATAGAATGTATATCCAGTATTGCACTGCCCATGTTAAAGCTGTGTTAAATCGCACTGCATTGTGGAACCGAACTGGCATTATAATTAAATAACTGATGCTGTTTCATGTCAGGTGTATTGGAAGACCATTTGGCAAAATCCCTCACTCTTGCACCATTACATTAAGATTAGGAGTGAGAAATGCATTATTTCTCTGTTTTATCTCCAGTTATTGATGATGTGGAGATGCCGGCGTTGGACTGGGGTGAGCACAGTAAGACTCTTACAACACCAGATAAAAGTCCAACAGATTTGTTTCGAATTACTAGCTTTCGGACCTCAGCTCCTTTCTCAGGTGAAGGAGCTGCACTCCGAAAGCTAGTAATTCGAAACAAATCTCTTGGACTTTAATCTGGTGTTGTTAGACATCTTACTGCCCTGTTATTGAGCCCGTACATCATGTATTCGAGGAACAGCGATCACTGCATTCTCCCAGCAGCCAAGTCCCACAAATTCATTCCAGCACTGCCCCTGACAATCGGGTCCTGAAGGCTGTAATCAGAATTTAACGTAGTTTTCTCACTTTAATTCCCCAATTTGTATATTCATTTCCATTAGTGTTGCCCCACTCAAGAGATCATCTGCAGTATCACCCAGTATCACCCAGTACTGGAGAGAATTCTTCGAGACAGGATCTGCTCACATTTGATTATCATAGAATTTACAGTGCAGAAGGAGGCCATACGAATCATCGAGTCTGCACCGGCTCTTGGAAAGAGCACCCTACCCAAGGTCAACACCTCCACCCTATCCCCATAACCCAGTAACCCCACCCAACACTAAGGGCAATTTTGGACACTAAGCGCAATTTATCATGGCCAATCCACCTAACCTGCACATCTTTGGACTGTGGGAGCAAACCAGAGCACCCGGAGGAAACCCGCGCACACACGGGGAGGATGTGCAGATTCCGCACAGACAGTGACCCAAGCCGGAATCGAACCTGGGACCCTGGAGCTGTGAAGCAATTGTGCTATCCACAATGCCACCGTGCTGCCCATTTGGAAGCAAATGGACGTGTTAGTGAGAGGCAGCATGGTTTTGTGAAGGAGAGGTCGTGTCTCACTAAATTGATAGAGTTTTTCGAGGAGGTCACAAAGATGATTGATGAAGCTAGGGCAGTGGATGTTGTCTATATGGACTTCAGTAAGGCCTTTGACAAGGTCCCTCATGGCAGACTAGTACAAAAGGTGAAGTCACACGGGTGAGCTGGCAAGGTGGATATAGAACTGGCTAGGTCATAGAAGGCAGAGAATAGCAATGGAAGGATGCTTTTCTAATTGCAGAGCTGTGACTAGTGGTGTTCCGCAGGGATCAGTGCTGGGACCTTTGCTGTTTGTAGTATCTATAAATGATTTGGAGGAAAATGTAACTGGTCTGATTAGTACGTTTGCAGACGACACAAAGGTTTGTGGAATTGCGGATAGCGATGAGGACTGCCAGAGGATACAGTAGGATTTAGATTGTTTGGAGATTGGGCGGAGAGATGGCAGATGGAGTTTAATCCGGACAAATGTGAGGTCAGGCATTTTGGAAGGTCTAATGCAGGTAGTGAATATACAGTGATAGGTAGAACCCTCAAGAGTATTGAAAGTCAGAGAGATCTAGGTGTACAGGTACACAGGTCACTGAAAGGGGCAACACAGGCGAAGAAGGTAGTCAAGAAGGCATACGGCATGCTTGCCTTCATTGGCCGAGGCATTGAGTATATGAATTGGCAAGCCATGTTGCAGCTGTATAGAGCCTTATTTAGGCCACACTTGGAGTATAGTGTCCAATTCTGGTCGCCACACTACCAGAAGGATGTGGAGGCTTTAGAGAGGGTGCAGAAGAGATTTACCAGAATGTTGCCTGCTATGGAGGGCATTAGCTATGAGGAGGGTCAAAGACAGAGTGGCTAGTCAGAGGCTTTTTCCCAGGGTAGAGGGGTAAATTACTAGGGGGCATAGGTTTAAGGTGCGAGGGGCAAGGTATAGAGTAGATGTACGAGGCATGTTTTTTACGCAGAGGGTAGTGGGTGCCTGGAACTCGCTGCCGGAGGAGGTGATATTTAAGGGGCATCTTGACAAATACGTGAATAGGATGGGAATATATGGATACGGACCCAGGAAGTGTAGAAGATTGTAGTTTAGCCGGGCAGGATGGTCGGCACGGGACTGGAGGGCCGAAGGGTCTGTTCCTGTGCTGTACGTGTCTTTATTCTTTGTCCTTATAAACAGTGCCCTAAAGTAAACGAAAGGCATTTGAACAGGGCCCTCCAGTAAATCATTACATTTAAACCGTGTCCTCCAGCAAACAAAACGTATTTAAACAGTACCCGACATAAAACAAGTGCATTTAAACAGTGCACCTACAGTGAATCAAATGTATTTAAACAGTGCCCTAGAGTAACTCAAATGTATTTATACCGTACCCTAAAGTAAATCAATCACATTTAAACCGTTCCCGACAATAAACCAAATGTATTTAAACAGTGCTGTATAGTAAATCAAATGCATTAAAACAGTGCGCTACAGTAAATCAAATGCATTTCAACTGTGCCCCACAGTAATTCAAATGTTCTTAAATATTGCCCTAGACAATACAAATGCAGTTGAACAGTGCCCTGCACTAAATCAAATGCATGAAGAAAGTGTGCCGCAGTAAACCAAATGCATTTAAACAGTGCCCGACTGTCAATCAAATGTATTTCAACGGTGCCCGACACTAAAGCAAATGCATTTAAACAGTGCCCTACAGTAAATAAAATGCAGTTAAAGTACCCTACAGAAAATCAAATGCATTTAAACAGTGTCCAACAGTAAACTATAGGCAGTTAAACAGTGCCCGTCACTAAATCTAATGTATTTAAACAGTGTCCTATAGGAAATCAAGTGCATTTAAACAGTGCCCAAATGGAAACCAAATGAATTTGAACAATGCTCTACATTGAAGAAAATGCTTTTAAACAGTGCTCGACAGTAAATCAAAGGCATTTAAACAGTGCGCTACAGAAAATCAAATGCTTTAAAATAGTGCGCTACAGTGAACCAAATGCCTTTAAACAGTGCCTGACAGTAAACAAATAGCATTAACAGCGCATTACAGGAATTCAAATGTACTTAAAGAGGGCCCTAGAGTAAATTAAATGCATTTAAACAGTGCTCTACTGTAAATCAAATTTATTTAAACAGTGCCCTCCAGTAAATCAAACGTATTTAAACAGTGTCCTACAGCAAATCAAATTTATTTAAACAGTGTCCTACAGTAAATCAAATGCATTTAAACAGTGCCCTACTGTAACCCAAATGCGTTTGAACAGTGATCTACGTAAAATCAAATGCATTTAAACTGGACCCTCCAGTAAATAAAATGTATTTAAACAGTGCCCGACAGTAAATCAAAGGTAGTTAAACAGGGCCCTGCTGAAAATCAAATGCATTTGAACAGTGCCCCCGAGTAAATCCAATGTATTTAAACAGTGTCCTACAGTAAGTCAAATTGATTTAAACAGTGTCCTCCAGTAAGTCAAACACATTTAAACAGTGCCCTACAGTAAATCAAATGCTTTTAAATAGTGCCCGACAAAAAACAAATGCCCTTAAAGTGTCTTACAGTAAATCAGACAAATTTAAACAGTGAAATGAAATGAAAATCGCTTATTGTCATAAGTAGGTTTCAAAGGGGTGGCCATTTTGGTGGGGAAACAGGTCGCATTTGAAGCAAAGAACATCGTAGCAGATAGCGGAGGTAGATATGTAATGGTGAGTGGCAGGCTGGAGGGAATGGAGGTCGTGTTGGTTAACGTGTATGCCCCAAACTGGGACGATGCGGGATTTATGAGACGGATGCTGGGGCGTATACCGGACCTGGAGGTAGGAAACTTGATTTTAGGAGGAGACTTTAATACGGTGCTGGACCCGGGGCTAGATAGATCCAGCTCAAGGACCGGAAGAAGGCCGGCAGCGGCCAAGGTACTTAAGGGGTTTATGGACCAAATGGAGGGAGTGGATCCATGGCGATTTCTTAGACCTAGGGCTAGGGAGTTTTCCTTCTTCTCCCATGTCCATAAAGTGTACTCCCGGATAGATTTTTTTTTTTGGGAAGGTCGTTGATCTCTAGGGTGGAAGAAGCTGAGTACTCAGCCATAGCGGTTTCGGATCATGCCCCACATTGGGTGGACCTGGAATTAGGAGAGGAAAGGGAGCAGAGAACACTCTGGCGATTAGATGTGGGACTGATGGCGGATGAGGGAGTGTGTGCAAGAGTGCGGGGGTGTATTGAGAGATATCTGGAGGTCAATGACGACGGCGAGGTCCCTGTGGGAGTGGTATGGGAAGCACTAAAAGCGGTGGTCAGAGGAGAGCTGATCTCCATTGGGACCCACAAAAGGAAAACAGAGGCCAAGGAAAGGGAAAGATTACTGGGGGAGATTTTAAGGGTGGATAGGGAATTTGCAGAGACCCCGGAGGAGGAATTGTACAGGGAGAGGAGACGACTCCAGACGGAATTTGACCTTCTGACCACCAGAAAGGCGGAGGTACTGTGGAGGAAGGCACAGGGGAGGAGGTATGAATATGGGGAAAAGGCGAGTCGCCTGTTGGCTCATCAATTGCGAAAGAGGGCAGCAGCGAGGGAGATAGGAGGAATTAGAGATGAAAGGGGAGACACGGTGCGAAGGGCAGGAAAGATAAATGAGGTGTTCAAGACCTTCTATGAGGAACTGTATAGGTCTCAACCCCCAGAGGGAGAGGAGGGGATGCGGCAGTTCCTGGACCAATTGAGGTTCCCGAAAGTGGAGGAGCGGGGGGTGGTAGGCCTGGGGGCACCGATTGGGGTGGACGAGGTTATTAAGGGACTGGGAAGCATGCAAGCAGGGAAGGCCCCAGGACCAGACGGGTTCCCGGTGGAGTATTACAGAAAATATGTGAACTTGTTGGCCCCGTTGATGGTGAGGACGTTCAATGAGGCCAGGAAAGGGGGGACTCTACCCCCGACGATGTCGGAGGCGACGATATCGTTAATTTTGAAGAGGGATAAAGATCCGTTGCAGTGCGGGTCCTATAGACCCATTTCATTGTTGAACGTGGACGCCAAATTGTTGGCAAAGGTACTGGAATCGAGGATAGAGGACTGTGTCCCGGGGGTGGTGCACGAAGACCAGACAGGGTTCGTAAAAGGGAGACAACTGAATGTTAACGTGCGACGACTATTAGGGGTGATAATGATGCCCCCAGTGGAGGGGGAGGCAGAGATAGTGGCGGCAATGGACGCAGAGAAGGCATTTGATAGGGTGGAGTGGGAGTATTTATGGGAAGTGTTAAGGAGGTTTGGGTTTGGGAACGGGTTTATTAGCTGGGTTAGACTTCTTTATGGGGCTCCAACGGCAAGCGTAGTTACAGGTCGACATAGATCGGAGTATTTCCGACTATATAGGGGAACAAGACAGGGATGCCCGCTGTCCCCATTGTTGTTCGCGTTGGCAATTGAACCTCTGGCCATGGCGTTGAGAGACTCCAGGAAATGGAGAGGGGTGATTAGAGGGGGAGAAGAACACCGAGTCTCGTTATATGCGGATGACCTATTGTTATACGTGTCGGACCCAGCGGGGGGAATGATAGAGGTTATGCGAATTTTGAGGGGGTTCGGGGATTTCTCGGGGTATAGGCTAAACATGGGGAAGAGTGAATTATTTGTGATACATCCAGGGGACCAGAGTAGAGAGATAGAAAGCTTGCCTCTAAGGAAAGTGGAAAGAAACTTCCGATACCTGGGGATTCAGATCGCTAGGAGCTGGGGAACCTTGCACAGACTTAATCTGACACGGTTGGTAGAACAAATGGAGGAGGACTTCAAGAGGTGGGACATGCAGCCTCTATCGCTGGCGGGCAGGGTGCAAGCAATTAAGATGATGATCCTCCCGAGGGTCTTATTTGTATTTCAATGTCTCCCTATACTAATCACTAAGACCTTTTTTAATAAAATAGACAGGAGCATCACGAGCTTCGTGTGGGCAGGGAAAGTTCCGAGAGTAAGGAGGGGGTTCCTTCAGCGTAGTAGGGACAGAGGAGGATTGGCACTACCGAAATTGGGCGATTACTATTGGGCCGCCAATGTGGCAATGATACGTAAATGGATGATGGAGGGAGAGGGAGCGGCGTGGGAAAGACTGGAGAGAAAGTCCTGTAAAGGGACGAGTTTAGAGGCGCTGGTGACGGCGCCGCTACCGATCTCACCTAAAAGGTTTACCACGAACCCGGTGGTGGCGGCAACATTGAATATCTGGGGACAGTGGAGGCGACAGAGAGGGGTGCGGGGAGCCCTGGTGGGGTCCCCAATCAGGAACAACCATAGGTTCGCCCCAGGAAGAATGGATGGAGGATTTCAGAGCTGGTACCAGTTGGGAATTAGGAGGGTGGGAGATTTATTTATAGATGGGACTTTTGCGAGCTTGGGAGCATTGGAGGAAAAGTATAAGTTGCCCCGGGGAAATTTCTTGAGATATATGCAGGTGAGGGCATTTACTAGACAACAGGTGAGGGAATTTCCATTGCTCCCGACACAGGGGATACAGGACAGGGTGCTTTCAGGGGTGTGGGTCGGAGAGGGCAAGGTGTCAGAGATTTACCGAGAGATGAGGGAAGAGGGGGAGGAGTCGGTGGGCGAACTAAAAGGAAAGTGGGAAGAAGAACTAGGGGAGGAGATAGAGGAGGGTATGTGGGCTGATGCCCTAAGCAGGGTAAATTCCTCTTCCTCATGCGCCAGGCTTAGCCTGATTCAATTTAAGGTGCTACATAGAGCACACATAACGGGAGCAAGATTGAGCAGGTTCTTTGGAGTGGAGGACAAATGTGGGAGGTGTGGCGGGAGACCGGCAAACCACGCACATATGTTTTGGGCATGCCCGGCACTGGAAGGGTATTGGAAGGGAGTGACGGGAGTGATTTCGCGGGTGGTGAAGGCCCGGGTCAAACCAGGCTGGGGGTTAGCTCTATTTGGAGTTGCGGAAGAGCCGGGAGTGCAGGAGGCGAAAGAGGCCGACGTTGTGGCCTTTGCGTCCCTAGTAGCCCGGCGCAGGATCCTACTCATGTGGAAGGAGGCGAAACCCCCCGGACTGGAGGCCTGGGTAAATGATATGGCGGGGTTCATTAAACTGGAGCAGATAAAGTTTGCCCTGAGAGGATCGGCTCAAGGGTTCACCAGGCGGTGGCAGCCATTTCTCGACTACCTAGGGGAACGTTAGAGGGAAGACAGATGACCAGCAGCAGCAACCCAGGGGGAGGGGAGGAGGGGGGGGGGGTTTAGTTTAGGTCAAAGATAAAGGGGTTTTGTTACTTGTGTATTGTTTAAAATTTCTGTATTGCTATTGTTGCGTTTGCTTTGTAAGAGAGGAAAAATTGTTGTTTGGGAAAAAAATTTCAATAAAACATTTATTAAAAAAAATAAATAAATAAATAAAATAAGTAGGTTTCAAAGGAAGTTACTGTGAAAAGCCCCTCGTCGCCACATTCCGATGCCTGTTCGGGGAGTCGGTACGGGAAATACGGGGAACAGTGCCCTGAAGTAAACCAAATGCATTCAACAGTGCACAACAAAAAATCAAATGTATTTAAACAGTGCCCTAAGATAAACCAAATGCATTTAAACAGTGCCCTCCAGTAAGTCAAATGCATTTAAACAGTGCCCTAAGATAAGCCAAATGCATTTAAACAGTGCCCTACTGTAAGTCAAATGCATTTAAACAGCGCCATGCAGAAAATCAAATGTATTTAAACAGTGCCCTGCGGTAAGTCAAATGCATTTAAACAGCGCCCTATAGCAAATAAAATGCATTTAAACAGTGACCTACAGTATATCAATCGCATTTAAACAGTGCCCTCAGTAAATCAATCGCATTTACAAAGTGCCCTCCAGTAAACCAAATGCTCTGAAATAGTGCCCTACAGTTTTTCAATCGCATATAAACCGTGCCTCAAAGTAAATAAACCACATTTAAACAGTTCCATGCAGTGAACCAAATGTTTTAAAACAGTGCTTTATAGTAAATCAAATGCATTTACACTGCCCTGCAGTAAACCAAATGCATTTCAACTGTGCCCTACAGTAAATTAAATGTGCTTAAATACTGCCATGCATAACACAAATGCAGTTGAACAGTGGCCCACACTCAATCAAATGCATTTAGAAAGTGCCCTGCAGTCAATCAAATGCAGTTAAACAGCGCCTCAGAGGAAATAAATGCATTTCAACAGTGGCCTACAATAAACCAAATACGTTTATCCAGTGCACTACAGTAAATCAAATGCATTTAAACAGTGCCCTACAGTCAACCAAATACATTTATACAGTGCACCACAGTAAATCAAATGTATTAAAAAAGTGCCCGACACTAAAGCAAATGCATTCAAACTGTGCTCTGAAGAAAATCAAATGCATTTAATCAGGGCCCTACAGCAAGCCAAACGTATTTAACCAGTGCCCTAATGTAAAATCACTTGGATTTAAACCGTGCCCTGAAGTAAATCAAATGCATTTAAAAAGTGCCCTACAGTAAATCATATACATTTAAACAGTGCCCGACAGTTAACTGAGGCAGTTAAACAGTGCCCGTCACTAAATCTAATGTATTTAAACAGTGTCCTACAGTAAATCAAATGCATTTAAACAGCGTCCAACAGTAAACTAAAGGCAGTTAAACAGTGCCCGTCACTAAATCTAATGTATTTAAACAGTGTCCTACAGGAAATTAAGTGCATTTAAACAGTGCCCAATTGGAAACCAAATGAATTTGAACAATGCGCTACATTAAAGAAAATGCTTTTAAACAGTGCCCGATAGTAAATCAAAGGCATTTAAACAGTGCGCTACAGAAAATCAAATGCTTTAAAATAGTGCGCTACAGTGAACCAAATGCCTTTCAACAGTGCCTGACAGTAAACAAATAGCATTAACAGCGCATTACAGGAATTCAAATGTACTTAAAGAGGGTCCTAGAGTAAATTAAATGCATTTAAACAGTGCTCGACTCTAAATCAAATGTCTTGAAACAGTGCTCTACTGTAAATCAAATTTATTTAAACAGTGACCTCCAGTAAATCAAACGTATTTAAACTGTCCTACATCAAATCAGATGCATTTAAACAGTGCCCTACCGTAACCCAAATGCATTTAAACAGTGCCCTACGTTAAGTCAAATGCATTTAAACAGAACCTTACAGTAAATAAAAAGCATTTAAACAGTGTCCTACAGTAAATCAAATGCATTCAAACAGTGCCCTACCGTAACCCAAATGCGTTTGAACAGTGATCTACGTTAAATCAAATGCATTTAAACTGGACCCTCCAGTAAATAAAATGTATTTAAACAGTGTCCGACAGTAAATCAAAGATAGTTAAACAGGGCCCTGCAGAAAATCAAATGCATTTAAAGAGTGCCCCGAGTAAATCCAATGTATTTAAACAGTGTCCTACAGTAAGTCAAACACATTTAAAAAGTGCCCTACAGTAAATCAAATGCATTTAAACAGTGCCCTGCAGTAAATCAAATGCATTTAAACAGTGCCCTACAGTAAATCAAATGCTTTTAAATAGTGCCCGACAAAAACCAAATGCCTTTGAAGTGTCTTACAGTAAATCAGACAAATTTAAACAGTGAAATTAAATGAAAATCGCTTATTGTCATAAGTAGGCTTCAAAGGAAGTTACTGTGAAATGCCCCTCGTCGCCACATTCCGATGCCTGTTTGGGGAGTCGGTACGGGAAATACGGGAAACAGTGCCCTGAAGTAAACCAAATGCATTTCAACAGTGCACAACAAAAAATGTAATGTATCTAAACAGTGGCCGACAGAAAATCAAATGTATTTAAACAGTGCCCTACGGTAAATCAAATGCATTTAAACAGTGCCCTACAGTAAGTCAAATGCATTTAAACAGTGCCCTACGGTAAATCAAATGCATTTAAACAGTGCCCTACAGTAAGTCAAATGTATTTAAACAGCGCCCTATAGCAAATAAAATGCATTTAAACAGTGCCCTACAGTATATCAATCGCATTTAAACAGTGCCCTCAGTAAATCAATCGCTTTTACAAAGTGCCCTCCAGTAAATCAAAAACTTTTAAATAGTGCCCTACAGTTTTTGAATCGCATATAAACCGTGCCTCAAAGTAAATAAACCACATTTAAACAGTTCCATGCAGTGAACCAAATGTTTTTAAACAGTGCTTTATAGTAAATCAAATGCATTTACAGTGCCCTGCAGTAAACCAAATGCATTTCAACTGTGCCCTACAGTAAATTGAATGTGCTTAAGTACTGCCATGCACAACACAAATGCAGTTGAAGAGTGGCCCACACTCAATCAAATGCATTTAGAAAGTGCCCTTCAGTAAACCAAATGCATTTAAACAGCGCGCCAGAGTAAATAAAATGCATGAAAACAGCGGCCTATAATAAACCAAATACGTTTATCCAGTGCACTACAGTAAATCAAATGCATTTATACCGTGCACCACAGTAAATCAAATGTATTTAAAAAGTGCCCGACACTAAAGCAAATGCATTTAAACTGTGCTCTGAAGAAAATCAAATGCATTTAATCAGTGCCCTACAGCAAACCAAACGTATTTAACCAGTGCCCTGATGCAATATCATTTGGAATTAAACAGTGCCCTACAGTAAATCAAATGCATTTAAACAGTGCCCTACAGTAAATCAAATGCATTTAAACAGTGCCCTACAGTAAATCAAATGCATTTAAACAGTGCCCCACAGTAAATCAAATGCATTTAAACAGTGCCATACAGTAAATCAAATACATTTAAACAGTGCCCGACAGTTAACTGAAGGTAATTAAACAGTGCCCGACATTAAATCAAATGCATTTAAACAGTGCCCCACAGTAAATCAAATGCATTTAAACAGTGCCCTACAGTAAATGAAATACATTTAAACAGTGCCCGACAGTTAACTGAACGTAATTAAACAGTGCCCGACATTAAATCAAATGTATTTAAACAGTGTACTACAGTAAATCAAAGGCACTTAAACAGTACTTTACAGTAAACCAAATGCATTTAATCAGTGCCCTACTGTACATCAATCGCATTTAAACAGTGTCCTACAATAAACCAAATGCACTTAAATAGTGCCTACAGTACATCAATCTTATTTGTTCTGGGCCAGGGTTTAGAGATTCCCAAAGTGTATCATGAAGTTCACCTCACGCTCCTGACCCAGGACTTTTAATAGACTGTGGTATGGGGAGCACACGGCCCACTCTACAGGAGTGGTACAGCAGAAATGGAAAATATATTTTAAAAAACAAATCGATGTTTATTCTATGAATTTAAGTTAACCTTTTTAAAACATACAGTGAACTTCTTAGCAACCATTAATTCAACTACAACCCCCAAAGAATACAACACTAAGTAATGCTTACGCTGTCCTTTTAACATCCAGAAGACTTACAAAAAACAGAACCTTTAACAGAAGCACATCTGGTTAACGTCACTCCTGAAAACGTTCATAATTCTGACTTCACCAAATGATCAAGAGATAGACGCTTCATGGCAGAGAGATCAAGAGTACACCCGCTCTGTCTGGCTTCTGCTCCAACACTGAGACTAAAACACACCCTGCAGCAAACAGCCTAAAACGAAAGTAAAAAGCTGCCAGACAGCCCAGCTCCACCCATACTCTGACATCACTGATAAACACCCGTTTCTTAAAGGTACATTTCTTAAACACCCATTTCTTAAAGGTACTCTCACATGACATCTCCGCCCAAGAAAAAATATAAACCATCAACTTCAAGATGGTTTCATTTTTCACCTTGTCACTATCCTTTAAGAAATGCACGAAGTAAACACACTTTTGCGTTTCTAAAAACAACACACGCACACAGGGATAATAATATAGTCCATTTGTGTTCTTCTTCTTCAACTGAAGCCCTTCTCGATTGACAGTCACTTTCAACATGAAATTTTACTTAAATGTTTAATGAAATTCACTCATGCCAAGAAATCGCATTATTTCCCTACGTTTGAGGGTATCGGAAACTTCGCAATGAAAGTGACTTGGGTTTTTCCAAATTCACTTTTGGCTAGATTTATCACCAAACCCGCCTCCTGAAGTCGATCGAATAATTCCATCAGACGTTTCAACTGTTCTTTCCATGTCTGGCTGAAAACTATCAGATCGTCGATGTATACCACACAATTGGGTAATCCTGAAACAACTTTGTTAGTTAACCATTTAAACGTGGTTCGGCGTTTTTCATGCCAAATGGCATAACTTTGAATTGTTATATACCATCTGGAGTCACAAAAGCTGAAATCTCCTTCGCCCTTTCGGATAAAGGTACCTGCCAGTAACCCTTAAGTAAATCCAGTTTGGAAATAAAAGCTGATTGTCCCACTTTCTCAATGCAATTCTCCAAACGTGGGATAGGGTAAGAGCCCGTTCTTGTAACTGCATTAACCTTTCTATTGTCTACACACAACTGTTGGGTACCGTCTGGTATTGGTATCATCACTATGGGCGAGCTCCATTGGCTGCAACCCACTTCAATTATGCCATTTTAAAGCATAATCACCATCTCTTTGTTAACCTGTGCCAATTTTAAAGGATTAAGTCTACATGGATGTCGTTTGATTGGAACAGCATTTCCCACATCTACATCATGTATAGCCATTTTAGTGCTTCCCAATTTATGTCCACAAACTTGCCCATGTGATAACTTTCAGGTCAGTCCGTTTTTCCTCTGGAAGGTAACTCTACAATTTATCCCAATTTTTAAGAACATCCCCGTTTTCCAATTTAATTTGAGGTGTGTCAAATTCACAGTCATCTGGATTTGGTTGGTCATTTTGAGTTAGAATCATTAAAACCTTTTTCTCTCCTTCCCTTTCCAAGCACCTTTTAAGCATATTCACATGACACACTCGGTGAGTCTTCCTTTTATCTGGTGTTGTTACACGTAATTCATTTCACTTAATTTCCTTTCAATTTGATATGGTCCACAAAGCCTAGCTTTTAAAAGTTCACCTCCCACTTGGAACAATACTAAAGCTTGATCTCCACAGGCGAAACAACAAACTTTGGATTTCTTGTCCGCTACCCGTTTCATCGCATTTTGTGCAACTTTTAAATGTTGTCTAGCCAATTGACCTGCTCTATTTAATAGTTCCCTAAAAATTGCCACGTAATCCAATAATGTAATTTCTGATTACTCACTCACCAATTTTTCCTTACTCAATTTAAGTGACCCTCGTACCTCATGACGAAAGGTTAGTTCAAAAGACCAAGTTTGGTTGACTCAGTAGGTGCATCCATAATTGCAAACAGTACGAATGGAATTTCTTTATCACAATCCTCTCAATTATCGTGACACGAAGCCCTCAACACTGTCTTTAATTTCTGACATTTACCTTTCTAATACTCCCTGCGATTCTGGGTGGTACGCAGTTGATTTAAATTGTTTTATTCCTAAACTATCCATAACTTCTTTGAATAATCAGGAGGTAAAATTTGACCCTTGATCCGGCTGTATTTCTGTGGGTCGTCTATTGCTAGTAAATAATTCAAGTAATTCCTCCAGAATCTTTTCAGCTGTAATATTACTGGATGGCCTCCGGAAACCTAGTAGACACCTCCATTATCGCCAAAAGATATTGATTCCAACATTTTGTTTTAGGAAGTTGTCCTACGCAATCAATTAGGACCCTTGGAAAAGGTTCCTCAAATGCTGCAACGGGTATTAAGGGCGCTGCTTTTATCACTGCTTGAGGTTTCCCTATCATTTGACATGTGTGACATGACTGACAACATTTAATTACATCTTTCTGGCGTACAGGCCAATAAAATTGTTTTTGTATTTTAGCTTAAGTTTTCCTTATTCCCAAATGACCTCCCACTGGAACCTCATGTGAAACTCGCAACACCTCCTTTCCATACCCAACGGCAATACTACTTGATGAACTTCTGCCCACTTTTCATCAGCCTGCATATGTAAAGGTCTCCATTTTCTCATCAAGCCATTACTTTTACGGTAATAAAACTCTGTTATACACTCTTCCGTGTATGTTTCTGATACATCCGTTTTATTTCTACACCTTTCTGTTGTAACTCTGCCAATTTTCCTGAACTAAAAATATCCGCCTCATCCTCCACCTTTGTCAACCATCTGATCAAAAATCCTTTCTGATAATTGCACTTCAACTTCATCTTCACTCTCTGAATTCCCCTCCTGTCTTAACCTGTGACTTTGCGACCTTGTAACTACAGAATCGGGAAAAATACTTCAACACTTCAGTTGTCTGATTTTCCTCTGGATTATCAACCACCGTGGGCATCACTCCCACCTGCGATTCAGCTATATCATTACCCAAGATAAACTGTAATCCTGGACAAGATAGTTTCTCTATTACTCCCACTAACACCTCACGCCTCTTCACTGGACTTTCCAACCTTACCTTATATAATTGAACACTACTCCTCTCACCCTGAATTCCACATATTACCACCTTTTCTGGCAGCATTCTTCCCAAACTACATAACTCCTCATCTCCTACCATTAAAGATTGATTAGCTCCCGTATCTCTTAAAATTGTGACTTCTTTACCTACTCCTCATGATACACATGAGTAACCTTTACCAACACAAGTAAATTCTTTAAAGAGATCTGGCACCATTTGATAAATCACCTCTTGATCAGGTGTACAATCTTTTGCAACTCCTTCGCTTCATTTGGGCTTTCCTTTACCACTTTAACTACCCCCACTGTCTTATCCTGTTTTACCACATCAGCCTTCCCAGCGCTTTTCTTCAAGCACCAACACTGTGACTTTACATGGCCAATTTATTGCAGTGAAAACATTTGAACCTTTTCATGTCTCTTCCACCCTCCTGGATTTTTACTCTGAGGTACACTCTCCTTATTATATCCCATCACATCACCTTTACTTTTACCACTTGAGTATTTCTCATGTCCCCAGTTTCTATCCCTCACAGGCTGAAACTGATGTCGGAAACCAAGCTTTGATTTATGAACTAATTCATAATCATCTGCCATTTTGCTGCTAATCTCGCAATTTTAACGCTCTGTTCATGCACATGAGTGCATACTGCATCAGGAATTCAATGTTAAACTCCTCCAAAAGTATAATTTCTCTGAGAGCTTTGTACGTTTGGTCTATTTTCAAATCCCTTATCCACCTATCAAAATTAATTTGTTTGAGCCTTTCAAACTCCATGTATGTATGACCAAATTGTTTCTTTAATTTTCTAAACCTTTGTCAGTGAGCTTCGTGCCCGAGTTCATATGCACCTAAGATGGATTTTGTCACATCCTCATACGTCCCAGATACCTCCTGCGGTAGTGATGCAAACACTTCACTGGCTCTACCTTCCAGCTTTGTTTGAATCAGTAATACCCACATGTCCTGGGGCCATTTTATTTGTTTAGCCACCTTATCAAATTAAATGAAAAAGGCTTCTACCTCCTTCTCGTCAAACCTTGGCACTGCTTGGACATATTAAATAAAAATTCCACCAAGCCTTCAACTTTGACGCTCTTTCTCACTATCCTCATCACTATCATCCAACTGTACGTTTCCCTATGCGTCTACCAATTTTAACTGACTGTCATGTTTCATGGCTATTTTCTGAAGTTCAAACTCTCTCTCTTCATTTTTTCCCCTGATCTGTATCTCCCTTTCTCTTTCTCTTTGTTCTGCTGGGGCTATTCTTCCTTTTCTACTTTCTTCTCTCACCTTTTCTATTTCTTCTCTCTCTCTCATTTATTTCCGTCTCTCTCCCTTTCTTATTCCTCTCTATCTCTTTCTTTCTCCCTTTCTTTTTCCTACAGCAAACTAAAGGCATTTAATCAGTGCCCTACAGTAAATCAAATGTACAGAAACAGTGCCCCAGAATAAATCCAAAGTATTTAAACAGTGCACTGCAGTAAATCAAATATTATTAAATAGCGCACAACAGTCCATCAATTGTATTTAAACAGTGCCCTCGAGTCAACTAAATGCATTTCAACAGTGCCCGACTGTAAATCAAATACATTTAAACAGTGCCCTAAGTTAAATCAAATGCATTTAAACAATGCCCTACAGTAAACCAAACGTTTTTGAACAGTGCTTTATAGTCAATCAAATGCATTTAAATAGTGCCCTGCAGTAAATGAAATGCATTTAAACAGTGCCCTACCGGAAACTAAATGCATTTAAAAAGCGCCATGAAGTAAATCAAATGCATTCAAACAGTGCCCCACAGTGAGCCAAATATATTTAAATCGTGATTTATAGTAAATTAATTGCATTTAAACAGTGCCTGACAGTAAATCAAAAGTAGTTAAATTTGCGCCCTAGAATAAATTAAATGCGTTTACACAGTGTCCGACACGAAATCAAACGCATTGAAACAATGCCCTACAGTAAGTCAAGTGCATTTAAACAGTGCCCGACAGCAAACTAAAGGCATTTAAACAGTGCCCTGCAGTAAATCAAATGCATTTAACCTGCCCGACAGTAAATCAAATGTATTTAAACAGTGCCCCAGAATAAATCCAAAGTATTTAAACAGTGTACTGCAGTAAATCAAATATAATTAAATAACGCACAACAGTCCATCAAATGCATTTAAACAGTGCCCTCGAGTCAATTAAATGCATTTAAACAGTGCCCTACAGTAAATCAAATACATTTGAACAGTGGCCTAAAATAAATCAATTATATCTAAACGGTGCCAAATGTATTTAAACAGTTCTTTATAGTAAATTAAATGCATTTAAACAGTGCCGACAATAAATCAAATGTATTTAAACAGTGCCCCGACAGTCAATCAAATGCGTTTAAACACTGTGCAAGAGTAAAACAAATACTTTTAAACAGTGCACCACAGTAAATCAAATGCATTTAAACAGTGCCCTACAGTAAATCAAATGCATTTAAACAGTGCCCTCCAGTAAATCAAATGCATTTAAACAGTGCCCAACAGTAAATCAAATGCATTTTGTTCCCTACTGTAAACTAATTGAATTTAAACAGTGCCCGATATTCAAATGCATTTAAACATTGCCCTCCTGTAAATCAAAAGCATTTAAACAGTGTTCTACGTTAAATCAAATGCATTTAAACAGTGCCCTACAGTAAACCAAATGCATTTAAACAGTGACATAGTAAATCAAATGTTTTTAAACAGGCGCTACAATAAATCAAATGCATTTTAACAGTATCCTACAGTGAACTAAATGCATTTTAAAAATGCCCTGCAGTGAATCAAATGCATTCAAACAGTGCCCTACAGTATACGAAATGCTTTTAAACAGTTTCTGACAGTTAACTAAATGTATTTAAAGAGTGCCCAACACTCAAATGCATATAAGTAGTGCCCTGCAGTAAATTACATGAATTTAAACAGTGCCCTGTTGTAAACAAAATGCGTTTAAATAGTGCGGTGAAGTAAATGAAATGCATTTAAACTGTGCCCTACAATAAATCAAACGCATTTTAACAGTGCCCATAGTAAATCAATGCATTTAAACAGTGCCCTACAGGAAATCAAATGCATTAATACAGTGCCCGACAGCAAACCAAATGCATTTAAACAGTGCCCTATAGTCAATCAAATGTATTTAAACAGTGCCCTACAGTCAAACGGACCTTATTTAAACAGAGCCTTACAGTAACACACCAATTAAAAGTGCCCTACTGTAATCGGACTTAAAATGTGCCCGATAATAAATCATGTTTTTAAACATTAAACATGTTTATGTAAAGCGAATTGCTTTGGAGACCTAAAAAACAACTTTCCCGAGGCCAGTATATGCCCTTCCAAAAACTGAACGGGATCCAGCCAAAATAATACTGTTCCATATTTCTATACAGCATATTAATTCTGCTCCATTTTAATATGCAGCCATATTAAAACGGCTCCATATTAATACTGTTCCATATTAATACTCTTCCACATTAATACTGTTCCATATTACTACTGTTCCATATTCGTGCTGCTTCATTTTAAGACCGTTACAAATGAGTACTGTTCCATATTAATGTCCAGCATATAAACATTGTTACATATTAATAATCGCTCATATTATAACTTTTCCATATTAGTAGTGTTCCATATTAATACTGTTCTATATGATCACTGTTACATATTAATATCCAGCCATGTTAACGCTGTTCCATATTAGTACTGTTCCATATTAATATCTGGCCATTTTAATATCCGGCTATATTAACACTGTTCCATAGTAATACAGTTCCATATTAACATCCAGCCACATTCCATATTAATAATAATTATCTTTGTCACAAGTAGTCTTACATTAACACAACAACGAAGTTACTGTGAAAAGCCCTTCGTCGCCACATTCTGGCGCCTGTTCGGGTACACAGAGGGAGAATTCAGAATGTCCAATTCACCTAACAAGCACGTCTTTCTGGCCTTGTGGGAGGAAACCGGAGCACCAGCAGGAAATGCACGCAGACACCAGGAGAACATGCAGGCTCCGCAAAGAGAGTGACCCAAGCTAGGAATCAAATTTGGGACCCTGGAGCTGTGAAGATATGGTTCCATATTAATACTGTTCCATATTAGTACTGTTCCATATTAATATTCAGCCATATTAATACTATTCCATATTAATACGGTTCCAAGTTAATATGCAGCCATATTAATACTGCTCCATGTGAATAATGTTCCATATTAATATCCAGCCACATTAATGCTGTTCCATATCAATATGGTTCCATATTAATATGCAGCCAGATTAATACGTTTTGCTCAATGCCTGCTACCACGCCCCCCACATGGAGGTTGGACATGGCCCGACTTGCCCAGAATGCTTTGTGCAAGAAAATATCACAGGCCACAGATGACTATATTATTAATAACTAAAAGTCCCGCCCTTCACGCTCTGGGAGGCCACGAAGGCTGTGATCAGGAGTGAGATCATGGCCAAGAACGCACGTAGAGACAAGGTAGAGAGGGCGGCTAGGCGACAGTTGTGGACTCCATACTGGAGGTCGACAGGCGATACTCTGAGGGCCCGACCAAAGAACTCCTGGCGGAGAGGAAAAAGCTACAAATGGACTTTGATCTGCTCTCCACGAGGGAAGCATTGCAGCAACTCCGCCAGGTACGGGAGACCCTTTACGAACACGGAGATAAAGCCAGCCACTGCTGGTTCGCCAGCTGAGAAAGCAGGCAGCCACGGGGGTAATAGCTCAGATTAGAAGCAGCAGACCGAATCCAGTGGCAGAGCCAAAAAATGTCTACGAGGCATTTGAGACCTTCTACCGGGGGCTATTCACCTACAAGCCCTCAGCTTAGGGATGAAACAGTTCATCGATGGACGGGACACGCCAGTTGTGAGACAGGCTGAAAATGGGACAGGAAGCACCAGTAAAACTGGGAGAAGGATAGCGCAGTGGTGAGCCCTCGTTCCTCATGGTCCCGCCCGCCCCACACATCCGTGTGACGATGGATGTGGCTGTCCTGCAACCCAGTTGTGTGTAGAAGCTGGGATTCGTCTTTCTGGAGCGCAGGAGGTTAGGGGGAATTTAAACAAGTCTTCAACGTCATAAAGATTTTTTTTAAAAGATAGAAATGGATAGATCCTCTGCCCCCAATTGCTCGACTGCATAAATCCCACCTTAGTTAGTGTCCCAATCCACCGGACTTTCCACAATACCATATCCAGCAATGCTCAGGAAGAATAATTGTTTTCCTATCCAGCCGACTGTTCTATATTGAAGAAGCTGGTGAACTTTAGAAGGGCAATTCTGCCTTCCTATCCACACTGCTGTTCACACATCAGTGCACTACGTCGAGATATACTTTGGACTGACTTTTCTGTGTCATTTTTGGCTCTATTGTTCATAAAAACAGATCAAGCTGAGCTGTACGAGATCTGCGTGTCCCCAGTGCACTCTGCTGAACACATCCAGATATAGTCTGGAGTAATATTTCGCTCTTCCGTTCTAACCTGGTGCTCCAACGGACACATGCACCTGCCCTGCAGCCGAACATGTATGTGTTTCATTTCCCAACCACTGTCCACACCCACTGACCCAAGCTGGACTTCAGAAGCCAATCTGCCTGTGCCATTCGCCTTGGATTGTTTCGAAATCCCACGTCAGGCTCGAATGCAGGTTACGATTCTTTATAGAATCATAGAATCCCGACAGAGCGGAAGGCGGGTCATTCGGCCCAACGAGTCTGCACCAGCCCTTAGAAAGAGCGACCTATTTAAGCCCACACCGCCACCCTATCCACATTCTCGCAACCCAAACTAACCTAAAGGGCAATTTAGCACGGCGAATCCACCTGACTTGCACATATTTGGACTGTAGGAGGAAAACAGAGAACCCAGAGGAAACCGTGTCAGAGAAAGTGCAAACTCCACATGGACAGACATCCGAGGCTGGAATTGAACCTGGGTTGCTGGCGCGCTGAGGAAAGCGTGCAAACTACTGTGACACCGGATTGCAGCCTCCTGGACTCTGCACTGCACAGATTCACCGTGTAGGACAATCTCTGGGGTCTCTGACAGCCTCTTTTTTGTTTTACAATGAAATACACAGTTCTTAAAATTTAGAGTAGTCAATTATTTTTCCAATTTATGGTGGCTAATCCACCGACCTCTCACATCTTTGAGTTGTGGGGTGAGACTCACGCAGAACCGGGGAGAATGTGCAAACTCCACGCGGCCAGTGACCCGGGGCCGGGGTCGCAATGTGGACTGGGAACTTAAGGAAATTAGGAGAGCAAAAACGGTACATGAAAGGATACAGGCAGGTAAAATGAACGAACATCCTAAGTAATTTTACCAGCTCATTAAGGGTAAAAGGATAACTCGGGATATAGCCGGAAAACATGGGCTATCGCATCTCGGCCTTTTGGTTCAGATCAAGTGTAGTATCTGTTCTTATCAGTTTAATATCTGGAATGTCCCCTTCGGGGGACCGAATATTAAATTGATTTTTGGGACACGGAGATGGTTCAGGGGCTTTCTTGCTCCGCTCCAGGCATCAACCTGGTCTTGCAATGTTTCCAGGAATAGTGCCTTCACCCCGCTTTGGGCACAAATAGAGCAAAAGCAGAAAATGGCGCAAAACCTGGCTTCCCCTCTTCTGTCTTGTCCAGTTGTCTCATCCTGACCAATTAAAAAATTTTCAGGCTCCAGAGCATTGCTAGCTTTTCTGCTGGCGGGCGCTTCGCGCACTAATGTCGTGAGCCTATGGGCTCGCGGACTTGCGGCAGCCAGGCTCCGATTTCAGCTGATATGCCAAACAGATTTCCTGCTGCTTTTTACAGGCCACTCACTCTCACCCTCGGATGCCGACTTGCCTTCTCCTCACTTCAGTAAACACATCCCTTCATCCTGCACAACGGGGAAGTGTGGCGATAGACTGAACGGCATCCTGATTTGGATGTAGGTATACCTTTACGGCGTCTCTTTTCGTTTTCCTGACTCCACGACCAACACGCCAGGGTGGAGCTCAGGGAGACTAGACATTGCCGTCTGTTGGATTCCGCCAGTACTTGCTGCTTGCACGGATTGCCCTTTGTTTGGCAAAGGTGGAGATTTTTTCGACTCCCTCCGTTGGGTGTCACTGGGCCTTCACAGCGTCTCCATTTAATCTGGTGACGACAGGGGGCGGCTTGCCAGACGATGTCTTCCTGTTGTGTTTTACTGGTTCTGCATGCACAGACTCCACCGTGCTCGGTCAAGCTGGAGGTCTCTTGACCAACAGTGACCGTAGACTAAAAGTTCCAAAGCACAGTCGAGCGCAGCAAGGTGCTCCTGAATGTCGGTGGACGAGGAGGACAAGAGCCATAGCCGGAAAATATTGGCTATCGCTTCTCGGCCTTTTGGCTGAGATCAAGTGTAGTCTCATTTGATCGAGGGAAGCTGAGGATCTCGATGACGATCGTGGATTGGAGAACTCGGAGGGATTGAAGTCGTCAAAGAGGAAACGTTTGGAGCCCGGCTGCTATTGGTGGATCTGCATACTGGCCTAAACCTCTGGTTTAGGCCTAACGCCGATACAGTTCAGACCCAACGTACGAGCTATGGATGCAGCTTCATCCCGACCACCAGGCTGGGGAGTGCGAAACACTGTCCGAGTCACAGTGAAGAAAACGGAAGAAGAGTCACCTGTGGACAGGAAACATTTCGTGAAGAGGGTGCTGCTCGAGTGTTGAGGGTTCAAAGCAACAGAGATCTTCTGCTTGCAAAACTTCCCCAACAATGTTTTTTTTGATGTCACCTTCAAGAGCGTCGCAGCGTGCATCAAATTCTTGATTGTCTTCAAGGAAAAAGGTAACCAGAGTCCCTTGTCGATCCTGACTGTGGATCCTCTGTTTACGCTACCGTCGCAGCGAAATCGGGTTGTTACACTGCACACGTACAACCCCCACGTCCCTGTGTCTGATGTGCCGACGTTCCTCGCCAGGTACGCTGAACTGAAAAGTGACAGCGTGCAAGTGAAAGACACCTTCGGCATCTGGACAAGTGAGCACCAGGTCAAGGTGACTCTATGAACAGACAGCAAATGAACCATCCTGCATCCCCCCTCCAGTTTCGCTATTGGAGCAAATCGTGGCTACCTCTACTACGTGGGACAGCCACGAGTATGCCACACCTGTGGCAAAACGGGGCATGTTGCAGCAAACTGCAGTGTGACCTTCTGCAAAAACTGCAGGCAGGAGTGACACATGACTAAGGAATGCAAGGAAGACAAGTCCTGCAACCTGTGTGAGGAGGCCGGCCATCTTTACAGGGCCTGCTCGAAACGCGGGGCGACATACGCTCAAATCATCAGCAGCGGAGTTAAAAAGGCGACCAGAGAGGAGGTGCATCCACCCTCCACCGAAAAAGACACCACGGCTCAGAATGAGGAAAAGCAACAGAAGGGCCCCCAACAAAAAGAGGAGGCCCCAGCACCTCCTGACAACCCAGCCCCAGCCCCATCTGATGAGGAACACTCAATGGAAGAGGAAGAGGATGGGACAAAGAATAAAGAGCCCTGGGAAACAGTGAACAGGGACAAACGAAAGCGGAAACAAAAAAACAAACTGAAGAACCCCCCGAGGGGTAGTGGCAAAAAGCGACACCTTTCAGCCGGCGCACTTAGCGCCGACACCTCATCCGATGAGGGAAAACAGGACAAGAATCGGCCTCAAATAAACAGACAAAGCACCAACGTGGAACGGGAGGCACAGACCCTCCAGACCACCGACCGGGAAGAAAACAAGGTCACAGACCAACCCCCGAAACTAACGAGCAGCAACAACCCAGGTGAAGACCGGCCTGCAACCCCAACACCTACTGACTGCCACGACGAACCCCAGGAATACACCCCCCCCCCCCCAATGCATCTGCATCAAAACCACGGGGCCAGTACGGACCAGAACAGCTTCCTCAGCCCTGCACCTGTGCTAAAGTTTGCGAGCACGACCGGCATGCTGGGGAACATTCAACAGCTGGAACAGCCAACTGTATAGACTCTGGACTCTTGAGACTGGTAAATCTACCTTTTTATAATGGGTTTAAAAATTGCATCCATAAATGTGCGAGGCATCAAAGATACTTCGCGGTCTGTAGCCACACTCAACTATTTGGCAAATGCAAAAGCTGACCTACTGTTCCTGCAGGAGTGCGGAATTCCGCACCTCAGCAACTACAGGCGCTGGTCGAGCTGGTGGTCCCACGGGCCATCCATCTGGTCAGGAGGAAACGACTGCCGCTCCTCCGGCCTGGGTATTCTGCTGCGGGGAGGCAACTTCACCATCTCTGACGTTAAGGAGGTGGTGGGCGGGCGCCTCCTCGTAGCAGACGTGAAATACAAAAACAGCCCTCTCAGACGTTTTAATGTGTACGCCCCGGCCGTAAAAAGTGAGCGGCTGGCAGTCCTTCAGCAACTCCCACTGCTGTTGGCCACCTCCAAGCCGGTTATCCTGGGTGGTGACTTCAACTGCATCATCGATGCGGCTGGACGATCCAGCAAAGCCGACAGCAAACTAGACGCTACGTCCAGACTCCTGATGGAAACGGTAAAAGACGCCAAGCTGCTCGACGTCTGCAGCAACCCTGCAGACGGCGCGCAGCGTAGATACACATGGCCATGGCCAGACGGTTCCGTCCGCTCCAGGATCGACTTCTTTTTTGTGTCCCGAGCTTTCACGGTCAGGTCCACCGACGTAACGCCGGTGTTCTTCTCTGACCACTGCCTCCTACTTGCCGACTGCCACCTGCAGGAAGACCAGGGGGTAGGCAGGGGGACATGGAAGCTAAATGTAAAACTGCTGACCCCTGAGAACATCGAGGAACTCAGGAGGGATTACAATGGTTGGAGAACCGTGAAACCCCTCTTTGAGGCCCCGCATCTCTGGTGGGAAGCAATCAAGGGGAATATCAAGAGGTTTTTCATCCTCAAGGGCGTTCAAAAGGTGAGAGAGAGACGAGGGGTCATGTCCAGGATCCAGAAAAGTATGCAAAATGTGCTCCAGCTGCAGTCGATGGGGGTAGATGTCAAGGAGGATCTCCAAGAGGTGAAGAGCTAGCAAGCCTCGGATGCCTCCAAGGTTATCTTCCGTTCCAGAGTCCGCTCCGTGGAGCAGGACGAAAACTGCTCACGCTTCTTCTTCCAAAAGGTGCACAGAGAGACCTCTGTGATCAGCAGCCTGAAGGAAGAAGATGGCTCTGAAAAGTCATCGCAGTCTGACATCCTGAGGATCAGCCAATCCTTTTATGCCGGACTGTATGACCTGAAGCCAACAGATAGCACTGTTTCCCAGACCTTCCTGTCGACTATCACGGAGGTCATAGGCGACAGCGAGCTGGAAAACCTGGACAAACCACTAACTCTGGACGAGCTGACAAAGGCCGCCAAGTCCTTCGAGACGAGTAAAACTCCCGGAAGCGACGGCTTACCGGTTGAGTTGTATTCGGCTCTGTGGGAGTGGATGGGCCCAGACCTGCTGGAAGTGTATGAGAGTATGCTTCTGGAAGGCAGCATGTCAGAGTCCATGAGGAAAGGCATCATCACCCTCATCTACAAGCAGAAGGGGGAAAGGGAAGAAATTCGAAATTGACGACCCATTTCACTGTTGAATGTGGACTACAAAATTCTAGCAAAGGTCATCGCCAATCTGGTCAGGTTTGCTCTGGAGTCGGTGATCCACCCTGACCAGACCTGTGCTGTACCCGGCAGGAAGATCTCTGATAGCCTCGCGCTACTCAGGGAGACGATCGCCTACGTGCAGGACAGGAGGGTGGACACTTGCCTCATCAGCCTTGACCAGGAGAAGGCTTTTGACAGAATATCGCACACCTACATGATGGATGTGTTCTCCAAAATGGGGTTTGGGGAGGGAATTCGCAATTGGATCAAACTGCTCTACACAAACATCTATAGCGCAGTCTCAATCAATGGGTGGGAATCAGAAAAGTTCCAGATCAGATCTGGAGTCAGGCAGGGCTGCCCTCTCTCCTCTGCCCTTTTTGTGTGCTGCATAGAACCTTTTGCCGAGTCCATCAGGAGGGATCCGCGTATAAGAGGAGTGACGATCCCAGGCAGTGGAGGCATGCAAGTCAAGGCCTCCCTGTACATGGACGACGTTGCCGTCTTCTGCTCGGATCCTGCGTCTGTACGCAGGCTCTTGATCACCTGCGACCAGTTTGAACTGGCCTCTGGAGCCAAGGTAAACCGGGGCAAGAGCGAGGCCATGTTCTTTGGGAACTGGGCCGACCGGTCCTTTGTCCCCTTCACTGTCAGGTCCGATTATCTGATGGTGCTGGGGATATGGTTCGGAGCTGCTGGGGCGTGCACCAAAAACTGGGAGGAGCGCATAGGAAAGGTAAGACAGAAACTGGGCTGGTGGGAGCAACGCTCCCTCTCCATTGCGGGCAAAACCCTGGTCATCAGGTGTGAGGTACTCTCGGTGCTACTGTACGTGGCGCAGTTCTGGCCCATAACCCGAGCCTACGCCACAGCAGTCACCCGGGCCATCTTCAAATTTATCTGGCGATCCAAGATGGACCGTGTCCAAAGGGACACCATGTACAAACCTCTGGAGAAGGGAGGGCGGAACGTACCCAACGCCTCCCTCACCCTGTTGGCCACCTTTGTGTCCAGCTGCATCAAGCTGAGCGTGGACCCCCAGTACGCAAACACCAAGTGTCACTACATACTGAGGTTCTACCTGTCCCCGGTGTTGCGAAGGATGGGCCTGGCCTCATTGCCGCGGAACGCTCCAAGTAGTTGGACCGTACCGTACCACCTGTCCTTTGTGGAAAAGTTTTTGAAGGAAAACACCTTTGACCACAAGGCAATGAAGCAGTGGTCAGCACGTAATGTCCTCGAGGCCCTCATGGAAAAAGAGACCGTGGAGGACGTTGGATGGTTCCCTGAGCAGACTGCCAGAGTCATCTGGCAGAACGCCTCATCACCAGAACTTTCAAACAAGCACCAAGACCTAGCTTGGCTGGTGGTGAGAAGGGCCCTCCCTGTCAGATTCTTCATGCACACCCGAAGGCTCTGCACCAATGCACGCTGCCCTCGGAGTGGCTATGGGGGAAATGAGACGGTCACACACCTCCTTGTGGAATGTGCCTTTGCAAAGAAGGTCTGGAGAGAGATGCAGTGGTATTTGTCAAGGTTTATCCCAAACAGATCTGTGACACAGGACTCTGTGCTCTACGGACTGATTCCAGGGACACACACCGAGACAAATATCAACTGCTGCTGGAAGGTCATCAACTCGGTAAAAGACGCTCTTTGGTCTGCCCAAAACTTGCTGATCTTCCAGTGCAAAGAATTGTCCTCGACCGAGTGTTGCAGACTGGCACATTCCAAGGTCCAGGACTACGTGCTGAGGGACGCACTCAAGCTTGGGGCAGCTGCCGCCAAGGCGCAATGGGGAAAGACCACTGTGTAAAGTCTTTCCAGCAAATGTACACCGAGGGGCCGGTAACAGTGTAAAGCCCCTCGGTCGGGGCAACCAACACTCCAATGTATAAAACCAACATGCCACTGAAAATATTTAAGAAGGAATTGTAATGTAAAGAGTGATATGTGTACGACAATATCAAAAGTGAATGAAAGAAAGTCAAGGCAACATGTAACCCTGCCGGAAATGTACAGTCAAGACAATTTGAAATGTTTCTGTAATGCTCATGATAAATTTTTATGAATAAAGTATATTTTTTTTTGAAAAAAAAAAATTAAAAAAAATCTGTTCTTATCAGTTTAATATCTCATATGTCCTCAATCTGGGGACCGAATATTAAATTGATTTTTAGGACTCGGAGATGGTTCAGGGGCTTGCTCCTTCCGCTCCACGCATCAACCTGGGCTTGCAGTGCTTCCAGGAATGGTGCCTTCACCCCGCTTTGGGGCGAAAATGTATAAAAGCAGAAAATGCCGCAAAACCGGCCTACCCCTTTTCTCTGTTGTCCAGTTGTCTCATCCTGACCAATTTAAGGCCTTTCAGGCTCCAAAGCATTGCTAGTTTTTCTGCTGGCGGGAGCTTCGTGCACGAATGTTGCGAGCCGATGGACTCGCGGACTTGCGGCAGCCAGGCTCCGTTTTCAGCTGATATGCCACACAGATTTCCTGCTGCTTTTTACAGGCCACTCACCTTCACACTCGGATGCCGACTTGCCTTCTCCTCACTTCAGTTACCACATCCCTTCATCCTGCACAACGGGGAAGTGTGGCGACAGACTGAACGGCATTCTCTTTGGATGTAGGTATACCTTCACGGCGTCTCTTTTCGTTCTCCTGACTCCACGACCAACACGCTAGGGTGGAGCTCAGGGAGACTAGACATTGCCCCCTGTTGGATACCGCCAGTACTTGCTGCTTGCACGGATTGTCCTTTGTTCGGCAAAGGTGGAGATTTCTTCGACTCTCTCCGTTGGGTGTCACTGGCCTTCACAGCGTCTCCATTTCATCTGGTGACGACAGGTGACGGCTTGCCAGACGATGTCTTCCTGTTGTGTTTCACTTGTTCTGCATGCTCAGACTCCACCGTGCTCGGCCAAGCTGGATGTCTCTTGACCAACAGTGAGCGTAGACTAAAAGTTCCAAAGCACAGTCGAGCGCAGCAAGGTGCACCTGAATGTCGGTGGACGAGGAGGACAAGAGCCATTGCCGTAAAATGTGGGCTATCGCTTCTCGGCCTTTTGGCTCAGATCAAGTGTAGTATCTGTTCTTATCAGTTTAATATCTGAAATGTCCTCAATCTGGGGACCGATTATTAAATTGATTTTTAGGACTCGGAGATGGTTCAGGGGATTGCTCCTTCCGCTCCACGCATCAACCTGGTCTTGCAGTGCTTCCAGGAATGGTGCCCTCTCCCCGCTTTGGGGCGCAAAATGTATAAAAGCAGAAAATGCCGCAAAACCTGGCTTCCCCTTTTCTCTCTTGCCCAGTTGTCTCATCCTGACCAATTTAAGGCCTTTCAGGCTCCAAAGCATTGCAAGCTTTTCTGCTGGCGGGAGCTTTGTGCACGAATGTTGTGAGCCGATGGACTCGCGGATTTGCGGCAGCCAGGCTCCGTTTTCAGCTAATATGCCACACAGATTTCCTGCTGCTCTTTACAGGCCACTCACCTTCACACTCGGATGCCGACTTGCCTTCTCCTCACTTCAGTTACCACATCCCTTCATCCTGCACAACGGGGAAGTGTGGCGACAGACTGAACGGCATTCTCTTTGGATGTAGGTATACCTTCACGGCGTCTCTTTTCGTTCTCCTGACTCCACGACCAACACGCTAGGGTGGAGCTCAGGGAGACTAGACATTGCCCCCTGTTGGATACCGCCAGTACTTGCTGCTTGCACGGATTGTCCTTTGTTCGGCAAAGGTGGAGATTTCTTCGACTCTCTCCGTTGGGTGTCACTGGCCTTCACAGCGTCTCCATTTCATCTGGTGACGACAGGTGACGGCTTGCCAGACGATGTCTTCCTGTTGTGTTTTACTGGTTCTGCATGCTCAGACTCCACCGTGCTCGGCCAAGCTGGATGTCTCTTGACCAACAGTGAGCGTAGACTAAAAGTTCCAAGCACAGTCGAGCGCAGCAAGGTGCACCTGAATGTCGGTGGACGAGGAGGACAAGAGCCATTGCCGGAAAATATGGGCTATCGCTTCTCGGCCTTTTGGCTCAGATCAAGTGTGGTATCTATTCTTATCAGTTTAATATCTGATATGTCCTCAATCTGGGGACCGAATATTAAATTGATTTTTAGGACTCGGAGATGGTTCAGGGGCTTGCTCCTTCCGCTCCACGCATCAACCCGGTCTTGCAGTGCTTCCAGGAATGGTGCCCTCTCCCCGCTTTGGGGCGCAAAATGTATAAAAGCAGAAAATGCCGCAAAACCTGGCTTCCCCTTTTCTCTCTTCTCCAGTTGTCTCATCCTGACCAATTTAAGGCCTTTCAGGCTCCAAAGCATTGCTAGTTTTTCTGCTGGCTGGAGCTTCGTGCACGAAAGTTGCGAGCCGATGGACTCGCGGACTTGCGGCAGCCAGGCTCCGTTTTCAGCTGATATGCCACACAGATTTCCTGCTGCTTTTTACAGGCCACTCACCTTCACACTCGGATGCCGACTTGCCTTCTCCTCACTTCAGTTACCACATCCCTTCATCCTGCACAACGGGGAAGTGTGGCGACAGACTGAACGGCATTCTCTTTGGATGTAGGTATACCTTCACGGCGTCTCTTTTCGTTCTCCTGACTCCACGACCAACACGCTAGGGTGGAGCTCAGGGAGACTAGACATTGCCCCCTGTTGGATACCGCCAGTACTTGCTGCTTGCACGGATTGTCCTTTGTTCGGCAAAGGTGGAGATTTCTTCGACTCTCTCCGTTGGGTGTCACTGGCCTTCACAGCGTCTCCATTTCATCTGGTGACGACAGGTGACGGCTTGCCAGACGATGTCTTCCTGTTGTGTTTTACTGGTTCTGCATGCTCAGACTCCACCGTGCTCGGCCAAGCTGGATGTCTCTTGACCAACAGTGAGCGTAGACTAAAAGTTCCAAAGCACAGTCGAGCGCAGCAAGGTGCACCTGAATGTCGGTGGACGAGGAGGACAAGAGCCATTGCCGGAAAATATGGGCTATCGCTTCTCGGCCTTTTGGCTCAGATCAAGTGTAGTATCTGTTCTTATCAGTTTAATATCTGATATGTCCTCAATCTGGGGACCGGATATTAAATTGATTTTTAGGACTCGGAGATGGTTCAGGGGCTTGCTCCTTCCGCTCCACGCATCAACCTGATCTTGCAGTGCTTCCAGGAATGGTGCCCACTCCCTGCTTCGGGGAGCAAAATGTATAAAAGCAGAAAATGCCGCAAAACCTGGCTTCCCCTTTTCTCTCTTGTCCAGTTGTCTCATACTGACCAATTTAAGGCCTTTCAGGCTCCAAAGCATTGCTAGCTTTTCTGCTGGTGGGAGCTTCGTGCACGAATGTTGTGAGCCGATGGACTCGCGGACTTGCGGCAGCCAGGCTCCGTTTTCAGCTGATATGCCACACAGATTTCCTGCTGCTCTTTACAGGCCACTCACCTTCACAGTCGGATGCCGACTTGCCTTCTCCTCACTTCAGTTACCACATCCCTTCATCCTGCACAACGGGGAAGTGTGGCGACAGACTGAACGGCATTCTCTTTGGATGTAGGTATACCTTCACGGCGTCTCTTTTCGTTCTCCTGACTCCACGACCAACACGCTAGGGTGGAGCTCAGGGAGACTAGACATTGCCCCCTGTTGGATACCGCCAGTACTTGCTGCTTGCACGGATTGTCCTTTGTTCGGCAAAGGTGGAGATTTCTTCGACTCTCTCCGTTGGGTGTCACTGGCCTTCACAGCGTCTCCATTTCATCTGGTGACGACAGGTGACGGCTTGCCAGACGATGTCTTCCTGTTGTGTTTTACTGGTTCTGCATGCTCAGACTCCACCGTGCTCGGCCAAGCTGGATGTCTCTTGACCAACAGTGAGCGTAGACTAAAAGTTCCAAAGCACAGTCGAGCGCAGCAAGGTGCACCTGAATGTCGGTGGACGAGGAGGACAAGAGCCATTGCCGGAAAATATGGGCTATCGCTTCTCGGCCTTTTGGCTCAGATCAAGTGTAGTATCTGTTCTTATCAGTTTAATATCTGATATGTTCTCAATCTGGGGACCGATTATTAAATTGATTTTTAGGACTCGGAGATGGTTCAGGGGCTTGCTCCTTCCGCTCCACGCATCAACCTGGTCTTGCAGTGCTTCCAGGGATGGTGCCCTCTCCCCGCTTTGGGGTGCAAAATGTATAAAAGCAGAAAATGCCGCAAAACCTGGCTTCCCCTTTTCTCTCTTGTCCAGTTGTCTCATCCTGACCAATTTAAGGCCTTTCAGGCTCCAAAGCATTGCTAGCTTTTCTGCTGGCGGGAGCTTCGTGCACGAATGTTGTGAGCCGGTGGACTCGCGGATTTTTGGCAGCCAGGCTCCGTTTTCAGCTAATATGCCACACAGATTTCCTGCTGCTCTTTACAGTCCACTCACCTTCACCCTCGGATGCCGACTTGCCTTCTCCTCACTTCAGTTACCACATCCCTTCATCCTGCACAACGGGGAAGTGTGGCGACAGACTGAACGGCATTCTCTTTGGATGTAGGTATACCTTCACGGCGTCTCTTTTCGTTCTCCTGACTCCACGACCAACACGCTAGGGTGGAGCTCAGGGAGACTAGACATTGCCCCCTGTTGGATACCGCCAGTACTTGCTGCTTGCACGGATTGTCCTTTGTTCGGCAAAGGTGGAGATTTCTTCGACTCTCTCCGTTGGGTGTCACTGGCCTTCACAGCGTCTCCATTTCATCTGGTGACGACAGGTGACGGCTTGCCAGACGATGTCTTCCTGTTGTGTTTTACTGGTTCTGCATGCTCAGACTCCACCGTGCTCGGCCAAGCTGGATGTCTCTTGACCAACAGTGAGCGTAGACTAAAAGTTCCAAAGCACAGTCGAGCGCAGCAAGGTGCACCTGAATGTCGGTGGACGAGGAGGACAAGAGCCATTGCCGGAAAATATGGGCTATCGCTTCTCGGCCTTTTGGCTAAGATCAAGTGTAGTCTCATTTGATCGAGGGAAGCTGAGGATTTCGATGACGATCGTGGATTGGAGAACTCGGAGGGATTGAAGTCGCCAAAGAAGAAACGTTTGGAGCTTGGCTGCTATTGGTGGATCTACATGCTGGCCTAAACCTCGGGTTTAGGCCTAACGCCCATACAGTTTCACACCCAACGTACGAGCTATGGATGCAGCTGCAGCCCGACCACCAGGCTGGGGCGTGCGAAACACTGTCCGAGTCACAGTGAAGAAAACGGATGGAGAGTCACCTTTGGACCGGAAACACTTCGTGAAGAAGGTGCTGCTCGAGTGTTGTGGGTTTAAAGCAACAGAGATCTTCTGCTTGCAAAACTTCCCCAAGAATGGTTTCTTTGATGTCACCTTCAAGAGCGTCACAGCGTGCATCAAATTCTTGAACGTCTTCAAGGAAAAAGGTAACCAGAGTCCCTTGTCGATCCTGACTGCGGAACCTCTGTTTACGCCACCGGCACAGCGAAATCGGGTTGTTACACTGCACACGTACAACCCCCACGTCCCTGTATCTGATGTGCTCACGTTCCTCGCCAGGTACGAAAAGTGACAGCGTGCAAGTGAAAGACACCTTCGGCATCTGGACAAGTGAGCACCAGGTCAAGGTGACCCTAAGAACGGACAGCAACGGAGCCATCCTGCATCCCCCCTCCAATTTCGCTATTGGAGTAAATCGTGGCTACCTCTACTACGTGGGACAGCCACGAGTATGCCACACCTGTGGCAAAACGGGGCATGTTGCCGCAAACTGCAGTGTGACCTTCTGCAAGAACTGCAGGCAGGAGGGACACATGACTAAGGACTGCAAGGAAGACAAGTGCTGCAACCTGTGTGGGGAGGCCGGCCATCTTTACAGGGCCTGCCCGAAACGCGGGGCGACATACGCTGAAATCATCAGCAGCGGAGTTAAAAAGGCGACCAGAGAGGAGGTGCATACACCCTCCACCGAAAAAGACACCACGGTTCAGATTGAGGAAAAGCAACAGAAGGGCCCCGAACAAAAAGAGGAGGCCCCAGCACCTCCTGACAACCCAGCCCCAGCCCCATCTGATGAGGAACACTCAATGGAAGAGGAAGAGGATGGGACAAAGAATAAAGAGCCCTGGGAAACCGTGAACAGGGACAAACGTAAGAGAAAACAAAAAAACAAACTAAAGAACCCCCCGAGGGGTAGTGGCAAAAAGCGACACCTCTCAGCCGGCGCACTTAGTGCCGACACCTCATCCGATGAGGGAAAACAGGACAAGAATCGGCCTCAGATAAAGAGGCAAAGCACCAACGTGGAACGGAAGGCACAGACCCCCCAGACCACCGACCGGGAAGGAAACAAGGTCACAGACCAACCCCCGATAGCAACGAGCAGCAACAACCCAGGTGAAGACCGGCCTGCAACCCCAACACCTACTGACTGCCACGACGAACCCCAGGGCTACACCACCCCCCCCAATGCATCTGCATCAAAATCACGGGGCCAGTACGGACCAGAACAGCTTTCTCAGCCCTGCAACTGTGCTAAAGTTTGCGAGCACCACCGGCATGCTGGGGAACATCGAACAGCTGGAACAGCCAACTGTATAGACTCTGGACTCTTGAGACTGGTAAATCCATCTTTTTTTATAATGGGTTTAAAAATTGCATCCATAAATGTGCGAAGCATCAAAGATACTTCGCGGTGTGTAGCCACACTCAACTATTTGGCAAATGTAAAAGCTGACCTACTGTTCCTGCAGGAGTGCGGAATTCCGCACCTCAGCAACTACAGGCGCTGGTCGAGCTGGTGGTCCCACGGGCCATCCATCTGGTCAGGAGGAAACGACTGCCGCTCCTCCGGCCTGGGTATTCTGCTGCGGGGAGGCAACTTCACCATCTCCGACGTTAAGGAGGTGGTGGGCGGGCGCCTCCTCGTAGCAGACGTGAAATACAAAAACACCCCTCTCAGACTTATTAATGTGTACGCCCCGGCCGTAAAAAGTGAGCGGCTGGCAGTTCTTCAGCAACTCCCACTGCTGTTGGCCACCTCCAAGCCGGTCATCCTGGGTGGTGACTTCAACTGCATCATCGATGCGGCTGGACGATCCAGCAAAGCCGACAGCAAACTAGACGCTACGTCCAGACTCCTGATGGAAACGGTAAAAGACGCCAAGCTGCTCGACGTCTGCAGCAACCCTGCAGACGGCGCGCAGCGTAGATACACATGGTCACGACCAGACGGGTCCGTCCGCTCCAGGATAGACTTCTTTTTTGTGTCCCGAGCTTTCACGGTCAGGTCCACCGACGTAACGCCGGTGTTCTTCTCTGACCACTGCCTCCTACTGGCCGACTGCCACCTGCAGGAAGACCAGGGGGTAGGCAGGGGGACGTGGAAGCTAAATGTAAAACTGCTGACCCCTGAGAACATCGAGGAACTCAGGAGGGATTACAAAGGTTGGAGAACCGTGAAACCCCTCTTTGAGGCCCCACATCTCTGGTGGGAAGCAATCAAGGGGAATATCAAGAGGTTTTTCATCCTCAAGGGCGTTCAAAAGGTGAGAGAGAGACGAGGGGTCATGTCCAGGCTCCAGAAAAGTATGCAGAATTTGCTCCAGCTGCAGTCGATGGGGGTGGATGTCAAGGAGGATCTCCAAGAGGTGAAGAGCCAGCAAGCCTCGCTCTACACCTCGGAGGCCTCCAAGGTTATCTTCCGTTCCAGAGTCCGCTCCGTGGAGCAGGACGAAAAGTGCTCACGCTTCTTCTTCCAAAAGGTGCACAGAGACACCTCTGTGATCAGCAGCCTGAAGGAAGAAGATGGCTCTGAAAAGTCATCGCAGTCTGACATCCTGAGGATCAGCCAATCCTTTTATGCCGGACTGTATGACCTGAAGCCAACAGATAGCACTGTTTCCCAGACCTTCCTGTCGACTATCACGGAGGTCATAGACGACAGCGAGCTGGAAAACCTGGACAAACCACTAACTCTGGACGAGCTGACAAAGGCCGCCAAGTCCTTCGAGACGAGTAAAACTCCCGGAAGCGACGGCTTACCGGTTGAGTTGTATTCGGCTCTGTGGGACTGGATGGGCCCAGACCTGCTGGAAGTGTACGAGAGTATGCTTCTGGAAGGCAGCATGTCAGAGTCCATGAGGAAAGGCATCATTACCCTCATCTACAAGCAGAAGGGGGAAAGGGAAGAAATTCGAAATTGGCGACCCATTTCACTGTTGAATGTGGACTACAAAATTCTAGCAAAGGTCATCGCCAATCGGGTCAGGTCTGCTCTGGAGTCGGTGATCCACCCTGACCAGACCTGTGCTGTACCCGGCAGGAAGATCTCTGATAGCCTCGCGCTACTCAGGGATACGATCGCCTACGTGCAGGACAGGGGGGTGGACACTTGCCTCATCAGCCTTGACCAGGAGAAGGCTTTTGACAGAATATCGCACACCTACATGATGGATGTGCTCTCCAAAATGGGGTTTGGGCAGGGAATTCGCAATTGGATCAAACTGCTCTACACAAACATCTATAGCGCAGTCTCAATCAATGGGTGGGAATCAGAAAAGTTCCAGATCAGATCTGGAGTCAGGCAGGGCTGCCCTCTCTCCTCTGCCCTTTTTGTGTGCTGCATAGAACCTTTTGCCGAGTCCATCAGGAGGGATCCGGGTATAAGAGGAGTGACGATCCCAGGCAGTGGAGGCATGCAAGTCAAGGCCTCCCTGTACATGGACGATGTTGCCGTCTTCTGCTCGGATCCTGCGTCTGTACGCAGGCTCTTGACCACCTGCGACCAGTTTGAACTGGCCTCGGGAGCCAAGGTAAACCGGGGCAAGAGCGAGGCCATGTTCTTTGGGAACTGGGCCGACCGGTCCTTTGTCCCCTTCACTGTCAGGTCAGATTACCTGAAGGTGCTGGGGATATGGTTCGGAGCTGCTGGGGCGTGCACCAAAAACTGGGAGGAGCGCATAGGAAAGGTAAGACAGAAACTGGGCTGGTGGGAGCAACGCTCCCTCTCCATTGCGGGCAAAACCCTGGTCATCAGGTGTGAGGTACTCTCGGTGCTACTGTACGTGGCGCAGGTCTGGCCCATAACCCGACCCTACGCCACAGCAGTCACCCGGGCCATCTTCAAATTTATCTGGCGATCCAAGATGGACCGTGTCCGAAGGGACACCATGTACAAACCTCTGGAGAAGGGAGGGCGGAACGTACCCAACGCCTCCCTCATCCTGCTGGCCACCTTTGTGTCCAGCTGCATCAAGCTGTGCGTGGACCCCCAGTATGCAAACACCAAGTGTCACTACATACTGAGGTTCTACCTGTCCCCGGTGTTGCGAAGGATGGGCCTGGCCTCATTGCCGCGGAACGCTCCAAGTAGTTGGACCGTACCGTACCACCTGTCCTTCGTGGAAAAGTTTTTGAAGGAAAACACCTTTGACCACAAGGCAATGAAGCAGTGGTCAGCACGTAATGTCCTCGAGGCCCTCAGGGAAAAGGAGACCGTGGAGGACGTTGGATGGTTCCCTGAGCAGACGGCCAGAGTCATCTGGCAGAACGCCTCATCACCAGAACTTTCAAACAAGCACCAAGACCTAGCTTGGCTGGTGGTGAGAAAGGCCCTCCCTGTCAGATTCTTCATGCACACCCGAAGGCTCTGCACCAATGCACGCTGCCCTCGGAGTGGCTGTGGGGGAAATGAGACGGTCACACACCTCCTTGTGGAATGTGCCTTTGCAAAGAAGGTCTGGAGAGAGATGCAGTGGTATTTGTCAAGGTTTATCCCAAACAGATCTGTGACACAGGACTCTGTGCTCTACGGACTGTTTCCAGGGACACACACCGAGACAAATATCAACTGCTGCTGGAAGGTCATCAACTCGGTAAAAGACGCTCTTTGGTCTGCCCGAAACTTGCTGATCTTCCAGTGCAAAGAATTGTCCTCGACCGAGTGTTGCAGACTGGCACATTCCAAGGTCCAGGACTACGTGCTGAGGGACGCACTCAAGCTTGGGGCAGCTGCCGCCAAGGCGCAATGGGGAAAGACCACAGTGTAAAGTCTTTCCAGCAAATGTACACCGAGGGGCGCGTAACAGTGTAAAGCCCCTCGGTCTGGGCAACCAACACTCCAATGTATAAAACAAACATGCCACTGTAAATATTTAAGAAGGAATGGAAATGTAAAGAGTGATATGTGTACGACAATATCAAAATTGAATGGAAGAAAGTCAAGGCAACATGTAACCCTGCCGGAAATGTGCAGTCAAGACAATTTGAAATGTTTCTGTAACGCTCATGATAAATTTTTATGAATAAAGTATATTTTTTTGAAAAAAAAAAAATCTGTTCTTATCAGTTTAATATCTGATATGTCCTCAATCTGGGGACCGAATATTAAATTGATTTTTAGTACTCGGAGATGGTTCAGGGGCTTGCTCCTTCCGCTCCACGCATCAACCTGGTCTTGCAGTGCTTCCAGGAATGGTGCCCTCTCCCCGCTTTGGGGCGCAAAATGTATAAAAGCAGAAAATGCCGCAAAACCTGACTTCCCCTTTTCTCTCTTGTCCAGTTGTCTCATCCTGACCAATTTAAGGCCTTTCAGGCTCCAAAGCATTGCCAGTTTTTCTGCTGGCGGGAGCTTCGTGCACGAATGTTGCGAGCCGATGGACTCGCGGACTTGCGGCAGCCAGGCTCCGTTTTCAGCTGATATGCCACACAGATTTCCTGCTGCTTTTTACAGGCCACTCACCTTCACACTCGGATGCCGACTTGCCTTCTCCTCACTTCAGTTACCACATCCCTTCATCCTGCACAACGGGGAGGTGTGGCGACAGACTGAACGGCATTCTCTTTGGATGTAGGTATACCTTCACGGCGTCTCTTTTCGTTCTCCTGACTCCACGACCAACACGCTAGGGTGGAGCTCAGGGAGACTAGACATTGCCCCCTGTTGGATACCGCCAGTACTTGCTGCTTGCACGGATTGTCCTTTGTTCGGCAAAGGTGGAGATTTCTTCGACTCCCTCCGTTGGGTGTCACTGGCCTTCACAGCGTCTCCATTTCATCTGGTGACGACAGGTGACGGCTTGCCAGACGATGTCTTCCTGTTGTGTTTTACTGGTTCTGCATGCTCAGACTCCACCGTGCTCGGCCAAGCTGGATGTCTCTTGACCAACAGTGAGCGTAGCCTGAAAGTTCCAAAGCACAGTCGAGCGCAGCAATAGCGCACAACAGTCCATCAATTGTATTTAAACAGTGCCCTCGAGTCAATTAAATGCATTTCAACAGTGCCCGATTGTGAATCAAATGCATTTAAACAGTGCCCTAAGTTAAATCAAATGCATTCAAACAATGCCCTACAGTAAACCAAACGTTTTTGAACAGTGCTTTCTAGTAAATCAAATGTATTTAAATAGTGCCCTACAGTAAATGAAATGCATTTAAACAGTGACACAGTAAATCAAATGTATTTAAACAGGCGCTGCAATAAATTAAATGCGTTTAAACAGTGCCCTACCGGAAACTAAATGCATTTAAAAAGTGCCATGAAGTTAATCAAATGCATTCAAACAGTGCCCGACAGTGAGCCAAATATATTAAATCGTGATTTATAGTAAATTAATTGCATTTAAACAGTGCCTGACAGTAAATCAAAAGTATTTAAATTTGCGCCTTGGAATAAATTAAATGCGTTTACACAGTGTCCGACACGAAATCAAACGCATTGAAACAATGCCCTCCAGTAAGTCAAGTGCATTTAAACAGTGCCCGGCAGCAAACTAAAGGCATTTAAACAGTGCCCTGCAGTAAATCAAATGCATTTAAACTGCCCGACAGTAAATCAAATGTATTTAAACAGTGCCCCAGAATACATCCAAAGTATTTAAACAGTGTACTGCAGTGAATAAAATATAATTAAATAGCGCACAACAGTCCATCAAATGTATTTAAACAGTGCCCCAGAATAAATCCAAAGTATTTAAACAGTGTACTGCAGTAAATCAAATACAATTAAATAGCGCACAACAGTCCATCAAATGCATTTAAACATTGCCCTCGAGTCAATTAAATGCATTTAAACAGTGCCCTACAGTAAATCAAATGCATTTGAACAGTGGCCTAAAATAAATCAATTATATCTAAACGGTGCCAAATGTATTTAAACAGTTCTTTATAGTAAATTAAATGCATTTAAACAGTGCCGACAATAAATCAAATGTATTTAAACAGTGCCCCGACAGTCAATCAAATGCGTTGAAACACTGCGCAAGAGTAAAACAAATACTTTTAAACAGTGCACCACAGTAAATCAAATGCATTTAAACAGTGCCCTACAGTAAATCAAATGCATTTAAACAGTGCCCTACAGTAAATCAAATGCATTTAAACAGTGCCCAACAGTAAATCAAATGCATTTTGTTCCCTACAGTAAACTAATTGCATTTAAATAGTGCCCGATACTCAAATGCATTTAAACATTGCCCTCCTGTGAATCAAAAGCATTTAAACAGTGTTCTACGTTAAATCAAATGCATTTAAACAGTGACATAGTAAATCAAATGTTTTTAAACAGGCGCTACAATAAATCAAATGCATTTAAACAGTATCCTACAGTGAACTAAATGCATTATTAAAATGCCCTGCAGTGAATCAAATGCATTCAAACAGTGCCCTACAGTATACGAAATGCTTTTAAACAGTTTCTGACAGTTATCTGAATGCATTTAAAGAGTGCCCAACACTCAAATGCATATAAGTAGTGCCCGACAGTAAATTAAATGAATGTAAACAGTGCCCTGTTGTAAACCAAATGCGTTTAAATAGTGCGGTGAAGTAAATGAAATGCATTTAAACTGTGCCCTACAATAAATCAAACGCATTTTAACAGTGCCCATAGTAAATCAATGCATTTAAACAGTGCCCTACAGGAAATCAAATGCATTTATACAGTGCCCTACAGTAAACCAAATGCATTTAAACAGTGCCCTATAGTCAATCAAATGTATTTAAACAGTGCCCTACAGTCAAACGGACCTTATTTAAACAGAGCCTTACAGTAACACACCAATTAAAAGTGCCCTACTGTAATCGGACTTAAAATGTGCCCGATAATAAATCATGTTTTTAAACATTAAACATGTTTATGTAAAGCGAATTGCTTTGGAGACCTAAAAAACAACTTTCCCGAGGCCAGTATATGCCCTTCCAAAAACTGAACGGGATCCAGCCAAAATAATACTGTTCCATATTTCTATCCAGCATATTAATTCTGCTCCATTTTAATATGCAGCCATATTAAAACGGCTCCATATTAATACTGTTCCATATTAATACTCTTCCACATTAATACTGTTCCATATTAATACTGTTCCATATTCGTGCTGCTTCATTTTAAGACCGTTACAAATGAGTACTGTTCCCTATTAATGTCCAGCATATAAACATTGTTCCATATTAATATTCGCTCATATTATAACTTTTCCATATTAGTAGTGTTCCATATTAATACTGTTCTATATGATTACTGTTACATATTAATATCCAGCCATGTTAACGCTGTTCCATATTAGTACTGTTCCATATTAATATCTGGCCATTTTAATATCCGGCTATATTAACACTGTTCCATACTAATACAGTTCCATATTAACATCCAGCAACATTCCATATTAATAATAATTATCTTTGTCACAAGTAGTCTTACATTAACACAACAACGAAGTTACTGTGAAAAGCCCTTCGTCGCCACATTCTGGCGCCTTATCGGGGACACAGAGGGAGAATTCAGAATGTCCTATTCACCTAACAAGCACGTCTTTCGGACCCAGGAAGTGTAGAAGATTGTAGTTTAGTCGGGCAGTATGGTCGGCACGGGCTTGGAGGGCCGAAGGGCCTGTTCCTGTGCTGTACATTTCTTTGTTCTTTGTTCTTTGTTTGTTTGAAACCGGAGCACCCGCAGGAAATGCACGCAGACACCGGGAGAACATGCAGGCTCCGCAAAGAGAGTGACCCAATCTAGGAATCAAATCTGGGACCCTGGAGCTGTGAAGATATGGTTCCATATTAATACTGTTCCATATTAGTACTGTTCCATATTAATATTCAGCCATATAATACTATTCCATATTAATACGGTTCCAAGTTAATATGCAGCCATATTAATACTGCTCCATATGAATAATGTTCCATATTAATATCCAGCCACATTAATGCTGTTCCATACCAATATGGTTCCATATTAATATGCAGCCAGATTAATACGTTTTTGCTCAATGCCTGCTACCCCGCCCCCCACATGGAGGTTGGACATGGCCCGACTTGCCCAGAATGCTTTGTGCAAGAAAATATCACAGGCCACAGATGACTATATTATTAATAACTAGAATGGGGAAGTCCCGCCCTTCACGCTCTGGGAGGCCACGAAGGCTGAGATCAGGGGTGATATCATGGCCAACAACGCACGTAGAGACAAGGTAGAGAGGGCGGCTAGGCGACAGTTGTGGACTCCATACTGGAGGTAGACAGGCGATACTCTGAGGGCCCGACCAAAGAACTCCTGGCGGAGAGGAAAAAGCTACAAATGGACTTTGATCTGCTCTCCACGAGGGAAGCATTGCAGCAACTCCGCCAGGTACGGGAGACCCTTTACGAACACGGAGATAAAGCCAGCCACTGCTGGTTCGCCAACTGAGAAAGCAGGCAGCCACGGGGGTAATAGCTCAGATTAGAAGCAGCAGACCGAATCCAGTGGCAGAGCCAAAAAATGTCTACGAGGCATTTGAGACCTTCTACCGGGGGCTATTCACCTACAAGCCCTCAGCTTAGGGATGAAACAGTTCATCGATGGATGGGACACGCCAGTTGTGACACAGGCTGAAAATGGGACTGGAAGCACCTGTAAAACTGGGAGAAGGATAGCGCAGTGGTGAGCCCTCGTTCCTCATGGTCCCGCCCGCCCCACACATCCCTGTGACGATGGATGTGGCTGTCCTGCAACCCAGTTTTGTGTAGAAGCTGGGATTCGTCTTTCTGGAGCGCAGGAGGTTAGGGGGAATTTAAACAAGTCTTCAACGTCATAAAGATTTTTTTTTAATGATAGAAATGGATAGATCCTCTGCCCCCAATTGCTCGACTGCATAAATCCCACCTTAGTTAGTGTCCCAATCCACCGGACTTTCCACAATACCATATCCAGCTATGCTCAGGAAGAATAATTGTTTTCCTATCCAGCCGACTGTTCTATATTGAAGAAGCTGGTGAACCTTAGAAGGACAATTCTGCCTTCCTATCCACACTGCTGTTCACACATCAGTGCACTACGTCGAGATATACTTTGGACTGACTTTTCTGTGTCATTTTTGGCTCTATTGTTCATAAAAACAGATCAAGCTGAGCTGTACGAGATCTGCGTGTCCCCAGTGCACTCTGCTGAACACATCCAGATATAGTCTGGAGTAATATTTCGCTCTTCCGTTCTAACCTGGTGCTCCAACGGACACATGCACCTGCCCTGCAGCCGAACATGTATGTGTTTCATTTCCCAACCACTGTCCACACCCACTGACCCAAGCTGGACTTCAGAAGCCAATCTGCCTGTGCCATTCGCCTTGGATTGTTTCGAAATCCCACGTCAGGCTCGAATGCAGGTTACGATTCTTTATAGAATCATAGAATCCCGACAGAGCGGAAGGCGGGTCATTCGGCCCAACGAGTCTGCACCAGCCCTTAGAAAGAGAAACCTATTTAAGCCCACACCGCCACCCTATCCACATTCCCGCAACCCAAACTAACCTAAAGGGCAATTTAGCACGGCGAATCCACCTGACTTGCACATATTTGGACTGTGGGAGGAAAACAGAGAACCCAGAGGAAACCGTGTCAGAGAAAGTGCAAACTCCACATGGACAGACATCCGAGGCTGGAATTGAACCTGGGTTGCTGGCGCGCTGAGGCAAGCGTGCAAACTACTGTGACACCGGATTGCAGCCTCCTGGACTCTGCACTGCACAGATTCACCGTGTAGGACAATCTCTGGGGTCTCTGACAGCCTCTTTTTTGCTTTACAATGAAATACACAGTTCTTTAAATTTAGAGTAGTCAATAATTTTTCCAATTTATGGTGGCTAATCCACCTACCTCTCACATCTTCGAGTTGTGGGGTGAGACTCACGCAGAACCGGGGAGAATGTGCAAACTCCACGCGGCCAGTGACCCGGGGCCGGGGTCGCAATGTGGACTGGGAACTTCAGGAAATTAGGAGAGCAAAAACGGTACATGAAAGTATACAGGCAGGTAAAATGAACGAACGTCCTAAGTAATTTTACCAGCTCATTAATGGTAAAAGGATAACTCGGGAAATAGCCGGAAAACATGGGCTATCGCTTCTCGGCCTTTTGGTTCAGATCAAGTGTAGTATCTGTTCTTATCAGTTTAATATCTGGTATGTCCCCTTCGGGGGACGGAATATTAAATTGATTTTTGGGACACGGAGATGGTTCAGGGGCTTTCTTGCTCCGCTCCAGGCATCAACCTGGTCTTGCAATGTTTCCAGGAATGGTGCCTTCACCCCGCTTTGGGCACAAATAGTGCAAAAGCAGAAAATGGCGCAAAACCTGGCTTCTCCTCTTCTGTCTTGTCCAGTTGTCTCATCCTGACCAATTAAAAAATTTTCAGGCTCCAGAACATTGCTAGCTTTTCTGCTGGCGGGCGCTTCGCGCACTAATGTCGTGAGCCTATGGGCTCGCGGACTTGCGGCAGCCAGGCTCCGTTTTCAGCTGATATGCCAAACAGATATCCTGCTGCTTTTTACAGGCTACTCACCCTCACCCTCGGATGCCGACTTGCCTTCTCCTCACTTCAGTTACCACATCCCTTCATCCTGCACAACGGGATACTGTTGCGACAGACTGAACGGCATCCTGTTTGGATGTAGGTATACCTTCACGGCGTCTCTTTTAGTTCTCCTGACTCCACGACCAACACGCCAGGGTGGAGCTCAGGGAGACTAGACATTGCCCTCTGTTGGATTCCGCCAGTACTTGCTGTTTGCACGGATTGCCCTTTGTTCGGCAAAGGTGGAGATGACTTCGACTCCCTCCATTGGGTGTCACTGGGCCTTCAGAGCGTCTCCATTTCATCTGGTGACGACAGGGGACGGCTTGCCAGAGGAAGTCTTCGTGTTGTGTTTTACTGGTTCTGCATGCACAGACTCCACCGTGCTCGGCCAAGCTGGATGTCTCTTGACCAACAGTGAGCGTAGACTAAAAGTTCCAAAGCACAGTCGAGCGCAGCAAGGTGCACCTGAATGTCGGTGGACGAGGAGGACATGAGCCATTGCCGGAAAAAAAGGGCGATCGCTTCTCGGCCTTTTGGCTAAAATCAAGTGCAGTCTCATTTGATCGAGAGAAGCTGAGGATTTCCATGTCGATCGTGGATTGGACAACTCGGAGGGATTGAAGTCGGCAAAGAGGAAACGTTTGGAGCTTGGCTGCTATTGGTGAATCTACATGCTGGCCTAAACCTCGGGTTTATGCCTAACGCCGATACAGTTTCACACCCAACGTACGAGCTATGGATGCAGCTGCATCCCGACCACCAGGCTGGGGAGTGCGAAACACTGTCCGAGTCACAGTAAAGAAAACGGAGGGAGAGTCACCTTTGGACCGGAAACACTTCGTGAAGAGGGTGCTGCTCGAGTGTTGTGGGTTTAAAACAACAGAGATCTTCTGCTTGCAAAACTTCCCCAAGAATGGTTTCTTTGATGTCACCTTCAAGAGCGTCGCAGCGTGCATCAAATTCTTGAACGTCTTCAAGGAAAAAGGAAACCAGAGTCCCCTGTCGATCCTGACTGCGGAGCCTCTGTTTACGCTACCGGCACAGCGAAATCGGGTTGTTACACTGCACACGTACAACCCCCACGTCCCTGTGTCTGATGTGCTCACGTTCCTCGCCAGGTACGCTCAGCTGAAAAGTGACAGCGTGCAAGTGAAAGACACCTTCGGCATCTGGACAAGTGAGCACCAGGTCAAGGTGACCCAAAGAATGGACAGCAAAGGAGCCATTCTGCATCCCCCCTCCAATTTCGCTATTGGAGTAAATCGTGGCTACCTCTACTACGTGGGACAGCCACGAGTATGCCACACCTGTGGCAAAATGGGGCATGTTGCCGCAAACTGCAGTGTGACCTTCTGCAAGAACTGCAGGCAGGAGGGACACATGACTAAGGACTGCAAGGAAGACAAGTGCTGCAACCTGTGTGGGGAGGCCGGCCATCTTTACAGGGCCTGCCCGAAACGCGGGGCGACATATGCACAGATCATCAGCAGCGGAGTCAAAAAGGCGACCAGAGAGGAGGAGCATACACCCTCCACCGAAAAAGACACCACGGTTCAGAATGAGGAAAAGCAACAGAAGGGCCCCCAACAAAAAGAGGAGGCCCCAGCACCTCCTGACAACCCAACCCCAGCCCCATCTAATGAGGAACACACAATGGAAGAGGAAGAGGATGGGACAAAGAATAAAGAGCCCTGGGAAATCGTGAACAGGGACAAACGAAAGAGAAAACAAAAAAACAAACTGAAGAACCCCCTGAGGGGTAGTGGCAAAAAGCGACACCTCTCAGCCGGCGCACTTAGTGCCGACACCTCATCCGATGAGGGAAAACAGGACAAGAATCGGCCTCAGATAAAGAGGCAAAGCACCAACGTGGAACGGAAGGCACAGACCCCCGCCCCCCCAGACCACCGACCGGGAAGAAAACAAGGTCACAGACCAACCCCCGATAGCAGCGAGCAGCAACAACCCAGGTGAAGACCGGCCTGCAACCCCAACACCTACTGACTGCCACGACGAACCCCAGGGCTACACCACCCCCCCCCCCCCCCATTGCATCTGCATCAAAATCACTGGGCCAGTACGGACCAGAACAGTTTTCCCAGCCCTGCAACTGTGCTAAAGTTTGCGAGCACCACCGGCATGCTTGGGAACATTCAACAGCTGGAACAGCCATCTGTATAGACTCTGGACTCTTGGTACTGGTAAATCTATCTTTTTATAATGGGTTTAAAAATTGCATCCATAAATGTGCGAAGCATCAAAGATACTTCGCGGTGTGTAGCCACACTCAACTATTTGGCAAATTTAAAAGCTGACCTACTGTTCCTGCAGGAGTGCGGAATTCCGCACCTCAGCAACTACAGGCGCTGGTCGAGCTGGTGGTCCAACGGGCCATCCATCTGGTCAGGAGGAAACGACTGCCGCTCCTCCGGCCTGGGTATTCTGCTGCGGGGAGGCAACTTCACCATCTCCGACGTTAAGGAGGTGGTGGGCGGGCGCCTCCTCGTAGCAGACGTGAAATACAAAAACACCCCTCTCAGACTTATTAATGTGTACGCCCCGGCCGTAAAAAGTGAGCGGCTGGCAGTTCTTCAGCAACTCCCAATGCTGTTGGCCACCTCCAAGCCGGTCATCCTGGGTGGTGACTTCAACTGCATCATCGATGCGGCTGGACGATCCAGCAAAGCCGACAGCAAACTAGACGCCACGTCCAGACTCCTGATGGAAACGGTAAAAGACGCCAAGCTGCTCGACGTCTGCAGCAACCCTGCAGACGGCGCGCAGCGTCGATACACATGGTCACGGCCAGACGGGTCCGTCCGCTCCAGGATAGACTTCTTTTTTGTGTCCCGAGCTTTCACGGTCAGGTCCACCGACGTAACGCCGGTGTTCTTCTCTGACCACTGCCTCCTACTGGCCGACTGCCACCTGCAGGAAGACCAGGGGGTAGGCAGGGGGACGTGGAAGCTAAATGCAAAACTGCTGACCCCTGAGAACATCGAGGAACTCAGGAGCGATTACAAAGGTTGGAGAACCGTGAAAACCCTCTTTGAGGCCCCACATCTCTGGTGGGAAGCAATCAAGGGGAATATCAAGAGGTTTTTCATCCTCAAGGGCGTTCAAAAGGTGAGAGAGAGAGACGAGGGGTCATGTCCAGGCTCCAGAAAAGTATGCAAAATTTGCTCCAGCTGCAGTCGATGGGGGTGGATGTCAAGGAGGATCTCCAAGAGGTGAAGAGCCAGCAAGCCTCGCTCTACACCTCGGAGGCCTCCAAGGTTATCTTCCGTTCCAGAGTCCGCTCTGTGGAGCAGGACAAAAAGTGCTCACGCTTCTTCTTCCAAAAGGTGCACAGAGAGACCTCTGTGATCAGCAGCCTGAAGGAAGAAGATGGCTCTGAAAAGTCATCGCAGTCTGACATCCTGAGGATCAGCCAATCCTTTTATGCCGGACTGTATGACCTGAAGCCAACAGATAGCACTGTTTCCCAGACCTTCCTGTCGACTATCACGGAGGTCAGAGGCGACAGCGAGCTGGAAAACCTGGACAAACCACTAACTCTGGACGAGCTGACAAAGGCCGCCAAGTCCTTCGAGACGAGTAAAACTCCCGGAAGCGACGGCTTACCGGTTGAGTTGTATTCGGCTCTGTGGGACTGGATGGGCCCAGACCTGCTGGAAGTGTACGAGAGTATGCTTCTGGAAGGCAGCATGTCAGAGTCCATGAGGAAAGGCATCATCACCCTCATCTACAAGCAGAAGGGGGAAAGGGAAGAAATTCGAAATTGGCGACCCATTTCACTGTTGAATGTGGACTACAAAATTCTAGCAAAGGTCATCGCCAATCGGGTCAGGTCTGCTCTGGAGTCGGTGATCCACCCTGACCAGACCTGTGCTGTACCCGGCAGGAAGATCTCTGATAGCCTCGCGCTACTCAGGGATACGATCGCATACGTGCAGGACAGGGGGGTGGACACTTGCCTCATCAGCCTTGACCAGGAGAAGGCTTTTGACAGAATATCGCACACCTACATGATGGATGTGCTCTCCAAAATGGGGTTTGGGGAGGGAATTCGCAATTGAATCAAACTGCTCTACACAAACATCTATAGCGCTGTCTCAATCAATGGGTGGGAATCAGAAAAGTTCCAGATCAGATCTGGAGTCAGGCAGGGCTGCCCTCTCTCCTCTGCCCTTTTTGTGTGCTGCATAGAACCTTTTGCCGAGTCCGTCAGGAGGGATCCGGGTATAAGAGGAGTGACGATCCCAGGCAGTGGAGGCATGCAAGTCAAGGCCTCCCTGTACATGGACGACGTTGCCGTCTTCTGCTCGGATCCTGCGTCTGTACGCAGGCTCTTGACCACCTGCGACCAGTTTGAACTGGCCTCTGGAGCCAAGGTAAACCGGGGCAAGAGCGAGGCCATGTTCTTGGGGAACTGGGCCGACCGGTCCTTTGTCCCCTTCACTGTCAGGTCAGATTACCTGAAGGTGCTGGGGATATGTTTCGGAGCTGCTGGGGCGTGCACCAAAAACTGGGAGGAGCGCATAGGAAAGGTAAGACAGAAACTGGGCTGGTGGGAGCAACGCTCCCTCTCCATTGCGGGCAAAACCCTGGTCAGCAGGTGTGAGGTACTCTCGGTGCTACTGTACGTGGCGCAGGTCTGGCCCATAACCCGACCCTACGCCACAGCAGTCACCCGGGCCATCTTCAAATTTATCTGGCGATCCAAAATGGACCGTGTCCGAAGGGACACCATGTACAAACCTCTGGAGAAGGGAGGGCGGAACGTACCCAACGCCTCCCTCATCCTGTTGGCCACCTTTGTGTCCAGCTGCATCAAGCTGTGCGTGGATCCCCAGTATGCAAACACCAAGTGTCACTACATACTGAGGTTCTACCTGTCCCCGGTGTTGCGAAGGATGGGCCTGGCCTCATTGCCGCGGAACGCTCCAAGTAGTTGGACCGTACCGTACCACCTGTCCTTTGTGGAAAAGTTTTTGAAGGAAAACACCTTTGACCACAAGGCAATGAAGCAGTGGTCAGCACGTAATGTCCTCGAGGCCCTCAGGGAAAAGGAGACCGTGGAGGACGTTGGATGGTTCCCTGAGCAGACTGCCAGAGTCATCTGGCAGAACGCCTCATCACCAGAACTTTCAAACAAGCACCAAGACCTAGCTTGGCTGGTAGTGAGAAAGGCCCTCCCTGTCAGATTCTTCATGCACACCCGAAGGCTCTGCACCAATGCACGCTGCCCTCGGAGTGGCTATGGGGGAAATGAGACGGTCACACACCTCCCTGTGGAATGTGCCTTTGCAAAGAAGGTCTGGAGAGAGATGCAGTGGTATTTGTCAAGGTTTATCCCAAACAGATCTGTGACACAGGACTCTGTGCTCTACGGACTGTTTCCAGGGACACACACCGAGACAAATATCAACTGCTGCTGGAAGGTCATCAACTCGGTAAAAGACGCTCTTTGGTCTGCCCGAAACTTGCTGATCTTCCAGTGCAAACAATTGTCCTCGACCGAGTGTTGCAGACTGGCACATTCCAAGGTCCAGGACTACGTGCTGAGGGACGCACTCAAGCTTGGGGCAGCTGCCGCCAAGGCGCAATGGGGAAAGACCACTGTGTAAAGTCTTTCCAGCAAATGTACACCGAGGGGCGCGTAAAAGTGTAAAGCCCCTCGGTCGGGGCAACCAACACTCCAATGTATAAAACAAACATGACAATGTAAATATTTAAGAAGGAATTGTAATGTAAAGAGTGATATGTGTATGACAATATCAAAATTGAATGAAAGAAAGTCAAGGCAACATGTAACCCTGCCGGAAATGTACAGTCAAGACAATTTGAAATGTTTCTGTAATACTCATGATAAATTTTTATGAATAAAGTATATTTTTTGAAAAAAAAAAAAAAAAAAAAAAATCTGTTCTTATCAGTTTAATATCTGATATGTCCTCAATCTGGGGACCGAATATTAAATTGATTTTTAGGACTCGGAGATCGTTCAGGGGCTTGCTCCTTCCGCTCCACGCATCAACCTGGTCTTGCAGTGCTTCCAGGAATGGTGCCCTCTCCCCGCTTTGGGGCGCAAAATGTATAAAAGCAGAAAATGCCGCAAAACCTGACTTCCCCTTTTCTCTCTTGTCCAGTTTTCTCATCCTGACCAATTTAAGGCCTTTCAGGCTCCAAAGCATTGCCAGTTTTTCTGCTGGCGGGAGCTTCGTGCACGAATGTTGTGAGCCGATGGACTCGCGGACTTGCGGCAGGCAGGCACCGTTTTCAGCTGATAGGCCACACAGATTTCCTGCTGCTCTTTACAGGCCACTCACCTTCACACTCGGATGCCGACTTGCCTTCTCCTCACTTCAGTTACCACATCCCTTCATCCTGCACAACGGGGAAGTGTGGCGACAGACTGAACGGCATTCTCTTTGGATGTAGGTATACCTTCACGGCGTCTCTTTTCGTTCTCCTGACTCCACGACCAACACGCTAGGGTTGAGCTCAGGGAGACTAGACATTGCCCCCTGTTGGATACCGCCAGTACTTGCTGCTTGCACGGATTGTCCTTTGTTCGGCAAAGGTGGAGATTTCTTCGACTCTCTCCGTTGGGTGTCACTGGCCTTCACAGCGTCTCCATTTCATCTGGTGACGACAGGTGACGGCTTGCCAGACGATGTCTTCCTGTTGTGTTTTACTGGTTCTGCATGCTCAGACTCCACCGTGCTCGGCCAAGCTGGATGTCTCTTGACCAACAGTGAGCGTAGCCTGAAAGTTCCAAAGCACAGTCGAGCGCAGCAATAGCGCACAACAGTCCATCAATTGTATTTAAACAGTGCCCTCGAGTCAATTAAATGCATTTCAACAGTGCCCGATTGTGAATCAAATGCATTTAAACAGTGCCCTAAGTTAAATCAAATGCATTCAAACAATGCCCTACAGTAAACCAAACGTTTTTGAACTGTGCTTTCTAGTAAATCAAATGTATTTAAATAGTGCCCTACAGTAAATGAAATGCATTTAAACAGTGACACAGTAAATCAAATGTATTTAAACAGGCGCTGCAATAAATTAAATGCGTTTAAACAGTGCCCTACCGGAAACTAAATGCATTTAAAAAGTGCCATGAAGTAAATCAAATGCATTCAAACAGTGCCCGACAGTGAGCCAAATATATTAAATCGTGATTTATAGTAAATTAATTGCATTTAAACAGTGCCTGACAGTAAATCAAAAGTATTTAAATTTGCGCCTTGGAATAAATTAAATGCATTTACACAGTGTCCGACACGAAATCAAATGCATTGAAACAATGCCCTCCAGTAAGTCAAGTGCATTTAAACAGTGCCCGGCAGCAAACTAAAGGCATTTAAACAGTGCCCTGCAGTAAATCAAATGCATTTAAACTGCCCGACAGTAAATCAAATGTATTTAAACAGTGCCCCAGAATACATCCAAAGTATTTAAACAGTGTACTGCAGTGAATAAAATATAATTAAATAGCGCACAACAGTCCATCAAATGTATTTAAACAGTGCCCCAGAATAAATCCAAAGTATTTAAACAGTGTACTGCAGGAAATCAAATACAATTGAATAGCGCACAACAGTCCATCAAATGCATTTAAACATTGCCCTCGAGTCAATTAAATGCATTTAAACAGTGCCCTACAGTAAATCAAATGCATTTGAACAGTGGCCTAAAATAAATCAATTATATCTAAACGGTGCCAAATGTATTTAAACAGTTCTTTATAGTATATTAAATGCATTTAAACAGTGCCGACAATAAATCAAATGTATTTAAACAGTGCCCCGACAGTCAATCAAATGCGTTGAAACACTGCGCAAGAGTAAAACAAATACTTTTAAACAGTGCACCACAGTAAATCAAATGCATTTAAACAGTGCCCCACAGTAAATCAAATGCATTTAAACAGTGCCCTACAGTAAATCAAATGCATTTAAACAGTGCCCTACAGTAAATCAAATGCATTTAAACAGTGCCCAACAGTAAATCAAATGCATTTTGTTCCCTACAGTAAACTAATTGCATTTAAATAGTGCCCGATACTCAAATGCATTTAAACATTGCCCTCCTGTGAATCAAAAGCATTTAAACAGTGTTCTACGTTAAATCAAATGCATTTAAACAGTGCCCTACAGTAAACCAAATGCATTTAAACAGTGACATAGTAAATCAAATGTTTTTAAACAGGCGCTACAATAAATCAAATGCATTTAAACAGTATCCTACAGTGAACTAAATGCATTATTAAAATGCCCTGCAGTGAATCAAATGCATTCAAACAGTGCCCTACAGTATACGAAATGCTTTTAAACAGTTTCTGACAGTTATCTGAATGCATTTAAAGAGTGCCCAACACTCAAATGCATATAAGTAGTGCCCTACAGTAAATTAAATGAATGTAAACAGTGCCCTGTTGTAAACCAAATGCGTTTAAATAGTGCGGTGAAGTAAATGAAATGCATTCAAACTGTGCCCTACAATAAATCAAACGCATTTTAACAGTGCCCATAGTAAATCAATGCATTTAAACAGTGCCCTACAGGAAATCAAATGCATTTATACAGTGCCCTACAGTAAACCAAATGCATTTAAACAGTGCCCTATAGTCAATCAAATGTATTTAAACAGTGCCCTACAGTCAAACGGACCTTATTTAAACAGAGCCTTACAGTAACACAGCAATTAAAAGTGCCCTACTGTAATCGGACTTAAAATGTGGCAATAATAAATCATGTTTTTAAACATTAAACATGTTTATGTAAAGCGAATTGCTTTGGAGACCTAAAAAACAACTTTCCCGAGGCCAGTATATGCCCTTCCAAAAACTGAACGGGATCCAGCCAAAATAATACTGTTCCATATTTCTATCCAGCATATTAATTCTGCTCCATTTTAATATGCAGCCATATTAAAACGGCTCCATATTAATACTGTTCCATATTAATACTCTTCCACATTAATACTGTTCCATATTAATACTGTTCCATATTCGTGCTGCTTCATTTTAAGACCGTTACAAATGAGTACTGTTCCCTATTAATGTCCAGCATATAAACATTGTTCCATATTAATATTCGCTCATATTATAACTTTTCCATATTAGTAGTGTTCCATATTAATACTGTTCTATATGATTACTGTTACATATTAATATCCAGCTATGTTAACGCTGTTCCATATTAGTACTGTTCCATATTAATATCTGGCCATTTTAATATCCGGCTATATTAACACTGTTCCATACTAATACAGTTCCATATTAACATCCAGCCACATTCCATATTAATAATAATTATCTTTGTCACAAGTAGTCTTACATTAACACAACAACGAAGTTACTGTGAAAAGCCCTTCGTCGCCACATTCTGGCGCCTGTTCGGGGACACAGAGGGAGAATTCAGAATGTCCAATTCACCTAACAAGCACGTCTTTCGGGCCTTGTGGGAGGAAACCGGAGCACCCGCAGGAAATGCACGCAGACACCGGGAGAACCTGCAGGCTCCGCAAAGAGAGTGACCCAATCTAGGAATCAAATCTGGGACCCTGGAGCTGTGAAGATATGGTTCCATATTAATACTGTTCCATATTAGTACTGTTCCATATTAATATTCAGCCATATCAATACTATTCCATATTAATACGGTTCCAAGTTAATATGCAGCCATATTATTACTGCTCCATATGAATAATGTTCCATATTAATATCCAGCCACATTAATGCTGTTCCATACCAATATGGTTCCATATTAATATGCAGCCAGATTAATACGTTTTTGCTCAATGCCTGCTACCCCGCCCCCCACATGGAGGTTGGACATGGCCCGACTTGCCCAGAATGCTTTGTGCAAGAAAATATCACAGGCCACAGATGACTATATTATTAATAACTAGAATGGGGAAGTCCCGCCCTTCACGCTCTGGGAGGCCACGAAGGCTGAGATCAGGGGTGATATCATGGCCAAGAACGCACGTAGAGACAACGTAGAGAGGGCGGCTAGGCGACAGTTGTGGACTCCATACTGGAGGTAGACAGGCGATACTCTGAGGGCCCGAACAAAGAACTCCTGGCGGAGAGGAAAAAGCTACAAATGGACTTTGATCTGCTCTCCACGAGGGAAGCATTGCAGCAACTCCGCCAGGTACGGGAGACCCTTTACGAACACGGAGATAAAGCCAGCCACTGCTGGTTCGCCAGCTGAGAAAGCAGGCAGCCACGGGGGTAATAGCTCAGATTAGAAGCAGCAGACCGAATCCAGTGGCAGAGCTAAAAAATGTCTACGAGGCATTTGAGACCTTCTGCCGGGGGCTATTCACCTACAAGCCCTCAGCTTAGGGATGAAACAGTTCATCGATGGATGGGACACGCCAGTTGTGACACAGGCTGAAAATGGGACTGGAAGCACCTGTAAAACTGGGAGAAGGATAGCGCAGTGGTGAGCCCTCGTTCCTCATGGTCCCGCCCGCCCCACACATCCCTGTGACGATGGATGTGGCTGTCCTGCAACCCAGTTTTGTGTAGAAGCTGGGATTCGTCTTTCTGGAGCGCAGGAGGTTAGGGGGAATTTAAACAAGTCTTCAACGTCATAAAGATTTTTTTTTAATGATAGAAATGGATAGATCCTCTGCCCCCAATTGCTCGACTGCATAAATCCCACCTTAGTTAGTGTCCCAATCCACCGGACTTTCCACAATACCATATCCAGCTCTGCTCAGGAAGAATAATTGTTTTCCTATCCAGCCGACTGTTCTATATTGAAGAAGCTGGTGAACTTTAGAAGGACAATTCTGCCTTCCTATCCACACTGCTATTCACACATCAGTGCACGACGTCGAGATATACTTTGGACTGACTTTTCTGTGTCATTTTTGGCTCTATTGTTCATAAAAACAGATCAAGCTGAGCTGTACGAGATCTGCGTGTCGCCAGTGCACTCTGCTGAACACATCCAGATATAGTCTGGAGTAATATTTCGCTCTTCCGTTCTAACCTGGTGCTCCAACGGACACATGCACCTGCCCTGCAGCCGAACATGTATGTGTTTCATTTCCCAACCACTGTCCACACCCACTGACCCAAGCTGTACTTCAGAAGCCAATCTGCCTGTGCCATTCGCCTTGGATTGTTTCGAAATCCCACGTCAGGCTCGAATGCAGGTTACGATTCTTTATAGAATCATAGAATCCCTACAGAGCGGAAGGCGGGTCATTCGGCCCAACGAGTCTGCACCAGCCCTTAGAAAGAGCAACCTATTTAAGCCCACACCGCCACCCTATCCACATTCCCGCAACCCAAACTAACCTAAAGGGCAATTTAGCACGGCGAATCCACCTGACTTGCACATATTTGGACTGTGGGAGGAAAACAGAGAACCCAGAGGAAACCGTGTCAGAGAAAGTGCAAACTCCACATGGACAGACATCCGAGGCTGGAATTGAACCTGGGTTGCTGGCGCGCTGAGGCAAGCGTGCAAACTACTGTGACACCGGATTGCAGCCTCCTGGACTCTGCACTGCACAGATTCACCGTGTAGGACAATCTCTGGGGTCTCTGACAGCCTCTTTTTTGTTTTACAATGAAATACACAGTTCTTAAAATTTAGAGTAGTCAATTATTTTTCCAATTTATGGTGGCTAATCCACCTACCTCTCACATCTTTGAGTTGTGGGGTGAGACTCACGCAGAACCGGGGAGAATGTGCAAACTCCATGCGGCCAGTGACCCGGGGCCGGGGTCGCAATGTGGACTGGGAACTTAAGGAAATTAGGAGAGCAAAAACGGTACATGAAAGGATACAGGCAGGTAAAATGAACGAACGTCCTAAGTAATTTTACCAGCTCATTAAGGGTAAAAGGATAACTCGGGAAATAGCCGGAAAACATGGGCTATCGCTTCTCGGCCTTTTGGTTCAGATCAAGTGTAGTATCTGTTCTTATCAGTTTAATATCTGGTATGTCCCCTTCGGGGGACCGAATATTAAATTGATTTTTGGGACACGGAGATGGTTCAGGGGCTTTCTTGCTCCGCTCCAGGCATCAACCCGGTCTTGCAATGTTTCCAGGAATGGTGCCTTCACCCCGCTTTGGGCACAAATAGTGCAAAAGCAGAAAATGGCGCAAAACCTGGCTTCCCCTCTTCTGTCTTGTCCAGTTGTCTCATCCTGACCAATTAAAACATTTTCAGGCTCCAGAGCATTGCTAGCTTTTCTGCTGGCGGGCGCTTCGCGCACTAATGTCGTCAGCCTATGGGCTCGCGGACTTGCGGCAGCCAGGCTCCGTTTTCAGCTGATATGCCAAACAGATATCCTGCTGCTTTTTACAGGCCACTCACCCTCACCCTCGGATGCCGACTTGCCTTCTCCTCACTTCAGTTACCACATCCCTTCATCCTGCACAACGGGGAAGTGTGGCGACAGACTGAACGGCATCCTGATTTGGATGTAGGTTTACCTTCACGGCGTCTCTTTTCGTTCTCGTGACTCCACGACCAACACGCCAGGGTGGAGCTCAGGGTGACTAGACATTGCCCCCTGTTGGATTCCGCCAGTACTCGCTGCTTGCACGGATTGCCCTTTGTTCTGCAAAGGTGGAGATTTCTTCGACTCCCTCCGTTGGGTGTCACTGGGCCTTCACAGCGTCTCCATTTAATCTGGTGACGACAGGGGGCGGCTTGCCAGACGATGTCTTCCTGTTGTGTTTTACTGGTTCTGCATGCACAGACTCCACCGTGCTCGGCCAAGCTGGAGGTCTCTTGACCAACAGTGACCGTAGACTAAAAGTTCCAAAGCACAGTCGAGCGCAGCAAGGTGCTCCTGAAAGTCGGTGGACGAGGAGGACAAGAGCCATAGCCGGAAAATATTGGCTATCGCTTCTCGGCCTTTTGCCTGAGATCAAGTGTAGTCTCATTTGATCGTGGGAAGCTGAGGATCTCGATGACGATCGTGGATTGGAGAACTCGGAGGAATTGAAGTCGTCAAAGAGGAATCGTTTGGAGCTTGGCTGCTATTGGTGGATCGACATACTGGCCTAAATCTCTGGTTTAGGCCTAACGCCGAAACAGTTCAGACCCAACGTACGAGCTATGGATGCAGCTGCATCCCGACCACCAGGCTGGGGAGTGCGAAACACTGTCCGAGTCACAGTGAAGAAAACGGAAGGAGAGTCACCTTTGGATCGGATACTCTTCGTGAAGCGGGTGCTGCTCGAGTGTTGTGGGTTTAAAGCAACAGAAATCTTCTGCTTGCAAAACTTCCCCAAGAATGGCTTCTTTGATGTCACCTTCAAGAGCGGCGCAGCGTGCATCAAATTCTTGAACGTCTTCAAGGAAAAAGGTAACCAGAGTCCCCTGTCGATCCTGACTGCGGAGCCTCTGTTTACGCTACCGGCACAGCGAAATCGGGTTGTTACACTGCACACGTACAACCCCCACGTCCCTGTGTCTGATGTGCTCACGTTCCTCGCCAGGTACGCTGAGCTGAAAAGTGACAGCGTGCAAGTGAAAGACACCTTCGGCATCTGGACAAGTGAGCACCAGGTCAAGGTGACCCTAAGAACGGACAGCAACGGAGCCATCCTGCATCCCCCCTCCAATTTCGCTATTGGAGTAAATCGTGGCTACCTCTACTACGTGGGACAGCCACGAGTATGCCACGCCTGTGGCAAAACGGGGCATGTTGCCGCAAACAGCAGTGTGACCTTCTGCAAGAACTGCAGGCAGGAGGGACACATGACTAAGGACTGCAAGGAAGACAAGTGCTGCAACCTGTGTGGGGAGGCCGGCCATCTTTACAGGGCCTGCCCGAAACGCGGGGCGACATATGCACAGATCATCAGCAGCGGAGTCAAAAAGGCGACAAGAGAGGAGGAACATACACCCTCCACCGAAAAAGACACCACGGTTCAGAATGAGGAAAAGCAACAGAAGGGCCCCCAACAAAAAGAAGAGGCCCCAGCACCTCCTGACAACCCAACCCCAGCCCCATCTGATGAGGAACACTCAATGGAAGAGGAAGAGGAGAGGACAAAGAATAAAGAGCCCTGGGAAACCGTGAACAGGGACAAACGAAAGAGAAAACAAAAAAACAAACTGAAGAACCCCCTGAGGGGTAGTGGCAAAAAGCGACACCTCTCAGCCGGCGCACTTAGTGCCGACACCTCATCCGATGAGGGAAAACAGAACAAGAATCGGCCTCAAATAAAGAGGCAAAGCACCAACGTGGAACGGGAGGCACAGACCCCCCCAGACCACCGACCGGGAAGAAAACAAGGTCACAGACCAACCCCCGATAGCAACGAGCAGCAACAACCCAGGTGAAGACCGGCCTGCAACCCCAACACCTACTGACTGCCACGACGAACCCCCGGGCTACACCCCCCCCCCCCCAATGCATCTGCATCAAAATCACGGGGCCAGTACGGACCAGAACAGTTTTCTCAGCCCTGCAACTGTGCTAAAGTTTGCGAACACCACCGGCATGTTGGGGAACATTCAACAGCTGGAACAGCCAACTGTATAGACTCTGGACTCTTGAGACGGGTAAATCTATCTTTTATAATGGGTTTAAAAATTGCATCCATAAATGTGCGAAGCATCAAAGATACTTCGCGGTGTGTAGCCACACTCAACTATTTGGCAAATGTAAAAGCTGACCTACTGTTCCTGCAGGAGTGCGGAATTCCGCACCTCAGCAACTACAGGCGCTGGTCGAGCTGGTGGTCCCACGGGCCATCCATCTGGTCAGGAGGAAACGACTGCCGCTCCTCCGGCCTGGGTATTCTGCTGCGGGGAGGCAACTTCACCATCTCCGACGTTAAGGAGGTGGTGGGCGGGCGCCTCCTCGTAGCAGACGTGAAATACAAAAACACCCCTCTCAGACTTATTAATGTGTACGTCCCGGCCGTAGAAAGCGAGCGGCTGGCAGTTCTTCAGCAACTCCCACTGCTGTTGGCCACCTCCAAGCCGGTCATCCTGGGTAGCGACTTCAACTGCATCATCGATGCGGCTGGACGATCCAGCAAAGCCGACAGCAAACTAGACGCTACGTCCAGACTCCTGATGGAAACGGTAAAAGACGCCAAGCTGCTCGACGTCTGCAGCAACCCTGCAGACGGCGCGCAGCGTAGATACACATGGTCACGGCCAGACGGGTCCGTCCGCTCCAGGATAGGCTTCTTTTTTGTGTCCCGAGCTTTCACGGTCAGGTCCACCGACGTAACGCCGGTGTTCTTCTCTGACCACTGCCTCCTACTGGCCGACTGCCACCTGCAGGAAGACCAGGGGGTAGGCAGGGGAACATGGAAGCTAAATGTAAAACTGCTGACCCCTGATAACATCGAGGAACTCGGGAGGGATTACAAAGGTTGGAGAACCGTGAAACCCCTCTTTGAGGCCCCACATCTCTGGTGGGAAGCAATCAATGGTAATATCAAGAGGTTTTTCATCCTCAAGGGCGTTCAAAAGGTAAGAGAGACGAGGGGTCATGTCCAGGCTCCAGAAAAGTATGCAAAATTTGCTCCAGCTGCAGTCGATGGGGGTGGATGTCAAGGAGGATCTCCAAGAGGTGAAGAGCCAGCAAGCCTCGATCTACACCTCGGAGGCCTCCAAGGTTATCTTCCGTTCCAGAGTCCGCTCCGTGGAGCAGGACGAAAAGTGCTCACGCTTCTTCTTCCAAAAGGTGCACAGAGAGACCTCTGTGATCAGCAGCCTGAAGGAAGAAGATGGCTCTGAAAAGTCATCGCAGTCTGACATCCTGAGGATCAGCCAATCCTTTTATGCCGGACTGTATGACCTGAAGCCAACAGATAGCACTGTTTCCCAGACCTTCCTGTCGACTATCACGGAGGTCATAGGCGACAGCGAGCTGGAAAACCTGGACAAACCACTAACTCTGGACGAGCTGACAAAGGCCGCCAAGTCCTTCGAGACGAGTAAAACTCCCGGAAGCGACGGCTTACCGGTTGAGTTGTATTCGGCTCTGTGGGACTGGATGGGCCCAGACCTGCTGGAAGTGTACGAGAGTATGCTTCTGGAAGGCAGCATGTCAGAGTCCATGAGGAAAGGCATCATCACCCTCATCTACAAACAGAAGGGGGAAAGGGAAGAAATTCGAAATTGGCGACCCATTTCACTGTTGAATGTGGACTACAAAATTCTAGCAAAGGTCATCGCCAATCGGGTCAGGTCTGCTCTGGAGTCGGTGATCCACCCTGACCAGACCTGTGCTGTACCCGGCAGGAAGATCTCTGATAGCCTCGCGCTACTCAGGGATACGATCGCCTACGTGCAGGACAGGGGGGTGGACACTTGCCTCATCAGCCTTGACCAGGAGAAGGCTTTTGACAGAATATCGCACACCTGCATGATGGATGTGCTCTCCAAAATGGGGTTTGGGGAGAGAATTCGCAATTGGATCAAACTGCTCTACACAAACATCTATAGCGCAGTCTCAATCAATGGGTGGGAATCAGAAAAGTTCCAGATCAGATCTGGAGTCAGGCAGGGCTGCCCTCTCTCCTCTGCCCTTTTTGTGTGCTGCATAGAACCTTTTGCCGAGTCCATCAGGAGGGATCCGGGTATAAGAGGAGTGACGATCCCAGGCAGTGGAGGCATGCAAGTCAAGGCCTCCCTGTACATGGACGACGTTGCCGTCTTCTGCTCGGATCCTGCGTCTGTACGCAGGCTCTTGACCACCTGCGACCAGTTTGAACTGGCCTCTGGAGCCAAGGTAAACCGGGGCAAGAGCGAGGCCATGTTCTTTGGGAACTGGGCCGACCGGTCCTTTGTCCCCTTCACTGTCAGGTCCGATTACCTGAAGGTGCTGGGGATATGGTTCGGAGCTGCTGGGGCGTGCACCAAAAACTGGGAGGAGCGCATAGGAAAGGTAAGACAGAAACTGGGCTGGTGGGAGCAACGCTCCCTCTCCATTGCGGGCAAAACCCTGGTCATCAGGTGTGAGGTACTCTCGGTGCTACTGTACGTGGCGCAGGTCTGGCCCATAACCCGACCCTACGCCACAGCAGTCACCCGGGCCATCTTCAAATTTATCTGGCTATCCAAGATGGACCGTGTCCGAAGGGACACCATGTACAAACCTCTGGAGAAGGGAGGGCGGAACGTACCCAACGCCTCCCTCATCCTGTTGGCCACCTTTGTGTCCAGCTGCATCAAGCTGTGCGTGGACCCCCAGTATGCAAACACCAAGTGTCACTACATACTGAGGTTCTACCTGTCCCCGGTGTTGCGAAGGATGGGCCTGGCCTCATTGCCGCGGAACGCTCCAAGTAGTTGGACCGTACCGTACCACCTGTCCTTTGTGGAAAAGTTTTTGAAGGAAAACACCTTTGACCACAAGGAAATGAAGTAGTGGTCAGCACGTAATGTCCTCGAGGCCCTCAGGGAAAAGGAGACCGTGGAGGACGTTGGATGGTTCCCTGAGCAGACTGCCAGAGTCATCTGGCAGAACGCCTCATCACCAGAACTTTCAAACAAGCACCAAGACCTAGCTTGGCTGGTGGTGAGAAGGGCCCTCCCTGTCAGATTCTTCATGCACACCCGAAGGCTCTGCACCAATGCACGCTGCCCTCGGAGTGGCTGTGGGGGAAATGAGACGGTCACACACCTCCTTGTGGAATGTGCCTTTGCAAAGAAGGTCTGGAGAGAGATGCAGTGGTATTTGTCAAGGTTTATCCCAAACAGATCTGTGACACAGGACTCTGTGCTCTACGGACTGTTTCCAGGGACACACATCGAGACAAATGTCAACTGCTGCTGGAAGGTCATCAACTCGGTAAAAGACGCTCTTTGGTCTACCCGAAACTTGCTGATCTTCCAGTGCAAAGAATTGTCCTCGACCGAGTGTTGCAGACTGGCACATTCCAAGGTCCAGGACTACGTGCTGAGGGACGCACTCAAGCTTGGGACAGCTGCCGCCAAGGCGCAATGGGGAAAGACCACTGTGTAAAGTCTTTCCAGCAAATGTACACCGAGGGGCGCGTAACAGTGTAAAGCCCCTCGGTCTGGGCAACCAACACTCCAATGTACAAAAAAAACTGGCACTGTAAATATTTAAGAAGGAATTGTAATGTAAAGAGTGATATGTGTATGACAATATCATAATTGAATGAAAGAAAGTCAAGGCAACATGTAACCCTGCCGGAAATGTACAGTCAAGACAATTTGAAATGTTTCTGTAATGCTCATGATAAATTTTTATGAATAAAGTATATTTTTTTGAAAAAAAAAAAAAAAAAAAATCTGTTCTTATCAGTTTAATATCTGATATGTCCTCAATCTGGGGACCGAATATTAAATTGATTTTTAGGACTCGGAGATGGTTCAGGGGCTTGCTCCTTCCGCTCCACGCATCAACCTGGTCTTGCAGTGCTTCCAGGAATGGTGCCCTCTCCCCATTTTGGGGCGCAAAATGTATAAAAGCAGAAAATGCCGCAAAACCTGGCTTACATTTTTCTCTCTTGTCCAGTTGTCTCATCCTGACCAATTTAAGGCCTTTCAGGCTCCAAAGCATTGCTAGCTTTTCTGCTGGCGGGAGCTTCGTGCACGAATGTTGTGAGCCGATGGACTCGCGGACTTGCGGCAGCCAGGCTCCGTTTTCAGCTGATATGCCACACAGATTTCCTGCTGCTCTTTACAGGCCACTCACCTTCACACTCGGATGCCGACTTGCCTTCTGCTCACTTCAGTTACCACATCCCTTCATCCTGCACAACGGGGAAGTGTGGCGACAGACTGAACGGCATTCTCTTTGGATGTAGGTATACCTTCACGGCGTCTCTTTTCGTTCTCCTGACTCCACGACCAACACGCTAGGGTGGAGCTCAGGGAGACTAGACATTGCCCCCTGTTGGATACCGCCAGTACTTGCTGCTTGCACGGATTGTCCTTTGTTCGGCAAAGGTGGAGATTTCTTCGACTCTCTCCGTTGGGTGTCACTGGCCTTCACAGCGTCTCCATTTCATCTGGTGACGACAGGTGACGGCTTGCCAGACGATGTCTTCCTGTTGTGTTTTACTGGTTCTGCATGCTCAGACTCCACCGTGCTCGGCCAAGCTGGATGTGTCTTGACCAACAGTGAGCGTAGACTAAAAGTTCCAAAGCACAGTCGAGCGCAGCAAGGTGCACCTGAATGTCGGTGGACGAGGAGGACAAGAGCCATTGCCGGAAAATATGGGCTATCGCTTCTCGGCATTTTGGCTCAGATCAAGTGTAGTATCTGTTCTTATCAGTTTAATATCTGATATGTCCTCAATCTGGGGACCGAATATTAAATTGATTTTTAGGACTCGGAGATGGTTCAGAGGCTTGCTCCTTCCGCTCCACGCATCAACCCGGTCTTGCAGTGCTTCCAGGAATGGTGCCCTCTCCCCGCTTTGGGGCGCAAAATGTATAAAAGCAGAAAATGCCGCAAAACCTGGCTTCCCCTTTTCTCTCTTGTCCAGTTGTCTCATCCTGACCAATTTAAGGCCTTTCAGGCTCCAAAGCATTGCTAGTTTTTCTGCTGGCGGGAGCTTCGTGCACGAATGTTGCGAGCCGATGGACTCGCGGACTTGCGGCAGCCAGGCTCCGTTTTCAGCTGATATGCCACTCAGATTTCCTGCTGCTTTTTACAGGCCACTCACCTTCACACTCGGATGCCGACTTGCCTACTCCTCACTTCAGTTACCACATCCCTTCATCCTGCACAACGGGGAAGTGTGGCGACAGACTGAACGGCATCCTGTTTGGATGTAGGTATACCTTCACGGCGTCTCTTTTCGTTCTCCTGACTCCACGACCAACACGCCAGGGTGGAGCTCAGGGAGACTAGACATTGCCCTCTGTTGGATTCCGCCAGTAGTTGCTGTTTGCACGGATTGCCCTTTGTTCGGCAAAGGTGGAGATGACTTCGACTCCCTCTGTTGGGTGTCACTGGGCCTTCACAGCGTCTCCATTTCATCTGGTGACGACAGGGGACGGCTTGCCAGATGATGTCTTCGTGTTGTGTTTTACTGGTTCTGCATGCACAGACTCCACCGTGCTCGGCCAAGCTGGAGGTTTCTTGACCAACAGTGAGCGTAGACTAAAAGTTCCAAAGCACAGTCGAGCGCAGCAAGGTGCACCTGAATGTCGGTGGAAGAGGAGGACAAGAGCCATTGCAGGAAAATATGGGCTATCGCTTCTCGGCCTTTTGGCTCAGATCAAGTGTAGTCTCATTTGATCGAGGGAAGCTGAGGATTTCGATGACGATCGTGGATTGGAGAACTCGGAGGGATTGAAGTCGTCAAAGAAGAAACGTTTGGAGCTTGGCTGCTATTGGTGGATCTACATGCTGGCCTAAACCTCGGGTTTAGGCCTAACGCCGATACAGTTTCACGCCCAACGTACGAGCTATGGATGCAGCTGCATCCCGACCACCAGGCTGGGGCGTGCGAAACACTGTCCGAGTCACAGTGAAGAAAACGGATGGAGAGTCACCTTTGGACCGGAAACACTTCGTGAAGAAGGTGCTGCTCGAGTGCTGTGGGTTTAAAGCAACAGAGATCTTCTGCTTGCAAAACTTCCCCAAGAATGGTTTCTTTGATGTCACCTTCAAGAGCGTCGCAGCGTGCATCAATTTCTTGAACGTCTTCAAGGAAAAAGGTAACCAGAGTCCCTTGTCGATCCTGACTGCGGAACCTCTGTTTACGCTACCGGCACAGCGAAATCGGGTTGTTACACTGCACACGTACAACCCCCACGTCCCTGTATCTGATGTGCTCACGTTCCTCGCCAGGTACGCTGAGCTGAAAAGTGACAGCGTGCAAGTGAAAGACACCTTCGGCATCTGGACAAGTCAGCACCAGGTCAAGGTGACCCTAAGAATGGACAGCAACGGAGCCATCCTGCATCCCCCCTCCAATTTCGCTATTGGAGTAAATCGTGGCTACCTCTACTACGTGGGACAGCCACGAGTATGCCACACCTGTGGCAAAACGGGGCATGTTGCCGCAAACTGCAGTGTGACCTTCTGCAAGAACTGCAGGCAGGAGGGACACATGACTAAGGACTGCAAGGAAGACAAGTGCTGCAACCTGTGTGGGGAGGCCGGCCATCTTTACAGGGCCTGCCCGAAACGCGGGGCGACATACGCTCAAATCATCAGCAGCGGAGTTAAAAAGGCGACCAGAGAGGAGGTGCATACACCCTCCACCGAAAAAGACACCACGGCTCAGAATGAGGAAAAGCAACAGAAGGGCCCCCAACAAAAAGAGGAGGCCCCAGCACCTCCTGACAACCCAACCCCAGCCCCATCTGATGAGGAACACTCAATGGAGGAGGAAGAGGATGGGACAAAGAATAAAGAGCCCTGGGAAACAGTGAACAGGGACAAACGAAAGCGGAAACAAAAAAACAAACTGAAGAACCCCCTGAGGGGTAGTGGCAAAAAGCGACACCTCTCAGCCGGCGCACTTAGTGCCGACACCTCATCCGATGAGGGAAAACAGGACAAGAATCGGCCTCAAATAAAGAGGCAAAGCACCAACGTGGAACGGGAGGCACAGACCCCCCAGACCACCGACCGGGAAGGAAACAAGGTCACAGACCAACCCCCGATAGCAACGAGCAGCAACAACCCAGGTGAAGACCGGCCTGCAACCCCAACACCTACTGACTGCCACGACGAACCCCAGGGCTACACCTCCCCCCCCCCCAATGCATCTGCATCAAAATCACGGGGCCAGTACGGACCAGAACAGCTTTCTCAGCCCTGCAACTGTGCTAAAGTTTGCGAGCACCACCGGCATGCTGGGGAACATCGAACAGCTGGAACAGCCAACTGTATAGACTCTGGACTCTTGAGACTGGTAAATCTACCTTTTAATAATGGGGTTAAAAATTGCATCCATAAATGTGCGAAGCATCAAAGATACTTCGCGGAGTGTAGCCACACTCAACTATTTGGCAAATGTAAAAGCTGACCTACTGTTCCTGCAGGAGTGCGGAATTCCGCACCTCAGCAACTACAGGCGCTGGTCGAGCTGGTGGTCCCACGGGCCATCCATCTGGTCAGGAGGAAACGACTGCCGCTCCTCCGGCCTGGGTATTCTGCTGCGGGTAGGTAACTTCACCATCTCCGACGTTAAGGAGGTGGTGGGCGGGCGCCTCCTCGTAGCAGACGTGAAATACAAAAACACCCCTCTCAGACTTATAAATGTGTACGCCCCGGCCGTAAAAAGTGAGCGGCTGGCAGTCCTTCAGCAACTCCCACTGCTGTTGGCCACCTCCAAGCCGGTCATCCTGGGTGGTGACTTCAACTGCATCATCGATGCGGCTGGACGATCCAGCAAAGCCGACAGCAAACTAGACGCTACGTCCAGACTCCTGATGGAAACGGTAAAAGACGCCAAGCTGCTCGACGTCTGCAGCAACCCTGCAGACGGCGCGCAGCGTAGATACACATGGTCACGGCCAGACGGGTCCGTCCGCTCCAGGATAGACTTCTTTTTTGTGTCCCGAGCTTTCACGGTCAGGTCCACCGACGTAACGCCGGTGTTCTTCTCTGACCACTGCCTCCTACTGGCCGACTGCCACCTGCAGGAAGACCAGGGGGGAAGGCAGGGGGACATGGAAGCTAAATGTAAAACTGCTGACCCCTGAGAACATCGAGGAACTCAGGAGGGATTACAAAGGTTGGAGAACCGTGAAACCCCTCTTTGAGGCCCCACATCTCTGGTGGGAAGCAATCAAGGGGAATATCAAGAGGTTTTTCATCCTCAAGGGCGTTCAAAAGGTAAGAGAGAGACGAGGGGTCATGTCCAGGCTCCAGAAAAGTATGCAAAATTTGCTCCAGCTGCAGTCGATGGGGGTGGATGTCAAGGAGGATCTCCAAGAGGTGAAGAGCCAGCAAGCCTCGCTCTACACCTCGGAGGCCTCCAAGGTTATCTTCCGTTCCAGAGTCCGCTCCGTGGAGCAGGACGAAAAGTGCTCACGCTTCTCCTTCCAAAAGGTGCACAGAGAGACCTCTGTGATCAGCAGCCTGAAGGAAGAAGATGGCTCTGAAAAGTCATCGCAGTCTGACATCCTGAGGATCAGCCAATCCTTTTATGCCGGACTGTATGACCTTAAGCCAACAGATAGCACTGTTTCCCAGACCTTCCTGTCGACTATCACGGAGGTCATAGGCGACAGCGAGCTGGAAAACCTGGACAAACCACTAACTCTGGACGAGCTGACAAAGGCCGCCAAGTCCTTCGAGACGAGTAAAACTCCCGGAAGCGACGGCTTACCGGTTGAGTTGTATTCGGCTCTGTGGGACTGGATGGGCCCAGACCTGCTGGAAGTGTACGAGAGTATGCTTCTGGAAGGCAGCATGTCAGAGTCCATGAGGAAAGGCATCATCACCCTCATCTACAAACAGAAGGGGGAAAGGGAAGAAATTCGAAATTGGCGACCCATTTCACTGTTGAATGTGGACTACAAAATTCTAGCAAAGGTCATCGCCAATCGGGTCAGGTCTGCTCTGGAGTCGGTGATCCACCCTGACCAGACCTGTGCTGTACCCGGTAGGAAGATCTCTGATAGCCTCGCGCTACTCAGGGATACGATCGCCTACGTGCAGGACAGGGGGGTGGACACTTGCCTCATCAGCCTTGACCAGGAGAAGGCTTTTGACAGAATATCGCACACCTACATGATGGATGTGCTCTCCAAAATGGGGTTTGGGGAGGGAATTCGCAATTGGATCAAACTGCTCTACACAAACATCTATAGCGCAGTCTCAATCAATGGGTGGGAATCAGAAAAGTTCCAGATCAGATCTGGAGTCAGGCAGGGCTGCCCTCTCTCCTCTGCCCTTTTTGTGTGCTGCATAGAACCTTTTGCCGAGTCCATCAGGAGGGATCCGGGTATAAGAGGAGTGGCGATCCCAGGCAGTGGAGGCATGCAAGTCAAGGCCTCCCTGTACATGGACGACGTTGCCGTCTTCTGCTCGGATCCTGCGTCTGTACGCAGGCTCTTGACCACCTGCGACCAGTTTGAACTGGCCTCTGGAGCCAAGGTAAACCGGGGCAAGAGCGAGGCCATGTTCTTTGGGAACTGGGCCGACCGGTCCTTTGTCCCCTTCACTGTCAGGTCAGATTACCTGAAGGTGCTGGGGATATGGTTCGGAGCTGCTGGGGCGTGCACCAAAAACTGGGAGGAGCGCATAGGAAAGGTAAGACAGAAACTGGGCTGGTGGGAGCAACGCTCCCTCTCCATTGCGGGCAAAACCCTGGTCATCAGGTGTGAGGTACTCTCGGTGTTACTGTACGTGGCGCAGGTCTGGCCCATAACCCGACCCTACGCCACAGCAGTCACCCGGGCCATCTTCAAATTTATCTGGCGATCCAAGATGGACCGTGTACGAAGGGACACCATGTACAAACCTCTGGAGAAGGGAGGGCGGAACGTACCCAACGCCTCCCTCATCCTGTTGGCCACCTTTGTGTCCAGCTGCATCAAGCTGTGCGTGGACCCCCAGTATGCAAACACCAAGTGTCACTACATACTGAGGTTCTACCTGTCCCCGGTGTTGCGAAGGATGGGCCTGGCCTCATTGCCGCGGAACGCTCCAAGTAGTTGGACCGTACCGTACCACCTGTCCTTTGTGGAAAAGTTTTTGAAGGAAAACACCTTTGACCACAAGGCAATGAAGCAGTGGTCAGCACGTAATGTCCTCGAGACCCTCAGGGAAATAGAGACCGTGGACGACGTTGGATGGTTCCCTGAGCAGACTGCCAGAGTCATCTGGCAGAACGCCTCATCACCAGAACTTTCAAACAAGCACCAAGACCTAGCTTGGCTGGTGGTGAGAAGGGCCCTCCCTGTCAGATTCTTCATGCACACCCGAAGGCTCTGCACCAATGCACGCTGCCCTCGGAGTGGCTGTGGGGGAAATGAGACGGTCACACACCTCCTTGTGGAATGTGCCTTTGCAAAGAAGGTCTGGAGAGAGATGCAGTGGTATTTGTCAAGGTTTATCCCAAACAGATCTGTGACACAGGACTCTGTGCTCTACGGACTGTTTCCAGGGACACACACCGAGACAAATATCAACTGCTGCTGGAAGGTCATCAACTCGGTAAAAGACGCTCTTTGGTCTGCCCGAAACTTGCTGATCTTCCAGTGCAAAGAATTGTCCTCGACCGAGTGTTGCAGACTGGCACATTCCAAGGTCCAGGACTACGTGCTGAGGGACGCACTCAAGCTTGGGGCAGCTGCCGCCAAGGCGCAATGGGGAAAGACCACTGTGTAAAGTCTTTCCAGCAAATGTACACCGAGGGGCGGGTAACAGTGTAAAGCCCCTCGGTCTGGGCAACCAACACGCCCATGTATAAAACAAACATGCCACTGTAAATATTTAGGAAAGAATTGTAATGTAAAGAGTGATATGTGTACGACAATATCAAAATTGAATGGAAGAAAGTCAAGGCAACATGTAACCCTGCCGGAAATGTACAGTCAAGACAATTTGAAATGTTTCTGTAATGCTCATGATAAATTTTTATGAATAAAGTATATTTTTTTGAAAAAAAAAAAAAAATCTGTTCTTATCAGTTTAATATCTGATATGTCCTCAATCTGGGGACCGAATATTAAATTGATTTTTAGGACTCGGAGATGGTTCAGGGGCTTGCTCCTTCCGCTCCACGCATCAACCCGGTCTTGCAGTGCTTCCAGGAATGGTGCCCTCTCCCCGCTTTGGGGCGCAAAATGTATAAAAGCAGAAAATGCCGCAAAACCTGGCTTCCCCTTTTCTCTCTTGTCCAGTTGTCTCATCCTGACCAATTTAAGGCCTTTCAGGCTCCAAAGCATTGCTAGCTTTTCTGCTGGCGGGAGCTTCGTGCACGAATGTTGCGAGCCGATGGACTCGCGGACTTGCGGCAGCCAGGCTCCGTTTTCAGCTGATATGCCACTCAGATTTCCTGCTGCTTTTTACAGGCCACTCACCTTCACACTCGGATGCCGACTTGCCTACTCCTCACTTCAGTTACCACATCCCTTCATCCTGCACAACGGGGAAGTGTGGCGACAGACTGAACGGCATCCTGTTTGGATGTAGGTATACCTTCACGGCGTCTCTTTTAGTTCTCCTGACTCCACGACCAACACGCCAGGGTGGAGCTCAGGGAGACTAGACATTGCCCTCTGTTGGATTCCGCCAGTAGTTGCTGTTTGCACGGATTGCCCTTTGTTCGGCAAAGGTGGAGATGACTTCGACTCCCTCTGTTGGGTGTCACTGGGCCTTCACAGCGTCTCCATTTCATCTGGTGACGACAGGGGACGGCTTGCCAGTCGATGTCTTCCTGTTGTGTTTTACTGGTTCTGCATGCTCAGACTCCACCGTGCTCGGCCAAGCTGGATGTCTCTTGACCAACAGTGAGCGTAGACTAAAAGTTGCAAAGCACAGTCGAGCGCAGCAAGGTGCACCTGAATGTCGGTGGACGAGGAGGACAAGAGCCATTGCCGGAAAATATGGGCTATCGCTTCTCGGCCTTTTGGCTCAGATCAAGTGTCGTATCTGTTCTTATCAGTTTAATATCTGATATGTCCTCAATCTGGGGACCGAATATTAAATTGATTTTTAGGACTCGGAGATGGTTCAGGGGCTTGCTCCTTCCGCTCCACGCATCAACCCGATTTTGCAGTCCTTCCAGGAATGGTGCCCTCTCCCCGCTTTGGGGCGCAAAATGTATAAAAGCAGAAAATGCCGCAAAACCTGGCTTCCCCTTTTCTCTCTTGTCCAGTTGTTTCATCCTGACCAATTTACGGCCTTTCAGGCTCCAAAGCATTGCTAGTTTTTCTGCTGGCGGGAGCTTCGTGCACGAATGTTGCGAGCCGATGGACTCGCGGACTTGCGGCAGCCAGGCTCCGTTTTCAGCTGATATGCCACACAGATTTCCTGCTGCTTTTTACAGGCCACTCACCTTCACACTCGGATGCCGACTTGCCTTCTCCTCACTTCAGTTACCACATCCCTTCATCCTACACAACGGGGAAGTGTGGCGACAGACTGAACGGCATTCTCTTTGGATGTAGGTATACCTTCACGGCGTCTCTTTTCGTTCTCCTGACTCCACGACCAACACGCTAGGTTGGAGCTCAGGGAGACTAGACATTGCCCCCTGTTGGATACCGCCAGTACTTGCTGCTTGCACGGATTGTCCTTTGTTCGGCAAAGGTGGAGATTTCTTCGACTCTCTCCGTTGGGTGTCACTGGCCTTCACAGCGTCTCCATTTCATCTGGTGACGACAGGTGACGGCTTGCCAGACGATGTCTTCCTGTTGTGTTTCACTTGTTCTGCATGCTCAGACTCCACCGTGCTCGGCCAAGCTGGATGTCTCTTGACCAACAGTGAGCGTAGACTAAAAGTTCCAAAGCACAGTCGAGCGCAGCAAGATGCACATGAATGTCGGTGGACGAGGAGGACAAGAGCCATTGCCGGAAAATATGGGCTATCGCTTCTCGGCCTTTTGGCTCAGATCAAGTGTAGTATCTGTTCTTATCAGTTTAATATCTGATATGTCCTCAATCTGGGGACCGAATATTAAATTGATTTTTAGGACTCGGAGATGGTTCAGGGGCTTGCTCCTTCCGCTCCACGCATCAACCTGGTCTTGCAGTGCTTCCAGGAATGGTGCCCTCTCCCCGCTTTGGGGCGCAAAATGTATAAAAGCAGAAAATGCCGCAAAACCTGGCTTCCCCTTTTCTCTCTTGTCCAGTTGTCTCATCCTGACCAATTTAAGGCCTTTCAGGCTCCAAAGCATTGCTAGCTTTTCTGCTGGCGGGAGCTTCGTGCACGAATGTTGCGAGCCGATGGACTCGCGGACTTGCGGCAGCCAGGCTCCGTTTTCAGCTGATATGCCACTCAGATTTCCTGCTGCTTTTTACAGGCCACTCACCTTCACACTCGGATGCCGACTTGCCTACTCCTCACTTCAGTTACCACATCCCTTCATCCTGCACAACAGGGAAGTGTGGCGACAGACTGAACGGCATCCTGTTTGGATGTAGGTATACCTTCACGGCGTCTCTTTTAGTTCTCCTGACTCCACGACCAACACGCCAGGGTGGAGCTCAGGGAGACTAGACATTGCCCTCTGTTGGATTCCGCCAGTAGTTGCTGTTTGCACGGATTGCCCTTTGTTCGGCAAAGGTGGAGATGACTTCGACTCCCTCTGTTGGGTGTCACTGGGCCTTCACAGCGTCTCCATTTCATCTGGTGACGACAGGGGACGGCTTGCCAGATGATGTCTTCGTGTTGTGTTTTACTGGTTCTGCATGCACAGACTCCACCGTGCTCGGCCAAGCTGGAGGTTTCTTGACCAACAGTGAGCGTAGACTAAAAGTTCCAAAGCACAGTCGAGCGCAGCAAGGTGCACCTGAATGTCGGTGGAAGAGGAGGACAAGAGCCATTGCCGGAAAATGTGGGCTATCGCTTCTCGGCCTTTTGGCTCAGATCAAGTGTAGTATCTGTTCATATCAGTTTAATATCTGATATGTCCTCAATCTGGGGACCGAATATTAAATTGATTTTTAGGACTCGGAGATGGTTCAGGGGCTTGCTCCTTCCGCTCCACGCGTCAACCTGGTCTTGCAGTGCTTCCAGGAATGATGCTCTCTCCCCGCTTTGGGGCGCAAAATGTATAAAAGCAGAAAATGCCGCAAAACCTGGCTTCCCCTTTTCTCTCTTGTCCAGTTGTCTCATTCTGACCAATTTAAGGCCTTTCAGGCTCCAAAGCATTGCTAGCTTTTCTGTTGGCGGGAGCTTCGTGCACGAATGTTGTGAGCCGATGGACTCGCGGATTTGCGGCAGCCAGGCTCCGTTTTCAGCTGATATGCCACACAGATTTCCTGCTGCTCTTTACAGGCCACTCACCTTCACACTCGGATGCCGACTTGCCTTCTCCTCACTTCAGTTACCACATCCCTTCATCCTACACAACGGGGAAGTGTGGCGACAGACTGAACGGCATTCTCTTTGGATGTAGGTATACCTTCACGGCGTCTCTTTTCGTTCTCCTGACTCCACGACCAACACGCTAGGGTGGAGCTCAGGGAGACTAGACATTGCCCCCTGTTGGATACCGCCAGTACTTGCTGCTTGCACGGATTGTCCTTTGTTCGGCAAAGGTGGAGATTTCTTCGACTCTCTCCGTTGGGTGTCACTGGCCTTCACAGCGTCTCCATTTCATCTGGTGACGACAGGTGACGGCTTGCCAGACGATGTCTTCCTGTTGTGTTTCACTTGTTCTGCATGCTCAGACTCCACCGTGCTCGGCCAAGCTGGATGTCTCTTGACCAACAGTGAGCGTAGACTAAAAGTTCCAAAGCACAGTCGAGCGCAGCAAGATGCACATGAATGTCGGTGGACGAGGAGGACAAGAGCCATTGCCGGAAAATATGGGCTATCGCTTCTCGGCCTTTTGGCTCAGATCAAGTGTAGTATCTGTTCTTATCAGTTTAATATCTGATATGTCCTCAATCTGGGGACCGAATATTAAATTGATTTTTAGGACTCGGAGATGGTTCAGGGGCTTGCTCCTTCCGCTCCACGCGTCAACCTGGTCTTGCAGTGCTTCCAGGAATGGTGCCCTCTCCCCGCTTTGGGGCGCAAAATGTATAAAAGCAGAAAATGCCGCAAAACCTGGCTTCCCCTTTTCTCTCTTGTCCAGTTGTCTCATCCTGACCAATTTAAGGCCTTTCAGGCTCCAAAGCATTGCTAGCTTTTCTGCTGGCGGGAGCTTCGTGCACGAATGTTGCGAGCCGATGGACTCGCGGACTTGCGGCAGCCAGGCTCCGTTTTCAGCTGATATGCCACTCAGATTTCCTGCTGCTTTTTACAGGCCACTCACCTTCACACTCGGATGCCGACTTGCCTACTCCTCACTTCAGTTACCACATCCCTTCATCCTGCACAACAGGGAAGTGTGGCGACAGACTGAACGGCATCCTGTTTGGATGTAGGTATACCTTCACGGCGTCTCTTTTAGTTCTCCTGACTCCACGACCAACACGCCAGGGTGGAGCTCAGGGAGACTAGACATTGCCCTCTGTTGGATTCCGCCAGTAGTTGCTGTTTGCACGGATTGCCCTTTGTTCGGCAAAGGTGGAGATGACTTCGACTCCCTCTGTTGGGTGTCACTGGGCCTTCACAGCGTCTCCATTTCATCTGGTGACGACAGGGGACGGCTTGCCAGATGATGTCTTCGTGTTGTGTTTTACTGGTTCTGCATGCACAGACTCCACCGTGCTCGGCCAAGCTGGAGGTTTCTTGACCAACAGTGAGCGTAGACTAAAAGTTCCAAAGCACAGTCGAGCGCAGCAAGGTGCACCTGAATGTCGGTGGAAGAGGAGGACAAGAGCCATTGCCGGAAAATATGGGCTATCGCTTCTCGGCCTTTTGGCTCAGATCAAGTGTAGTATCTGTTCATATCTGTTCATATCAGTTTAATATCTGATATGTCCTCAATCTGGGGACCGAATATTAAATTGATTTTTAGGACTCGGAGATGGTTCAGGGGCTTGCTCCTTCCGCTCCACGCGTCAACCTGGTCTTGCAGTGCTTCCAGGAATGATGCTCTCTCCCCGCTTTGGGGCGCAAAATGTATAAAAGCAGAAAATGCCGCAAAACCTGGCTTCCCCTTTTCTCTCTTGTCCAGTTGTCTCATTCTGACCAATTTAAGGCCTTTCAGGCTCCAAAGCATTGCTAGCTTTTCTGTTAGCGGGAGCTTCGTGCACGAATGTTGTGAGCCGATGGACTCGCGGATTTGCGGCAGCCAGGCTCCGTTTTCAGCTGATATGCCACACAGATTTCCTGCTGCTCTTTACAGGCCACTCACCTTCACACTCGGATGCCGACTTGCCTTCCCCTCATTCAGTTACCACATCCCTTCATCCTGCACAACGGGGAAGTGTGGCGACAGACTGAACGGCATTCTCTTTGGATGTAGGTATACCTTCACGGCGTCTCTTTTCGTTCTCCTGACTCCACGACCAACACGCTAGGGTGGAGCTCAGGGAGACTAGACATTGCCCCCTGTTGGATACCGCCAGTACTTGCTGCTTGCACGGATTGTCCTTTGTTCGGCAAAGGTGGAGATTTCTTCGACTCTCTCCGTTGGGTGTCACTGGCCTTCACAGCGTCTCCATTTCATCTGGTGACGACAGGTGACGGCTTGCCAGACGATGTCTTCCTGTTGTGTTTTACTGGTTCTGCATGCTCAGACTCCACCGTGCTCGGCCAAGCTGGATGTCTCTTGACCAACAGTGAGCGTAGACTAAAAGTTCCAAAGCACAGTCGAGCGCAGCAAGGTGCACCTGAATGTCGGTGGACGAGGAGGACAAGAGCCATTGCCGGAAAATATGGGCTATCGCTTCTCGGCCTTTTGGCTCAGAGCAAGTGTAGTATCTATTCTTATCAGTTTAATATCTGATATGTCCTCAATCTGGGGACCGAATATTAAATTGATTTTCAGGACTCGGAGATGGTTCAGGGGCTTGCTCCTTCCGCTCCACGCATCAACCCGGTCTTGCAGTGCTTCCAGGAATGGTGCCGTCTCCCCGCTTTGGGGCGCAAAATGTATAAAAGCAGAAAATGCCGCAAAACCTGGCTTATTCTTTTCTCTCTTGTCCAGTTGTCTCATCCTGACCAATTTAAGGCCTTTCAGGCTCCAAAGCATTGCTAGCTTTTCTGCTGGCGGGAGCTTCGTGCACGAATGTTGCGAGCCGATGGACTCGCGGACTTGCGGCAGCAAGGCTCCGTTTTCAGCTGATATGCCACTCAGATTTCCTGCTGCTTTTTACAGGCCACTCACCTTCACACTCGGATGCCGACTTGCCTACTCCTCACTTCAGTTACCACATCCCTTCATCCTGCACAACGGGGAAGTGTGGCGACAGACTGAACGGCATCCTGTTTGGATGTAGGTATACCTTCACGGCGTCTCTTTTAGTTCTCCTGACTCCACGACCAACACGCCAGGGTGGAGCTCAGGGAGACTAGACATTGCCCTCTGTTGGATTCCGCCAGTAGTTGCTGTTTGCACGGATTGCCCTTTGTTCGGCAAAGGTGGAGATGACTTCGACTCCCTCTGTTGGGTGTCACTGGGCCTTCACAGCGTCTCCATTTCATCTGGTGACGACAGGGGACGGCTTGCCAGATGATGTCTTCGTGTTGTGTTTTACTGGTTCTGCATGCACAAACTCCACCGTGCTCAGCCAAGCTGGAGGTTTCTTGACCAACAGTGAGCGTAGACTAAAAGTTCCAAAGCACAGTCGAGCGCAGCAAGGTGCACCTGAATGTCGGTGGAAGAGGAGGACAAGAGCCATTGCTGGAAAATATGGGCTATCGCTTCTCGGCTTTTTGGCTAAGATCAAGTGTAGTCTCATTTGATCGAGGAAAGCTGAGGATTTCGATGACGATCGTGGATTGGAGAACTCGGAGGGATTGAAGTCGTCAAAGAAGAAACGTTTAGAGCTTGGCTGCTATTGGTGGATCTACATGCTGGCCTAAACCTCGGGTTTAGGCCTAACGTCGATACAGTTTCACACCCAACGTACGAGCTATGGATGCAGCTGCATCCCGACCACCAGGCTGGGGCGTGCGAAACACTGTCCGAGTCACAGTGAAGAAAACGGATGGAGAGTCACCTTTGGCCCAGAAACACTTCGTGAAGAAGGTGCTGCTCGAGTGCTGTGGGTTTAAAGCAACAGAGATCTTCTGCTTGCAAAACTTCCCCAAGAATGGTTTCTTTGATGTCACCTTCAAGAGCGTCGCAGCGTGCATCAAATTCTTGAACGTCTTCAAGGAAAAAGGTAACCAGAGTCCCTTGTCGATCCTGACTGCGGAACCTCTGTTTACGCTACCGGCACAGCGAAATCGGGTTGTTACACTGCACACGTACAACCCCCACGTCCCTGTATCTGATGTGCTCACGTTCCTCGCCAGGTACGCTGAGCTGAAAAGTGACAGCGTGCAAGTGAAAGACACCTTCGGCATCTGGACAAGTGAGCACCAGTTCAAGGTGACCCTAAGAATGGACAGCAACGGAGCCATCCTGCATCCCCACTCCAATTTCGCTATTGGAGTAAATCGTGGCTACCTCTACTACGTGGGACAGCCACGAGTATGCCACACCTGTGGCAAAACGGGGCATGTTGCCGCAAACTGCAGTGTGACCTTCTGCAAGAACTGCAGGCAGGAGGGACACATGACTAAGGACTGCAAAGAAGACAAGTGCTGCAACCTGTGTGGGGAGGCCGGCCATCTTTACAGGACCTGCCCGAAACGCGGGGCGACATACGCTCAAATCATCAGCAGCGGAGTTAAAAAGGCGACCAGAGAGGAGGTGCATACACCCTCCACCGAAAAAGACACCACGGCTCAGAATGAGGAAAAGCAACAAAAGGGCCCCCCAAAAAAAGAAGAGGCCCCAGCACCTCCTGACAACCCAACCCCAGCCCCATCTGATGAGGAACACTCAATGGAAGAGGAAGAGGATGGGACAAAGAATAAAGAGCCCTGGGAAACAGTGAACAGGGACAAACGAAAGCGGAAACAAAAAAACAAACTGAAGAACCCCCCGAGGGGTAGTGGCAAAAAGCGACACCTCTCAGCCGGCGCACTTAGCGCCGACACCTCATCCGATGAGGGAAAACAGGACAAGAATCGGCCTCAAATAAAGAGGCAAAGCACCAACGTGGAACGGAAGGCACAGACCCCCCAGACCACCGACCGGGAAGGAAACAAGGTCACAGACCAACCCCCGATAGTAACGAGCAGCAACAACCCAGGTGAAGACCGGCCTGCAACCCCAACACCTACTGACTGCCATGACGAACGCCAGGGCTACATCACCCCCACAATGCATCTGCATCAAAATCACGGGGCCAGTACGGACCAGAACAGCTTTCTCAGCCCTGCAACTGTGCTAAAGTTTGCGACCACCACCGGCATGCTGGGGAACATCGAACAGCTGGAACAGCCAACTGTATAGACTCTGGACTCTTGAGACTGGTAAATCTATCTTTTTTATAATGGGTTTAAAAATTGCATCCATAAATGTGCGAAGCATCAAAGATACTTCGCGGTGTGTAGCCACACTCAACTATTTGGCAAATGTAAAAGCTGACCTACTGTTCCTGCAGGAGTGCGGAATTCCGCACCTCAGCAACTACAGGCGCTGGTCGAGCTGGTGGTCCCACGGGCCATCCATCTGGTCAGGAGGAAACGACTGCCGCTCCTCCGGCCTGGGTATTCTGCTGCGGGGAGGCAACTTCACCATCTCCGACGTTAAGGAGGTGGTGGGCGGGCGCCTCCTCGTAGCAGACGTGAAATACAAAAGCACCCCTCTCAGACTTATTAATGTGTACGCCCCGGCCGTAAAAAGTGAGCGGCTGGCAGTTCTTCAGCAACTCCCACTGCTGTTGGCCACCTCCAAGCCGGTCATCCTGGGTGGTGACTTCAACTGCATCATCGATGCGGCTGGACGATCCAGCAAAGCCGACAGCAAACTAGACGCTACGTCCAGACTCCTGATGGAAACGGTAAAAGACGCCAAGCTGTTCGACGTCTGCAGCAACCCTGCAGACGGCGCGCAGCGTAGAAACACATGGTCACGGCCAGACGGGTCCGTCCGTTCCAGGATAGACTTCTTTTTTGTGTCCCGAGCTTTCACGGTCAGTTCCACCGACGTAACGCCGGTGTTCTTCTCTGACCACTGCCTCCTACTGGCCGACTGCCACCTGCAGGAAGACCAGGGGGTAGGCAGGGGGACGTGGAAGCTAAATGTAAAACTGCTGACCCCTGAGAACATCGAGGAACTCAGGAGGGATTACAAAGGTTGGAGAACCGTGAAACCCCTCTTTGAGGCCCCACATCTCTGGTGGGAAGCAATCAAGGGGAATATCAAGAGGTTTTTCATCCTCAAGGGCGTTCAAAAGGTGAGAGAGAGACGAGGGGTCATGTCCAGGCTCCAGAAAAGTATGCAAAATTTGCTCCAGCTGCAGTCGATGGGGGTGGATGTCAAGGAGGATCTCCAAGAGGTGAAGAGCCAGCAAGCCTCGCTCTACACCTCGGAGGCCTCCAAGGTTATCTTCCGTTCCAGAGTCCGCTCCGTGGAGCAGGACGAAAAGTGCTCACGCTTCTTCTTCCAAAAGGTGCACAGAGAGACCTCTGTGATCAGCAGCCTGAAGGAAGAAGATGGCTCTGAAAAGTCATCGCAGTCTGACATCCTGAGGATCAGCCAATCCTTTTATGCCGGACTGTATGACCTGAAGCCAACAGATAGCACTGTTTCCCAGACCTTCCTGTCGACTATCACGGAGGTCATAGGCGACAGCGAGCTGGAAAACCTGGACAAACCACTAACTCTGGACGAGCTGACAAAGGCCGCCAAGTCCTTCGAGACGAGTAAAACTCCCGGAAGCGACGGCTTACCGGTTGAGTTGTATTCTGCTCTGTGGGACTGGATGGGCCCAGACCTGCTGGAAGTGTACGAGAGTATGCTTCTGGAAGGCAGCATGTCAGAGTCCATGAGGAAAGGCATCATCACCCTCATCTACAAACAGAAGGGGGAAAGGGAAGAAATTCGAAATTGGCGACCCATTTCACTGTTGAATGTGGACTACAAAATTCTAGCAAAGGTCATCGCCAATCGGGTCAGGTCTGCTCTGGAGTCGGTGATCCACCCTGACCAGACCTGTGCTGTACCCGGTAGGAAGATCTCTGATAGCCTCGCGCTACTCAGGGATACGATCGCCTACGTGCAGGACAGGGGGGTGGACACTTGCCTCATCAGCCTTGACCAGGAGAAGGCTTTTGACAGAATATCGCACACCTACATGATGGATGTGCTCTCCAAAATGGGGTTTGGGGAGGGAATTCGCAATTGGATCAAACTGCTCTACACAAACATCTATAGCGCAGTCTCAATCAATGGGTGGGAATCAGAAAAGTTCCAGATCAGATCTGGAGTCAGGCAGGGCTGCCCTCTCTCCTCTGCCCTTTTTGTGTGCTGCATAGAACCTTTTGCCGAGTCCATCAGGAGGGATCCGGGTATAAGAGGAGTGACGATCCCAGGCAGTGGAGGCATGCAAGTCAAGGCCTCCCTGTACATGGACGACGTTGCCGTCTTCTGCTCGGATCCTGCGTCTGTACGCAGGCTCTTAACCACCTGCGACCAGTTTGAACTGGCCTCTGGAGCCAAGGTAAACCGGGGCAAGAGCGAGGCCATGTTCTTTGGGAACTGGGCCGACCGGTCCTTTGTCCCCTTCACTGTCAGGTCAGATTACCTGAAGGGGCTGGGGATATGGTTCGGAGCTGCTGGGGCGTGCACCAAAAACTGGGAGGAGCGCATAGGAAAGGTAAGACAGAAACTGGGCTGGTGGGAGCAACGCTCCCTCTCCATTGCGGGCAAAACCCTGGTCATCAGGTGTGAGGTACTCTCTGTGCTACTGTACGTGGCGCAGGTCTGGCCCATAACCCGACCCTACGCCACAGCAGTCACCCGGGCCATCTTCAAATTTATCTGGCGATCCAAGATGGACCGTGTCCGAAGGGACACCATGTACAAACCTCTGGAGAAGGGAGGGCGGAACGTACCCAACGCCTCCCTCATCCTGTTGGCCACCTTTGTGTCCAGCTGCATCAAGCTGTGCGTGGACCCCCAGTATGCAAACACCAAGTGTCACTACATACTGAGGTTCTACCTGTCCCCGGTGTTGCGAAGGATGGGCCTGGCCTCATTGCCGCGGAACGCTCCAAGTAGTTGGACCGTACCGTACCACCTGTCCTTTGTGGAAAAGTTTTTGAAGGAAAACACCTTTGACCACAAGGCAATGAAGCAGTGGTCAGCACGTAATGTCCTCGAGGCCCTCAGGGAAAAGGAGACCGTGGAGGACGTTGGATGGTTCCCTGAGCAGACTGCCAGAGTCATCTGGCAGAACGCCTCATCACCAGAACTTTCAAACAAGCACCAAGACCTAGCTTGGCTGGTGGTGAGAAGGGCCCTCCCTGTCAGATTCTTCATGCACACCCGAAGGCTCTGCACCAATGCACGCTGCCCTCGGAGTGGCTGTGGGGGAAATGAGACGGTCACACACCTCCTTGTGGAATGTGCCTTTGCAAAGAAGGTCTGGAGAGAGATGCAGTGGTATTTGTCAAGGTTTATCCCAAACAGATCTGTGACACAGTACTCTGTGCTCTACGGACTGTTTCCAGGGACACACACCGAGACAAATGTCAACTGCTGCTGGAAGGTCATCAACTCGGTAAAAGACGCTCTTTGGTCTACCCGAAACTTGCTGATCTTCCAGTGCAAAGAATTGTCCTCGACCGAGTGTTGCAGACTGGCACATTCCAAGGTCCAGGACTACGTGCTGAGGGACGCACTCAAGCTTGGGACAGCTGCCGCCAAGGCGCAATGGGGAAAGACCACTGTGTAAAGTCTTTCCAGCAAATGTACACCGAGGGGCGCGTAACAGTGTAAAGCCCCTCGGTCTGGGCAACCAACACTCCAATGTACAAAAAAAACTGGCACTGTAAATATTTAAGAAGGAATTGTAATGTAAAGAGTGATATGTGTATGACAATATCAAAATTGAATGAAAGAAAGTCAAGGCAACATGTAACCCTGCCGGAAATGTACAGTCAAGACAATTTGAAATGTTTCTGTAATGCTCATGATAAATTTTTATGAATAAAGTATATTTTTTTGAAAAAAAAAAAAAAAAAATCTGTTCTTATCAGTTTAATATCTGATATGTCCTCAATCTGGGGACCGAATATTAAATTGATTTTTAGGACTCGGAGATGGTTCAGGGGCTTGCTCCTTCCGCTCCACGCATCAACCTGGGCTTGCAGTGCTTCCAGGAATGGTGCCCTCTCCCCGCTTTGGGGCGCTAAAAGCATAAAATGCCGCAAAACGTGGCTTCCGTTTGTCTCTCTTGTCCAGTTGTCTCATCCTGACCAATTTAAGGCCTTTCAGGCTCCAAAGCATTGCTAGCTTTTCTGCTGGCGGGAGCTTCGTGCACGAATGTTGCGAGCCGATGGACTCGCGGACTTGCGGCAGCCAGGCTCCGTTTTCAGCTGATATGCCACACAGATTTCCTGCTGCTTTTTACAGGCCACTCACCTTCACACTCGGATGCCGACTTGCCTTCTCCTCACTTCAGTTACCACATCCCTTCATCCTGCACAACGGGGAAGTGTGGCGACAGACTGAACGGCATCCTGTTTGGATGTAGGTACACCTTCACGGCGTCTCTTTTCGTTCTCCTGACTCCATGACCAACACGCCAGGGTGGAGCTCAGGGAGACTAGACATTGCCCTCTGTTGGATTCCGCCAGTACTTGCTGCTTGCACGGATTGCCCTTTGTTCGGCAAAGGTGGAGATTACTTCGACTCCCTCCGTTGGGTGTCACTGGGACTTCACAGCGTCTCCATTTCATCTGGTGACGACAGGGGACGGCTTGCCAGACGATGTCTTCGTGTTGTGTTTACTGGTTCTGCATGCAGAGACTCCACCGTGCTCGGCCAAGCTGGATGTCTCTTGACCAACAGTGAGCGTAGACTAAAAGTTCCAAAGCACAGTCGAGCGCAGCAAGGTGCACCTGAATGTCGGTGGACGAGGAGGACAAGAGCCATTGCCGGAAAATATGGGCTATCGCTTCTCGGCCTTTTGGTTCAGATCAAGTGTAGTATTTGTTCTTATCAGTTTAATATCTGATATGTCCTCAATCTGGGGACCGAATATTAAATTGATTTTTACCACTCGGCGATGGTTCAGGGGCTTGCTCCTTCCGCTCCACGCATCAACCTGGTCTTGCAGTGCTTCCAGGAATGGTGCCCTCTCCCAGCTTTCGGGCGCAAAATGTATAAAAGCAGACAATGCCGCAAAACCTGGCTTCCCCTTTTCTCTCTTGTCCAGTTGTCTCATCCTGACCAATTTAAGGCCTTTCAGGCTCCAAAGCATTGCTAGCTTTTCTGCTGGCGGGAGCTTCGTGCACGAATGTTGCGAGCCGATGGACTCGCGGACTTGCGGCAGCCAGGCTCCGTTTTCAGCTGAAATGCCACTCAGATTTCCTGCTGCTTTTTACAGGCCACTCACCTTCACACTCGGATGCCGACTTGCCTACTCCTCACTTCAGTTACCACATCCCTTCATCCTGCACAACGGGGAAGTGTGGCGACAGACTGAACGGCATCCTGTTTGGATGTAGGTATACCTTCACGGCGTCTCTTTTAGTTCTCCTGACTCCACGACCAACACGCCAGGGTGGAGCTCAGGGAGACTAGACATTGCCCTCTGTTGGATTCCGCCAGTAGTTTCTGTTTGCACGGATTGCCCTTTGTTCGGCAAAGGTGGAGATGACTTCGACTCCCTCTGGTGGGTGTCACTGGGCCTTCACAGCGTCTCCATTTCATCTGGTGACGACAGGGGACGGCTTGCCAGATGATGTCTTCGTGTTGTGTTTTACTGGTTCTGCATGCACAGACTCCACCATGCTCGGCCAAGCTGGAGGTTTCTTGACCAACAGTGAGCGTAGACTAAAAGTTCCAAAGCACAGTCGAGCGCAGCAAGGTGCACCTGAATGTCGGTGGAAGAGGAGGACAAGAGCCATTGCCGGAAAATATGGGCTATCGCTTCTCGGCCTTTTGGCTCAGATCAAGTGTAGTATCTGTTCTTATCAGTATAATATCTGATATGTCCTCAATCTGGGGACCGAATATTAAATTGATTTTTAGGACTCGGAGATGGATCAGGGGCTTGCTCCTTCCGCTCCACGCATCAACCTGGTCTTGCAGTGCTTCCAGGAATGGTGCCCTCTCCCCGCTTTGGGGCGTAAAATGTATAAAAGCAGAAAATGCCGCAAAACCTGGCTTCCCCTTTTCTCTCTTGTCCAGTTGTCTTATCCTGACCAATTTAAGGCCTTTCAGGCTCCAAAGCTTGGCTAGTTTTTCTGCTGGCGGGAGCTTCGTGCACGAATGTTGCGAGCCGATGGACTCGCGGAGTTGTGGCAGCCAGGCTCCGTTTTCAGCTGATATGCCACACAGATTTCCTGCTGCTTTTTACAGGCCACTCACCTTCACACTCGGATGCCGACTTGCCTTCTCCTCACTTCAGTTACCACATCCCTTCATCCTGCACAACGGGGAAGTGTGGCGACAGACTGAACGGCATTCTCTTTGGATGTAGGTATACCTTCACGGCGTCTCTTTTCGTTCTCCTGACTCCACGACCAACACGCTAGGGTGGAGCTCAGGGAGACTAGACATTGCCCCCTGTTGGATACCGCCAGTACTTGCTGCTTGCACGGATTGTCCTTTGTTCGGCAAAGGTGGAGATTTATTCGACTCTCTCCGTTGGGTGTCACTGGCCTTCACAGCGTCTCCATTTCATCTGGTGACGACAGGTGACGGCTTGCCAGACGATGTCTTCCTGTTGTGTTTCACTGGTTCTGCATGCTCAGACTCCACCGTGCTCGGCCAAGCTGGATGTCTCTTGACCAACAGTCAGCGTAGACTAAAAGTTCCAAAGCACAGTCGAGCGCAGCAAGGTGCACCTAAATGTCGGTGGACGAGGAGGACAAGAGCCATTGCCGGAAAATATGGGCTATCGCTTCTCGGCCTTTTGGCTCAGATCAAGTGTAGTATCTGTTCTTATCAGTTTAATATCTGATATGTCCTCAGTCTGCGGACCGAATATTAAATTGATTTTTAGGACTCGGAGATGGTTCAGGGGCTTGCTCCCTCCGCTCCACGCATCAACCTGGTCTTGCAGTGCTTCCAGGAATGGTGCCCTCTCCCCGCTTTGGGGCGCAAAATGTATAAAAGCAGAAAATGCCGCAAAACCTGACTTCCCCTTTTCTCTCTTGTCCAGTTGTCTCATCCTGACCAATTTAAGGCCTTTCAGGCTCCAAAGCATTGCTAGTTTTTCTGCTGGCGGGAGCTTCGTGCACGAATGTTGCGAGCCGATGGACTCGCGGACTTGTGGCAGCCAGGCTCCGTTTTCAGCTGATATGCCACACAGATTTCCTGCTGCTTTTTACAGGCCACTCACCTTCACACTCGGATGCCGACTTGCCTTCTCCTCACTTCAGTTACCACATCCCTTCATCCTGCACAACGGGGAAGTGTGGCGACAGACTGAACGGCATCCTCTTTGGATGTAGGTATACCTTCACGGCGTCTCTTTTCGTTCTCCTGACTCCACGACCAACACGCTAGGGTGGAGCTCAGGGAGACTAGACATTGCCCCCTGTTGGATACCGCCAGTACTTGCTGCTTGCACGGATTGTCCTTTGTTCGGCAAAGGTGGAGATTTCTTCGACTCCCTCCGTTGGGTGTCACTGGCCTTCACAGCGTCTCCATTTCATCTGGTGACGACAGGTGACGGCTTGCCAGACGATGTCTTCCTGTTGTGTTTTACTGGTTCTGCATGCTCAGACTCCACCGTGCTCGGCCAAGCTGGATGTCTCTTGACCAACAGTGAGCGTAGCCTGAAAGTTCCAAAGCACAGTCGAGCGCAGCAATAGCGCACAACAGTCCATCAATTGTATTTAAACAGTGCCCTCGAGTCAATTAAATGCATTTCAACAGTGCCCGATTGTGAATCAAATGCATTTAAACAGTGCCCTAAGTTAAATCAAATGCATTCAAACAATGCCCTACAGTAAACCAAACGTTTTTGAACAGTGCTTTCTAGTAAATCAAATGTATTTAAATAGTGCCCTACAGTAAATGAAATGCATTTAAACAGTGACACAGTAAATCAAATGTATTTAAACAGGCGCTGCAATAAATTAAATGCGTTTAAACAGTGCCCTACCGGAAACTAAATGCATTTAAAAAGTGCCATGAAGTAAATCAAATGCATTCAAACAGTGCCCGACAGTGAGCCAAATATATTAAATCGTGATTTATAGTAAATTAATTGCATTTAAACAGTGCCTGACAGTAAATCAAAAGTATTTAAATTTGCGCCTTGGAATAAATTAAATGCGTTTACACAGTGTCCGACACGAAATCAAACGCATTGAAACAATGCCCTCCAGTAAGTCAAGTGCATTTAAACAGTGCCCGGCAGCAAACTAAAGGCATTTAAACAGTGCCCTGCAGTAAATCAAATGCATTTAAACTGCCCGACAGTAAATCAAATGTATTTAAACAGTGCCCCAGAATACATCCAAAGTATTTAAACAGTGTACTGCAGTGAATAAAATATAATTAAATAGCGCACAACAGTCCATCAAATGTATTTAAACAGTGCCCCAGAATACATCCAAAGTATTTAAACAGTGTACTGCAGTAAATCAAATATAATTAAATAGCGCACAACAGTCCATCAAATGCATTTAAACATTGCCCTCGAGTCAATTAAATGCATTTAAACAGTGCCCTACAGTAAATCAAATGCATTTGAACAGTGGCCTAAAATAAATCAATTATATCTAAACGGTGCCAAATGTATTTAAACAGTTCTTTATAGTAAATTAAATGCATTTAAACAGTGCCGACAATAAATCAAATGTATTTAAACAGTGCCCCGACAGTCAATCAAATGCGTTTAAACACTGCGCAAGAGTAAAACAAATACTTTTAAACAGTGCACCACAGTAAATCAAATGCATTTAAACAGTGCCCTACAGTAAATCAAATGCATTTAAACAGTGCCCTATAGTAAATCAAATGCATTTAAACAGCGCCCAACAGTAAATCAAATGCATTTTGTTCCCTACAGTAAACTAATTGCATTTAAATAGTGCCCGATACTCAAATGCATTTAAACATTGCCCTCCTGTGAATCAAAAGCATTTAAACAGTGTTCTACGTTAAATCAAATACATTTAAACAGTGCCCTACAGTAAACCAAATGCATTTAAACAGTGACATAGTAAATCAAATGTTTTTAAACAGGCGCTACAATAAATCAAATGCATTTAAACAATATCCTACAGTGAACTAAATGCATTTTTAAAATGCCCTGCAGTGAATCAAATGCATTCAAACAGTGCCCTACAGTATACGAAATGCTTTTAAACAGTTTCTGACAGTTAACTGAATGCATTTAAAGAGTGCCCAACACTCAAATGCATATAAGTAGTGCCCTACAGTAAATTAAATGAATGTAAACAGTGCCCTGTTGTAAACCAAATGCGTTTAAATAGTGCGGTGAAGTAAATGAAATGCACTTAAACTGTGCCCTACAATAAATCAAACGCATTTTAACAGTGCCCATAGTAAATCAATGCATTTAAACAGTGCCCTACAGGAAATCAAATGCATTTATACAGTGCCCTACAGTAAACCAAATGCATTTAAACAGTGCCCTATAGTCAATCAAATGTATTTAAACAGTGCCCCACAGTCAAACGGACCTTATTTAAACAGAGCCTTACAGTAACACACCAATTAAAAGTGCCCTACTGTAATCGGACTTAAAATGTGCCCGATAATAAATCATGTTTTTAAACATTAAACATGTTTATGTAAAGCGAATTGCTTTGGAGACCTAAAAAACAACTTTCCCGAGGCCAGTATATGCCCTTCCAAAAACTGAACGGGATCCAGCCAAAATAATACTGTTCCATATTTCTATCCAGCATATTAATTCTGCTCCATTTTAATATGCAGCCATATTAAAACGGCTCCATATTAATACTGTTCCATATTAATACTCTTCCACATTAATACTGTTCCATATTAATACTGTTCCATATTCGTGCTGCTTCATTTTAAGACCGTTACAAATGAGTACTGTTCCCTATTAATGTCCAGCATATAAACATTGTTCCATATTAATATTCGCTCATATTATAACTTTTCCATATTAGTAGTGTTCCATATTAATACTGTTCTATATGATTACTGTTACATATTAATATCCAGCCATGTTAACGCTGTTCCATATTAGTACTGTTCCATATTAATATCTGGCCATTTTAATATCCGGCTATATTAACACTGTTCCATACTAATACAGTTCCATATTAACATCCAGCCACATTCCATATTAATAATAATTATCTTTGTCACAAGTAGTCTTACATTAACACAACAACGAAGTTACTGTGAAAAGCCCTTCGTCGCCACATTCTGGCGCCTGTTCGGGGACACAGAGGGAGAATTCAGAATGTCCAATTCACCTAACAAGCACGTCTTTCGGGCCTTGTGGGAGGAAACCGGAGCACCCGCAGGAAATGTACGCAGACACCGGGAGAACATGCAGGCTCCGCAAAGAGAGTGACCCAATCTAGGAATCAAATCTGGGACCCTGGAGCTGTGAAGATATGGTTCCATATTAATACTGTTCCATATTAGTACTGTTCCATATTAATATTCAGCCATATCAATACTATTCCATATTAATACGGTTCCAAGTTAATATGCAGCCATATTAATACTGCTCCATATGAATAATGTTCCATATTAATATCCAGCCACATTAATGCTGTTCCATACCAATATGGTTCCATATTAATATGCAGCCAGATTAATACGTTTTTGCTCAATGCCTGCTACCCCGCCCCCCACATGGAGGTTGGACATGGCCCGACTTGCCCAGAATGCTTTGTGCAAGAAAATATCACAGGCCACAGATGACTATATTATTAATAACTAGAATGGGGAAGTCCCGCCCTTCACGCTCTGGGAGGCCACGAAGGCTGAGATCAGGGGTGATATCATGGCCAAGAACGCACGTAGAGACAAGGTAGAGAGGGCGGCTAGGCGACAGTTGTGGACTCCATACTGGAGGTAGACAGGCGATACTCTGAGGGCCCGAACAAAGAACTCCTGGCGCAGAGGAAAAAGCTACAAATGGACTTTGATCTGCTCTCCACGAGGGAAGCATTGCAGCAACTCCGCCAGGTACGGGAGACCCTTTACGAACACGGAGATAAAGCCAGCCACTGCTGGTTCGCCAGCTGAGAAAGCAGGCAGCCACGGGGGTAATAGCTCAGATTAGAAGCAGCAGACCGAATCCAGTGGCAGAGCCAAAAAATGTCTACGAGGCATTTGAGACCTTCTACCGGGGGCTATTCACCTACAAGCCCTCAGCTTAGGGATGAAACAGTTCATCGATGGATGGGACACGCCAGTTGTGACACAGGCTGAAAATGGGACTGGAAGCACCTGTAAAACTGGGAGAAGGATAGCGCAGTGGTGAGCCCTCGTTCCTCATGGTCCCGCCCGCCCCACACATCCCTGTGACGATGGATGTGGCTGTCCTGCAACCCAGTTTTGTGTAGAAGCTGGGATTCGTCTTTCTGGAGCGCAGGAGGTTAGGGGGAATCTAAACAAGACTTCAACGTCATAAAGATTTTTTTTTAATGATAGAAATGGATAGATCCTCTGCCCCCAATTGCTCGACTGCATAAATCCCACCTTAGTTAGTGTCCCAATCCACCGGACTTTCCACAACACCATATCCAGCTATGCTCAGGAAGAATAATTGTTTTCCTATCCAGCCGACTGTTCTATATTGAAGAAGCTGGTGAACTTTAGAAGGACAATTCTGCCTTCCTATCCACACTGCTGTTCACACATCAGTGCACTACGTCGAGATATACTTTGGACTGACTTTTCTGTGTCATATTTGGCTCTATTGTTCATAAAAACAGATCAAGCTGAGCTGTACGAGATCTGCGTGTCCCCAGTGCACTCTGCTGAACACATCCAGATATAGTCTGGAGTAATATTTCGCTCTTCCGTTCTAACCTGGTGCTCCAACGGACACATGCACCTGCCCTGCAGCCGAACATGTATGTGTTTCATTTCCCAACCACTGTCCACACCCACTGACCCAAGCTGTACTTCAGAAGCCAATCTGCCTGTGCCATTCGCCTTGGATTGTTTCGAAATCCCACGTCAGGCTCGAATGCAGGTTACGATTCTTTATAGAATCATAGAATCCCTACAGAGCGGAAGGCGGGTCATTCGGCCCAACGAGTCTGCACCAGCCCTTAGAAAGAGCAACCTATTTAAGCCCACACCGCCACCCTATCCTCATTCCCGCAACCCAAACTAACCTAAAGGGCAATTTAGCACGGCGAATCCACCTGACTTGCACATATTTGGACTGTGGGAGGAAAACAGAGAACCCAGAGGAAACCGTGTCAGAGAAAGTGCAAACTCCACATGGACAGACATCCGAGGCTGGAATTGAACCTGGGTTGCTGGCGCGCTGAGGCAAGCGTGCAAACTACTGTGACACCGGATTGCAGCCTCCTGGACTCTGCACTGCACAGATTCACCGTGTAGGACAATCTCTGGGGTCTCTGACAGCCTCTTTTTTGTTTTACAATGAAATACACAGTTCTTAAAATTTAGAGTAGTCAATAATTCTTCCAATTTATGGTGGCTAATCCACCTACCTCTCACATCTTTGAGTTGTGGGGTGAGACTCACGCAGAACCGGGGAGAATGTGCAAACTCCACGCGGCCAGTGACCCGGGGCCGGGGTCGCAATGTGGACTGGGAACTTCAGGAAATTAGGAGAGCAAAAACGGTACATGAAAGTATACAGGCAGGTAAAATGAACGAACGTCCTAAGTAATTTTACCAGCTCATTAAGGGTAAAAGGATAACTCGGGAAATAGCCGGAAAACATGGGCTATCGCTTCTCGGCCTTTTGGTTCAGATCAAGTGTAGTATCTGTTCTTATCAGTTTAATATCTGGTATGTCCCCTTCGGGGGTCCGAATATTAAATTGATTTTTGGGACACGGAGATGGTTCAGGGGCTTTCTTGGTCCGCTCCAGGCATCAACCTGGTCTTGCAATGTTTCCAGGAATGGTGCCTTCACCCCGCTTTGGGCACAAATAGTGCAAAAGCAGAAAATGGCGCAAAACCTGGCTTCCCCTCTTCTGTCTTGTCCAGTTGTCTCATCCTGACCAATTAAAAAAATTTCAGGCTCCAGAGCATTGCTAGCTTTTCTGCTGGCGGGCGCTTCGCGCACTAATGTCGTGAGCCTATGGGCTCGCGGACTTGCGGCAGCCAGGCTCCGTTTTCAGCTGATATGCCAAACAGATATCCTGCTGCTTTTTACAGGCCACTCACCCTCACCCTCGGATGCCGACTTGCCTTCTCCTCACTTCAGTTACCACATCCCTTCATCCTGCACAACGGGGAAGTGTGGCGACAGACTGAACGGCATCCTGATTTGGATGTAGGTACACCTTCACGGCGTCTCTTTTCGTTCTCGTGACTCCACGACCAACACGTCAGGGTGGAGCTCAGGGAAACTAGACATTGCCCCCTGTTGGATTCCGCCAGTACTCGCTGCTTGCACGGATTGCCCTTTGTTCGGCAAAGGTGGAGATTTCTTCGACTCCCTCCGTTGGGTGTCACTGGGCCTTCACAGCGTCTCCATTTAATCTGGTGACGACAGGGGGCGGCTTGCCAGACGATGTCTTCCTCTTGTGTTTTACTGGTTCTGCATGCACAGACTCCACCGTGCTCGGCCAAGCTGGAGGTCTCTTGACCAACAGTGAGCGTAGACTAAAAGTTCCAAAGCACAGTCGAGCGCAGCAAGGTGCTCCTGAAAGTCGGTGGACGAGGAGGACAAGAGCCATAGCCGGAAAATATTGGCTATCGCTTCTCGGCCTTTTGCCTGAGATCAAGTGTAATCTCATTTAATCGTGGGAAGCTGAGAATCTCGATGACGATCGTGGATTGGAGAACTCGGAGGAATTGAAGTCGTCAAAGAGGAAACGTTTGGAGCCCGGCTGCTATTGGTGGATCCACATACTGGCCTAAACCTCTGGTTTAGGCCTAACGCCGATACAGTTCAGACCCAACGTACGAGCTATGGATGCAGCTGCATCCCGACCACCAGGCTGGGGAGTGCGAAACACTGTCCGAGTCACAGTGAAGAAAACGGAAGGAGAGTCACCTTTGGATCGGATACTCTTCGTGAAGCGGGTGCTGCTCGAGTGTTGTGGGTTTAAAGCAACAGAAATCTTCTGCTTGCAAAACTTCCCCAAGAATGGCTTCTTTGATGTCACCTTCAAGAGCGGCGCAGCGTGCATCAAATTCTTGAACGTCTTCAAGGAAAAAGGTAACCAGAGTCCCCTGTCGATCCTGACTGCGGAGCCTCTGTTTACGCTACCGGCACAGCGAAATCGGGTTGTTACACTGCACACGTACAACCCCCACGTCCCTGTGTCTGATGTGCTCACGTTCCTCGCCAGGTACGCTGAGCTGAAAGTGACAGCGTGCAAGTGAAAGACACCTTCGGCATCTGGACAAGTGAGCACCAGGTCAAGGTGACCCTAAGAACGGACAGCAACGGAGCCATCCTGCATCCCCCCTCCAATTTCGCTATTGGAGTAAATCGTGGCTACCTCTACTACGTGGGACAGCCACGAGTATGCCACGCCTGTGGCAAAACGGGGCATGTTGCCGCAAACTGCAGTGTGACCTTCTGCAAGAACTGCAGCCAGGAGGGACACATGACTAAGGACTGCAAGGAAGACAAGTGCTGCAACCTGTGTGGGGAGGCCGGCCATCTTTACAGGGCCTGCCCGAAACGCGGGGCGACATATGCACAGATCATCAGCAGCGGAGTCAAAAAGGCGACCAGAGAGGAGGTGCATACACCCTCCACCGAAAAAGACACCACGGTTCAGAATGAGGAAAAGCAACAGAAGGGCCCCCAACAAAAAGAGGAGGTCTCAGCACCTCCTGACAACCCAACCCCAGCCCCATCTGATGAGGAACACTCAATGGAAGAGGAAGAGGATGGGACAAAGAATAAAGAGCCCTGGGAAACAGTGAACAGGGACAAACGAAAGAGGAAACAAAAAAACAAACTGAAGAACCCCCCGAGGGGTAGTGGCAAAAAGCGACACCTCTCAGCCGGCGCACTTCGTGCCGACACCTCATCCGATGAGGGAAAACAGGACAAGAATCGGCCTCAGATAAAGAGGCAAAGCACCAACGTGGAACGGAAGGCACAGACCCCCCAGACCACCGACCGGGAAGAAAACAAGGTCACAGACCAACCCCCGATAGTAACGAGCAGCAACAACCCAGGTGAAGACCGGCCTGCAACCCCAACACCTACTGACTGCCACGACGAACCCCCGGGCTACACCCCCCCCCCCCCCAATGCATCTGCATCAAAATCACGGGGCCAGTACGGACCAGAACAGTATTCTCAGCCCTGCAACTGTGCTAAAGTTTGCGAACACCACCGGCATGTTGGGGAACATTCAACAGCTGGAACAGCCAACTGTATAGACTCTGGACTCTTGAGACGGGTAAATCTATCTTTTATAATGGGTTTAAAAATTGCATCCATAAATGTGCGAAGCATCAAAGATACTTCGCGGTGTGTAGCCACACTCAACTATTTGGCAAATGTAAAAGCTGACCTACTGTTCCTGCAGGAGTGCGGAATTCCGCACCTCAGCAACTACAGGCGCTGGTCGAGCTGGTGGTCCCACGGGCCATCCATCTGGTCAGGAGGAAACGACTGCCGCTCCTCCGGCCTGGGTATTCTGCTGCGGGGAGGCAACTTCACCATCTCCGACGTTAAGGAGGTGGTGGGCGGGCGCCTCCTCGTAGCAGACGTGAAATACAAAAACACCCCTCTCAGACTTATTAATGTGTACGTCCCGGCCGTAGAAAGCGAGCGGCTGGCAGTTCTTCAGCAACTCCCACTGCTGTTGGCCACCTCCAAGCCGGTCATCCTGGGTAGCGACTTCAACTGCATCATCGATGCGGCTGGACGATCCAGCAAAGCCGACAGCAAACTAGACGCTACGTCCAGACTCCTGATGGAAACGGTAAAAGACGCCAAGCTGCTCGACGTCTGCAGCAACCCTGCAGACGGCGCGCAGCGTAGATACACATGGTCACGGCCAGACGGGTCCGTCCGCTCCAGGATAGACTTCTTTTTTGTGTCCCGAGCTTTCACGGTCACGTCCACCGACGTAACGCCGGTGTTCTTCTCTGACCACTGCCTCCTACTGGCCGACTGCCACCTGCAGGAAGACCAGGGGGTAGGCAGGGGGACATGGAAGCTAAATGTAAAACTGCTGACCCCTGATAACATCGAGGAACTCGGGAGGGATTACAAAGGTTGGAGAACCGTGAAACCCCTCTTTGAGGCCCCACATCTCTGGTGGGAAGCAATCAATGGTAATATCAAGAGGTTTTTCATCCTCAAGGGCGTTCAAAAGGTAAGAGAGACGAGGGGTCATGTCCAGGCTCCAGAAAAGTATGCAAAATTTGCTCCAGCTGCAGTCGATGGGGGTGGATGTCAAGGAGGATCTCCAAGAGGTGAAGAGCCAGCAAGCCTCGATCTACACCTCGGAGGCCTCCAAGGTTATCTTCCGTTCCAGAGTCCGCTCCGTGGAGCAGGACGAAAAGTGCTCACGCTTCTTCTTCCAAAAGGTGCACAGAGAGACCTCTGTGATCAGCAGCCTGAAGGAAGAAGGTGGCTCTGAAAAGTCATCGCAGTCTGACATCCTGAGGATCAGCCAATCCTTTTATGCCGGACTGTATGACCTGAAGCCAACAGATAGCACTGTTTCCCAGACCTTCCTGTCGACTATCACGGAGGTCATAGGCGACAGCGAGCTGGAAAACCTGGACAAACCACTAACTCTGGACGAGCTGACAAAGGCCGCCAAGTCCTTCGAGACGAGTAAAACTCCCGGAAGCGACGGCTTACCGGTTGAGTTGTATTCGGCTCTGTGGGACTGGATGGGCCCAGACCTGCTGGAAGTGTACGAGAGTATGCTTCTGGAAGGCAGCATGTCAGAGTCCATGAGGAAAGGCATCATCACCCTCATCTACAAACAGAAGGGGGAAAGGGAAGAAATTCGAAATTGGCGACCCATTTCACTGTTGAATGTGGACTACAAAATTCTAGCAAAGGTCATCGCCAATCGGGTCAGGTCTGCTCTGGAGTCGGTGATCCACCCTGACCAGACCTGTGCTGTACCCGGCAGGAAGATCTCTGATAGCCTCGCGCTACTCAGGGATACGATCGCCTACGTGCAGGACAGGGGGGTGGACACTTGCCTCATCAGCCTTGACCAGGAGAAGGCTTTTGACAGAATATCGCACACCTGCATGATGGATGTGCTCTCCAAAATGGGGTTTGGGGAGGGAATTCGCAATTGGATCAAACTGCTCTACACAAACATCTATAGCGCAGTCTCAATCAATGGGTGGGAATCAGAAAAGTTCCAGATCAGATCTGGAGTCAGGCAGGGCTGCCCTCTCTCCTCTGCCCTTTTTGTGTGCTGCATAGAACCTTTTGCCGAGTCCATCAGGAGGGATCCGGGTATAAGAGGAGTGACGATCCCAGGCAGTGGAGGCATGCAAGTCAAGGCCTCCCTGTACATGGACGACGTTGCCGTCTTCTGCTCGGATCCTGCGTCTGTACGCAGGCTCTTGACCACCTGCGACCAGTTTGAACTGGCCTCTGGAGCCAAGGTAAACCGGGGCAAGAGCGAGGCCATGTTCTTTGGGAACTGGGCCGACCGGTCCTTTGTCCCCTTCACTGTCAGGTCCGATTACCTGAAGGTGCTGGGGATATGGTTCGGAGCTGCTGGGGCGTGCACCAAAAACTGGGAGGAGCGCATAGGAAAGGTAAGACAGAAACTGGGCTGGTGGGAGCAACGCTCCCTCTCCATTGCGGGCAAAACCCTGGTCATCAGGTGTGAGGTACTCTCGGTGCTACTGTACGTGGCGCAGGTCTGGCCCATAACCCGACCCTACGCCACAGCAGTCACCCGGGCCATCTTCAAATTTATCTGGCGATCCAAGATGGACCGTGTCCGAAGGGACACCATGTACAAACCTCTGGAGAAGGGAGGGCGGAACGTACCCAACGCCTCCCTCATCCTGCTGGCCACCTTTGTGTCCAGCTGCATCAAGCTGTGCGTGGACCCCCAGTATGCAAACACCAAGTGTCACTACATACTGAGGTTCTACCTGTCCCCGGTGTTGTGAAGGATGGGCCTGGCCTCATTGCCGCGGAACGCTCCAAGTAGTTGGACCGTACCGTACCACCTGTCCTTCGTGGAAAAGTTTTTGAAGAAAAACACCTTTGACCACAAGGCAATGAAGCAGTGGTCAGCACGTAATGTCCTCGAGGCCCTCAGGGAAAAGGAGACCGTGGAGGACGTTGGATGGTTCCCTGAGCAGACTGCCAGAGTCATCTGGCAGAACACCTCATCACCAGAACTTTCAAACAAGCACCAAGACCTAGCTTGGCTGGTGGTGAGAAGGGCCCTCCCTGTCAGATTCTTCATGCACACCCGAAGGCTCTGCACCAATGCACGCTGCCCTCGGAGTGGCTGTGGGGGAAATGAGACGGTCACACACCTCCTTGTGGAATGTGCCTTTGCAAAGAAGGTCTGGAGAGAGATGCAGTGGTATTTGTCAAGGTTTATCCCAAACAGATCTGTGACACAGGACTCTGTGCTCTACGGACTGTTTCCATGGACACACACCGAGACAAATATCAACTGCTGCTGGAAGGTCATCAACTCGGTAAAAGACGCTCTTTGGTCTGCCCGAAACTTGCTGATCTTCCAGTGCAAAGAATTGTCCTCGACCGAGTGTTGCAGACTGGCACATTCCAAGGTCCAGGACTACGTGCTGAGGGACGCACTCAAGCTTGGGGCAGCTGCCGCCAAGGCGCAATGGGGAAAGACCACTGTGTAAAGTCTTTCCAGCAAATGTACACCGAGGGGAGCGTAACAGTGTAAAGCCCCTCGGTCTGGGCAACCAACACTCCAATGTATAAAACAAACATGACAATGTAAATATTTAAGAAGGAATTGTAATGTAAAGAGTGATATGTGTATGACAATATCAAAATTGAATGAAAGAAAGTCAAGGCAACATGTAACCCTGCCGGAAATGTACAGTCAAGACAATTTGAAATGTTTCTGTCATGCTCATGATAAATTTTTATGAATAAAGTATATTTTTTTGATAAAAAAAAAAAAAAATCTGTTCTTATCAGTTTAATATCTGATATGTCCTCAATCTGGGGACCGAATATTAAATTGTTTTTTAGGACTCGGAGATGGTTCAGGGGCTTGCTCCTTCCGCTCCACGCATCAACCTGGTCTTGCAGTGCTTCCAGGAATGGTGCCCTCTCCCCGCTTTGGGGCGCAAAATGTATAAAAGCAGAAAATGCCGCAAAACCTGACTTCCCCTTTTCTCTCTTGTCCAGTTGTCTCATCCTGACCAATTTAAGGCCTTTCAGGCTCCAAAGCATTGCCAGTTTTTCTGCTGGCGGGAGCTTCGTGCACGAATGTTGCGAGCCGATGGACTTGCGGCAGCCAGGCTCCGTTTTCAGCTGTTTTGCCACACAGATTTCCTGCTGCTTTTTACAGGCCACTCACCTTCACACTCGGATGCCGACTTGCCTTCTCCTCACTTCAGTTACCACATCCCTTCATCCTGCACAACGGGGAAGTGTGGCGACAGACTGAACGGCATTCTCTTTGGATGTAGGTATACCTTCACGGCGTCTCTTTTCGTTCTCCTGACTCCACGACCAACACGCTAGGGTGGAGCTCAGGGAGACTAGACATTGCCCTCTGTTGGATACCGCCAGTACTTGCTGCTTGCACGGATTGTCCTTTGTTCGGCAAAGGTGGAGATTTCTTCGACTCTCTCCGTTTGGTGTCACTGGCCTTCACAGCGTCTCCATTTCATCTGGTGACGACAGGTGACGGCTTGCCAGACGATGTCTTCCTGTTGTGTTTTACTGGTTCTGCATGCTCAGACTCCACCGTGCTCGGCCAAGCTGGATGTCTCTTGACCAACAGTGAGCGTAGACTAAAAGTTCCAAAGCACAGTCGAGCGCAGCAAGGTGCACCTGAATGTCGGTGGACGAGGAGGACAAGAGCCATTGCCGGAAAATATGGGCCATCGCTTCTCGGCCTTTTGGCTAAGATCAAGTGTAGTCTCATTTGATCGAGAGAAGCTGAGGATTTCCATGTCGATCGTGGATTGGACAACTCGGAGGGATTGAAGTCGGCAAAGAGGAAACGTTTGGAGCTTGGCTGCTATTGGTGGATATACATGCTGGCCTAAACCTCGGGTTTAGGCCTAATGCCGATACAGTTTCACACCCAACGTACGAGCTATGGATGCAGCTGCATCCCGACCACCAGGCTGGGGAGTGCGAAACACTGTCCGAGTCACAGTAAAGAAAACGGAGGGAGAGTCACCTTTGGACCGGAAACACTTCGTGAAGAGGGTGCTGCTCGAGTGTTGTGGGTTTAAAGCAACAGAGATCTTCTGCTTGCAAAACCTCCCCAAGAATGGTTTCTTTGATGTCACCTTCAAGAGCGTCGCAGCGTGCATCAAATTCTTGAACGTCTTCAAGGAAAAAGGTAACCAGAGTCCCTTGTCGATCCTGACTGCGGAGCCTCTGTTTACGCTACCGGCACAGCGAAATCGGGTTGTTACACTGCACACGTACAACCCCCACATCCCTGTGTCTGATGTGCTCACGTTCCTCGCCAGGTACGCTCAGATGAAAAGTGACAGCGTGCAAGTGAAAGACACCTTCGGCATCTGGACAAGTGAGCACCAGGTCAAGGTGACCCTAAGAATGGACAGCAACGGAGCCATCCTGCATCCCCCCTCCAATTTCGCTATTGGAGTAAATCGTGGCTACCTCTACTACGTGGGACAGCCACGAGTATGCCACGCCTGTGGCAAAACGGGGCATGTTGCCGCAAACTGCAGTGTGACCTTCTGCAAGAACTGCAGCCAGGAGGGACACATGACTAAGGACTGCAAGGAAGACAAGTGCTGCAACCTGTGTGGGGAGGCCGGCCATCTTTACAGGGCCTGCCCGAAACGCGGGGCGACATATGCACAGATCATCAGCAGCGGAGTCAAAAAGGCGACCAGAGAGGAGGTGCATACACCCTCCACCGAAAAAGACACCACGGTTCAGAATGAGGAAAAGCAACAGAAGGGCCCCCAACAAAAAGAGGAGGTCTCAGCACCTCCTGACAACCCAACCCCAGCCCCATCTGATGAGGAACACTCAATGGAAGAGGAAGAGGATGGGACAAAGAATAAAGAGCCCTGGGAAACAGTGAACAGGGACAAACGAAAGAGGAAACAAAAAAACAAACTGAAGAACCCCCCGAGGGGTAGTGGCAAAAAGCGACACCTCTCAGCCGGCGCACTTCGTGCCGACACCTCATCCGATGAGGGAAAACAGGACAAGAATCGGCCTCAGATAAAGAGGCAAAGCACCAACGTGGAACGGAAGGCACAGACCCCCCAGACCACCGACCGGGAAGAAAACAAGGTCACAGACCAACCCCCGATAGTAACGAGCAGCAACAACCCAGGTGAAGACCGGCCTGCAACCCCAACACCTACTGACTGCCACGACGAACCCCAGGGCTACACCCCCCCCCCCCCAATGCATCTGCATCAAAATCACGCGGCCAGTACGGACCAGAACAGTTTTCTCAGCCCTGCAACTGTGCTAAAGTTTGCGAGCACCACCGGCATGCTGGGGAACATTCAACAGCTGGAACAGCCAACTGTATAGACTCTGGACTCTTGAGACGGGTAAATCTATCTTTTTATAATGGGTTTCAAAATTGCATCCATAAATGTGCGAAGCATCAAAGATACTTCGCGGTGTGTAGCCACACTCAACTATTTGGCAAATGTAAAAGCTGACCTACTGTTCCTGCAGGAGTGCGGAATTCCGCACCTCAGCAACTACAGGCGCTGGTCGAGCTGGTGGTCCCACGGGCCATCCATCTGGTCAGGAGGAAACGACTGCCGCTCCTCCGGCCTGGGTATTCTGCTGCGGGGAGGCAACTTCACCATCTCTGACGTTAAGGAGGTGGTGGGCGGCCGCCTCCTCGTAGCAGACGTGAAATACAAAAACACCCCTCTCAGACTTATTAATGTGTACGCCCCGGCCGTAAAAAGTGAGCGGCTGGCAGTCCTTCAGCAACTCCCACTGCTGTTGGCCACCTCCAAGCCGGTCATCCTGGGTGGTGACTTCAACTGCATCATCGATGCGGCTGGACGATCCAGCAAAGCCGACAGCAAACTAAACGCTACGTCCAGACTCCTGATGGAAACGGTAAAAGACGCCAAGCTGCTCGACGTCTGCAGCAACCCTGCAGACTGCGCGCAGCGTAGATACACATGGTCACGGCCAGACGGGTCCGTCCGCTCCAGGATAGACTTCTTTTTTGTGTCCCGAGCTTTCACGGTCAGGTCCACCGACGTAACGCCGGTGTTCTTCTCTGATCACTGCCTCCTACTGGCCGACTGCCACCTGCAGGAAGACCAGGGGGTAGGCAGGAGGACGTGGAAGCTAAATGTAAAACTGCTGACCCCTGAGAACATCGAGGAACTCAGGAGGGATTACAAAGGTTGGAGAACCGTGAAACCCCTCTTTGAGGCCCCACATCTCTGGTGGGAAGCAATCAAGGGCAATATCAAGAGGTTTTTCATCCTCAAGGGCGTTCAAAAGGTGAGAGAGAGACGAGGGGTCATGTCCAGGCTCCAGAAAAGTATGCAAAATTTGCTCCAGCTGCAGTCGATGGGGGTGGATGTCAAGGAGGATCTCCAAGAGGTGAGAGCCACCAAGCCTCGCTCTACACCTCGGAGGCCTCCAAGGTTATCTTCCGTTCCAGAGTCCGCTCCGTGGAGCAGGACGAAAAGTGCTCACGCTTCTTCTTCCAAAAGGTGCACAGAGAGACCTCTGTGATCAGCAGCCTGAAGGAAGAAGATGGCTCTGAAAAGTCATCGCAGTCTGACATCCTGAGGATCAGCCAATCCTTTTATGCCGGACTGTATGACCTGAAGCCAACAGATAGCACTGTTTCCCAGACTTTCCTGTCGACTATCACGGAGGTCATAGGCGACAGCGAGCTGGAAAACCTGGACAAACCACTAACTCTGGATGAGCTGACAAAGGCCGCCAAGTCGTTCGAAACGAGTAAAACTCCCGGAAGCGACGGCTTACCGGTTGAGTTGTCTTCGGCTCTGTGGGACTGGATAGGCCCAGACCTGCTGGGTGTACGAGAGTATGCTTCTGGAAGGCAACATGTCAGAGTCCATGAGGAAAGGCATCATCACCCTCATCTACAAGCAGAAGGGGGAAAGGGAAGAAATTCGAAATTGGCGACCCATTTCACTGTTGAATGTGGATTAGAAAATTCTAGCTAAGTTCATCGCCAATCGGGTCAGGTCTTCTCTGGAGTCGGTGATCCACCCTGAACAGACCTGTGCTGTACCCGGCAGGAAGATCTCTGATAGCTTCGCGCTACTCAGGGATACGACCGCCTATGTGCAGGACAGAAGGGTGGACACCTGCCTCATCAGCCTTGACCAGGAGAAGGCTTTTGACAGAATATCGCACACCTACATGATGGATGTGCTCTCCAAAATGGGGTTTGGGGAGGGAATTCGCAATTGCATCAAACTGCTCGACACAACCATCTATAGCGCAGTCTCAATCAATGGGTGGGAATCAGAAAAGTTCCAGATCAAATCCGGAGTCAGGCAGGGCTGCCCTCTCTCCTCTGCCCTTTTTGTGTGCTGCATAGAAACTGTTGGCCGAGTCCATCAGGAGGGATCCGGGTATAAGAGGAGTGACGATCCCAGGCAGTGGAGGCATGCAAGTCAAGGCCTCCCTGTACATGGACGATGTGGCCGTCTTCTGCTCGGATCCTGCGTCTGTACGCAGGCTCTTGACCACCTGCGACCAATTTGAACTGGCCTCGGGAGCCAAGGTAAACCGTGGCAAGAGCGAGGCCATGTTCTTTGGGAACTGGGCCGACCGGTCCTTTGTCCCCTTCACTGTCAGGTCAGATTACCTGAAGGTGCTGGTGATATGATTCGGAGTTGCTCGGGCGTGCACCAAAAACTGGGAGGAGCGCATAGCAAAGGTAAGGCAGAATCTGGGCTGGTGGGAGCAACGCTCCCTCTCCATTGCGGGCAAAACCCTGGTCATCACGTGTGAGGTACTCTCGGTGCTACTGTACATGGTGCAGGTCTGGCCCATAACCTGACCCTACGCCACAGAAGTCACCCGGGCCCTCTTCAAATTTATCTGGCGATCCAAGATGGACCGTGTCCGAAGGGACACCATGTACAAACCTCTGGAGAAGGGAGGGCGGAACGTACCCAACGCCTCCCTCATCATGTTGGGCACCTTTGTGTCCAGCTGCATCAATCTGTGCGTGGACCCCCAGTATGCAAACACCAAGTGTCACTACATACTGAGGTTCTACCTGTCATCGGTGTTACGAAGGATGGGCCTGGCCTCATTGCCGCGGAACGCTCCAAGTAGTTGGACCGTACCGTACCACCTGTCCTTTGTGGAAAAGTTTTTGAAGGAGAACACCTTTTACCACAAGGCAATGAAGCAGTGGTCAACACGTAATGTCGTCGAGCAACGAGTATGCCACACCTGTGGCAAAACGGGGCATGTTGCCACAAACTGCAGTGTGACCTTCTGCAAAAACTGCAGGCAGGAGGGACACATGACTCAGGACTGCAAAGAAGACAAGTGCTGCAACCTGTGTGAGGAGGCCGGCCATCTTTTCAGGGCCTGCCCGAAATGCGGGGCAACATATGCACAGATCATCAGCAGCGGAGTTAAAAAGATGATCAGAGAGGAGGTTCATACACCCTTCACCGAAAAAGATACCACGGCACAGAATAAGGAAAAGCAACAGAAGGGCCCTCAACAAAAAGGGGAGGACCCAGCACCTCCTGAAAACCCAACCCCAGCCCTATCTGATGAGGAACACTCAATGGAAGAGGATGGGACAAAGAACAAAGAGCCCTGGGAAACAGTGAACAGGGACAAACGAAAGAGAAAACAAAAAAACAAACTGAAGAACCCCATAATGGGGAGTGGCACAAAGCGACACCTTTCAGACAGTACACTTAGTGCCGAAACCTCCTCCGACGAGGGTAAACAAGCCAAGGATCGGCCTCAAATAAAGAGGCAAAGCACCAACGTGGAACGGGAGGCACAGACCCCCCAGACCACAAACCGGGAAGAAAATAAAACCCGCCGAGACAATCAACCCCTGGCTCATGGGAACACCAATATGACCAACGGCCACCAAACGCCGGACATCGAAAACAAGGTCACAGACCAACCCCCGGAAAGTAACAAGAAGCAACAACCCAGGCGAAGACCGGCCTGCAACCCCAACACCAACTGACTGCCACAACGGACGCCAGGGCTACACTCCCGCCCCCCCCTCAATACATCTGCATCAAGTTCACTAGCCAGTGCGGACCAGGACAATTTTCTCAGCCCTGCAACTGTGCTAAAGTTTGCGAGCACCACCGGCATGCTGGGGAACATCCAACAGCTGGAACAGCCAACTGTATAGACTCTGGACTCTGAGACTGGTAAATCTATCTTTATATAATGGGTTTTAAAATTGCATCCATTAATGTGCGAAGCATCAAAGATACTTCGCGGTGTGTAGCCACACTCAGCTACTTAGCAAACGTGAAAGCCGACCTACTGTTCCTGCAGGAGTGCGGAATTCCGCACCTCAGCAACTACAGGCGCTGGTCGAGCTGGTGGTCCCACGGGCCATCCATCTGGTCAGGAGGAAACGACTGCCGCTCCTCCGGCCTGGGTATTCTGCTGCGGGGAGGCAGCTTCACCATCTCCGACGTTAAGGAGGTGGTGGGCGGGCGCCTCCTCGTAGCAGACGTGAAATACAAAAACACCCCTCTCAGACTTATTAATCTGTACGCCCCGGCCGTTAAAAAGTGAGCGGCTGGCAGTCCTTCAGCAACTCCCACTGCTGTTGGCCACCTCCAAGCCGGTCATTCTGAGCGGTCACTTCAACTGCATCATCGATGCAACTGAACGATCTGCCGGAGCCGACACAAACTAGACGCTACGTCCAGACTCCTGATGGAAACGGTAAGAGACGCCAAGCTGCTCGACGTCTGCAGAAACCCTGCAGACGGAGCGCAGCGTAGATACGCATGGTCACGGCCAGACGGGTCCGTCCGCTCCAGGATAGACTTCTTCTTTGTGTCCCGTGCTTTCACGGCCATGTCCAAGATGTATGGCCGGTGTTCTTCTCTGACAACATCCTCCTGCTGGCCGACTGCCACCTGCTGGAAAACCAGGCTGCAGGCAGGGGGACATGGAAGCTGAATGTAAAACTGCTGAACCCTGAGAACCTCGAGGAACTCGAGAGGGATTACAAAGGTTGGAGAACCGTGAAACCCCTCTATGAGGCTCCACATCTCTGATGGGAAGCAATCAAGGGGAATATCAAGAGGTTTTTCATCCTCAAGGGCGTTCAAAAGGCGAGAGAGAGACGAGGGGATCATGTCCAGGCTCCAGAAAAGTATGCAGAATTTGCTCCAGCTGCAGTCGATGGGGGTGGATGTCAAGGAGGATCTCCAAGAGGTGAAGAGCCAGCAAGCCTCGCTGTACAACTCGGAGGCCTCCAAGGTTATCTTCCGTTCCAGAGTCCGCTCCGTGGAGCAGGACGAAAAGTGCTCACGCTTCTTCTTCCAAAAGGTGCACAGAGAGACCTCTGTGATCAGCAGCCTGAAGGAAGAAGATGGCTCTGAAAAGTCAACGCAGTCTGACGCCCTGAGGATCAGCCAATCCTTTTATGCCGGACTGTATGACCTGAAACCAACAGATAGCACTGATTCCCAGACCTTCCTGTCGACTATCACGGTGGTCTTAGGCGAGCTGGAAAACCTGGACAAACCACTAACTCTGGATGAGCTGACAAAGGCCGCCAAGTCCTTCGAGACGAGGAAAACTCCCGGAAGCGACGGCTTACCGGTTGAGTTGTATTCGGCTCTGTGGAACTGGATGGGCCCAGACCTGCTGGAAGTGTACGAGAGTATGCTTCTGGAAGGCAGCATGTCAGAGTCCATGAGGAAAGGCATCATCACCCACATCTACAAGCAGAAGGGGGAAAGGGAAGAAATTCGAAATTGGCGACCCATTTCACTGTTGAATGTGGATTCCAAAATTCTAGCCAAAGTCATCGCCAATCGGGTCAAGTCTGCTCTGGAGTCGGTGATCCACCCTGACCAGACCTGTGCTGTTCCTGGCAGGAAGATCTCTGAGAGCCTCGAGCTACTCAGGGATACGATCGCCTATGTGCAGGACAGGAGGGTGGTCACATGCCTCGTCAGCCTTGACCAGGAGAAGGCTTTTGACAGAATATCGCACACCTACATGATGGATGTGCTCTCCAAAATGGGGTTTGGGGAGGGAATTCGCAATTGGATCAAACTGCTCTACACAAACATCTATAGCGCAGTCTCAATCAATGGGTGGGAATCAGAAAAGTTCCAGATAAATCCGGAGTCAGGCAGGGCTGCCCTCTCTCCTCTGCCCTTTTTGTGTGCTGCATGGAACCTTTTGCCGAGTCCATCAGGAAGGATCCGGGTATAAGATGAGTGACGATCCCAGGCAGTGGAGGCATACAAGTCAAGGCCTCCCTGTACATGGACGACGTTGCCGTCTTCTGCTCGGATCCTGCGTCTGCACGAAGGCTCTTGACCACCTGCGACCAGTTTGAACTGACCTCGGGAGCCAAGGTAAACCGTGGCAAGAGCGAGGCCATGTTCTTTGGGAGCTGGGCCGACCGGTCCTTCGTCCAATTCACTGTCAGGTCAGATTACCATGGGATATGGTTCGGAGCTGCTGGGGCATGCACCAAAAACTGGGAGGAGCGCATAGCCAAGGTAAGACAGGAACTGGGCTGGAGGGAGCAACGCTCCCTCTCCATTGCGGGCAAAACCCTGGTCATCAGGTGTGAGGTGCTCTCGGTGTTACTGTACGTGGCGCAGTTCTGACCCTACGCCACAGCAGTCACCCGGGCCAACTTGAAATTCATCTAGAGATCCAAGATGGACCGTGTCCGAAGGAAGGAGATGGCTCTGTAAAGTCATCGCAGTCTGACATCCTGAGGATCAGCCAATCCTTTTATGCCGGACTGTATGACCTGAAGCAAACAGATAGCACTGTTTCCCAGACCTTCCTGTCGACTATCACGGAGGTCATAGGCGACAGCGAGCTGGAAAACCTGGACAAACCGCTAACTCTGGATGAGCTGACAAAGGCCGTCAAGCCCTTCGAGACGAGTAAGACTCCCGGAAACCTCTGGAGAAGGGAGGGCGGAACGTACCCAACGCCTCCCTCATCCTGTTGGCCACTTTTGTGTCCAGCTGCATCAAGCTGTGCGTGGACCCCAAATATGCAAACACCAAGTGTCACTACATACTGAGGTTCTACCTGTCCCCCGTTTTACGAAGGATGATCCTGGCCTCAGTGCCGCGGAACGCTCCAAATCGTTGGACCGTTCCATACTACCTGTCCTTCGTGGAAAGGTTTTCGAAGAAAAACACCTTTGACCACAAGGCAATGAAGCAGAGTTCAGCACGTAATGCCCTCGAGGCCCTCAGGGAAACGGAGAACGTGGAGGACGTTGGATGGTTCGCTGAGCAGACTGCCAGAGTCGTCTCGCAGAACGACTCATCACCAGAACTTTCAAACAAGCACCAAGACCTAGCTTGGCTGGTGGTGAGAAGGCTCTGCGCCAATGCACGCTGCCCTCGGAATGGCTGTGGGGGAAATGAGACGGTCACACACCTCCTTGTGGAATGTGCCTTTGCAAAGATGGTCTGGCGAGAGATGCAGTGGTATTTGTCAAGGTTTATCCCGAGCAGCTCTGTGACACAGGACTCTGTGCTCTACGGATTGTTTCCAGGGACACACACCGAGACAAATATCAACTGCTGCTGGAAGGTCATCAACTCGGTAAAAGACGCTCTTTGGTCTGCCCGAAACTTGCTGATCTTCCAGTGCAAAGAATTGTCCTCGATCGAGTGTTGCAGACTGGCACATTCCAAGGTCCAGGACTACGTGCTGAGGGACGCACTCAAGCTTGGGCCAGCTGCCGCCAAGGCGCAATGGGGAAAGACCACTGTGTAAGGTCCTTCCAGCAAATGTACACCGAGGGCCGGGTAACAGTGTAAAACCCCTCGGTCTGGGCAACCAACACTCCAATGTATAAAAGAAACATGACGATGTAAATATTTAAGAAGGAATTGTAATGTAAAGAGTGATATGTGTATAATAAGATCAAAATTGAATGGAAGAAAGTCAAGGCAATGTGTAACCCTGACGGAAATGTAGTCAAGACAATTCGAAATGCTCTGTAATGCTCATGATAAATTTTATTAATAAAGTATATTTTTTTGAATAACATTTTAAAAAAAAAATCTGTTCTTATCAGTATAATATCTGACGTGTCCTCTATCTGGGGACCGAATATTAAACTGATTTTTAAGACTCGGAGATCGTGCAGGGGATTGCTCCTAACACTCCACGCATCGACCTGGTCTTGCCATGCTTCCGGGAATGGTGCCTTCACCCCGCTTTGGGGAGCAAAGGTGCGAAGGCAGAAAATGGCGCAAAACCTGCCTTCCCCTTTTCTGTCTTGTCTCGTTATCTCATCCTGACCAATTTAAGGCCTTTCAGGCTCCAAAGCATTGCTAGCTTTTCTGCTGGCGGGAGCTTCGTGCACTAATGTTGCGAGCCGGTGGACTCGCGGACTTTCGGCAGCCAGGCTCCGTTTTCGGCTGATATGCGCACAGATTTCCTGCTGCTTTTTACAGGCCACTCACCCTCACCCCCGGATGCCGACTTGCCTTCTCGTCATTTCACTGACCAAAGCCCTTCATCCTGCACAACAGAGAAGTGTGGCGACAGACTGAACGGCATCCTGATTTGGATGTAGGTGTACCTTCACGGTGTCTCTTTTCATTCTCCTGACTCCACGACCAACACGCTAGGGTGTAGCTCAGGGGGACTAGACATTGCCCCCTGTTGGATTCCGCCAGTACTTGCTGCTTGCACGGATTGCCCTTTGTTCGGCAAAGGTGGAGGTTTCTTCGACTCCCTGCGTTGGGTGTCACTGGGCCTTCACAGCGTCTTCTTTCCTTCTGGTGACGACAGTGGAAGGCGTGCCAGACGATGTCTCCCTGTTGTGTTTTTCTGGTTCTGCATGCACAGACTCCACAGTGCTCGGCCAAGCTGGAGATCTCTTGACCAACCATGACCGTAGCCTAAACGTTCCAAAGCACAGTCGAGCGCAGCAAGGTGCACCTGAATGTTGGTGGGCGAGGAGGACAAGAGCCATAGCCGGGGAATATGGGCTATCGCTTCTCGGCCTTTTGGCTATGATCAACAGTATATTGGGTCAAGAGAAGCTGAGGGTTGTGATGTAGATTGGAGAAGACAGAGGGATTGAAGTCGTCAAAGAGAAAATGTTGGTAGCTCGGCTGCTATTGGTGGATCTACATGCTGGGCTAAGCTTCTGGTTTAGGCCTAATGCCGATACAGTTTAGACTCAACGTATGAGGTTTGGCTGCAACTGCATCCCGACCACCAGGCTGGGGAGTGCGAAACACTGTCCGAATCACAGCGAAGAAGGCGGAAGGGGAGTCACCTGTAGACCGAAACTTCTTCGTGAAGCGGGTGCTGCTCGAGCAGCGGGTTCCAAGCAACAGATATCTTCTGCTTGCAAAACCTCCCCAACAATGGATATTTTGATGTCACCTTCAAGAGTGTTGCAGCGTGCATCAAATTCTTGAACGTGTTCAAAGAAAAGGGCAACCAAAGTCCCCTGTTTATCCTGACTGCGGAGCCTCTGTTTACGCTACCTTCGCAGCAAAACCGGGTTGTTACACTGCACAAGTACAACCCCCACGTCCCCGTGTCTGATGTGCTCACGTTCCTCGCCAGGAACGCTGAGCTGAAAAGTGACAGCGTGCAACTGATGGACACCTTTGGCATCTGGACAAGTGAGCACCAGATCAAGGTGACTCTGAGAACAGAGGGCGGCGGAACCATCCTGCAACCCCCCCCTCCAGTTCCGCCATTGGAGTAAATCGTGGCTACCTCTACTACGTGGGACAGCCACGAGTATGCCACACCTGTGGCAAAACGGGGCATGTTGCCGCCAACTGCAATGTCACCTTCTGCAACAACTGCAGGCAGGAGGGACACATGACTAAGGACTGCAAGGAAGACAAGTGCTGCAACCTGTGTGGGGAGGCCGGCCATCTTTACAGGGCCTGCCCGAAACGCGGGGCAACGTACGCACAAATCATCAGCGGCGGAGTCAAAAAGGCGACCTCAGAGGAGGTTGATGCCACCTCCATCGACAAAGACATCACAGCGCAGAATGTGTAAAAGCACCAGAAGGGCCCTCAACAAAAAGGGGAGGCCACAGCACGCCCTGACAATACAACCCCAACCTCATCTGACGAGGAACACTCAATGGAAGAGGATGGAACGAAGATTCAAGAGGAATAAAAGGTGAACAACATTAAACCAGCTGTACCGCTCCGTGGAAATCTCAGAGACAACCCCAGACAATGAGGCGCTGAGATGAATGTGTGTTTAAAAGGTGCGGGATGCAGAATGTGCCGGTGAAAAGGCGGCTGCAGCTTTCCTCTGTGTCTGTCAATGAATTAAAGACTCAAATCCCTATCTGTCTCAAACCTCTGTCAGTGTGGCTGATTCAACTGCTTCAAGGCTGCCGCCTGCTGGTGGTTCACAGCCGCTGCAGGCGCTGCTCTGCGGCCAGAGAGACGTCGGCGGCTGTTTCCCGTCCCGGCCGCCAGAGGGCGTGGGTCACTCTCCCAGAAGCCGATGCTGCTTCCGCTCCTCCCAGTATCACCTCCTGTCCGCAGCCCGGCCCGGCCGCTGCTTGTTGGCGGAACATCCGGGTACCGGTGATGGGCGGGGCATCCGCCATGTTGCCGTGACGTCACCTCTCCACCCACCGGTTATTTCACAGAAAAGACGAAGAAGCGGCTGCTGGGAAACGGGGGAGTTGACTTAAATTCAGAGCCGCCCCCAGGAAATGAATTAAAATCAAATCAACAGGTCATTTCATAAACTAGTGACGGCTGCGAGACTGCGCATGCGCCGCCGCATCCCCCAGAGTGCGGCCAGAGGAGCCCAGGTTTGAAAAATAAATCAAATTGTCAAAAACAGATCAAAACTGGAATCGAAGCTTCAGAACCGAGAAGGAAGAGGAATTCAGACGGGAGAGGATGCGAGTAATTATAATCATCAGATGCAAATTAAATATTCAAACATGCGCCTGTGCTCATGTGCGGAGGGGCTTTCCCCCAGAGGACAGCGAGCGGGCCATCACCTCAATGAAGCCGTTTCCCCTGGCAACTCAAGATTGCCGCCGGCCGTCTCCCCGGCAACTCAAAATGGCGCCGGCCGTCACACCGAGCAGCTCAAGATGGCCGCCATCCTCAGGCTGTGGTTGTGGCGCAGGCGCAGTGGCGACTCCTGCAGCCTATTGTCCAGATTGGATGGAGCAGGAGATGGACAACAATTCCCTAAGGCAGAGACTGGCCAATGGCAGCATCTTTATTGACAAAACCAGTTCACATTGACTGAGCTTCAGCTCAATCTCAACGATGGCCGTTGACCAGCTCCACATTGAAACCACCGCGCCATCCACGGTGAAAAGTCCTTCTTACAAAGTAGACGTCTATCCTGAGATTGGACATTGCCCGTGACCCACAATATAACAGAAATTCCAAACTCAAATCACACGCAATGTGACAAAGGGCCACCCAGGCACAACACCAGAGTTTGGTTTGACCAACACCAATGTGTGTTTGATTCTGGTGCCACGCACTCCGACCTGGTGTGCGATCATTCTGAGGCAGAGAGACATCAGGATAACATCAGACGAAACATTGTGCCTTTTAATCTCTCTCCCTCTGACAGTCCCCGAGCAGGTACAACACGGCCATTAGACAGCCGTTCAGGTTGGGTGGATTGGCCATGAAAAACTGCCCGTTAATGTCCAAGTGTGTGCAGGTTAGGTTACTGGGTTATTGGGGTCGAGGGGGGTGGGCGGGGGAGTGGAACTCGGTACAGTACACTTTCGGAGGGTTGGCGTAGACTCATTGGGCCAAATGGCTTCCTTCTGTAATTGGAGTCATAAAATCATACAGCACAGAAAGGGCCATTCGGCCCATTGCGCTTGTGCGGGTCATAAATGAACAACTAACCATTCTAATGCCGTTTTCCAGGACTTGGCCCATAGCCTTCTATGCCGTGTAGGAATTCCATGTGATTCCATAAAATGTGCTCTTGATATCCATGATGGATTCTACTTCCACTTCAATGTCAGGCAGTACATTCAGGACAATAGTCACTGACTACATTAATACAATTCCTCAGTCACCTCTGTCGCAAAACCATCGACAACCGCTTCATCAGTGACCTTCCCTCCATCATAAGATCGCTGATAATTGCACAATCTTCAGCACCATACACAACTCCTCAGACAATGAAATGGAAAATGTGATCATACGAAGCAGGTCAGGCAGCATCTATGGAGATGCAAACAAATTACTTGAGTTATATGACACAGGAGTGCATCAGAAGCTCAGCAGATTGATTCTTGGGAGGGAAGATTGTCGCCTTGGAGAGATTGGGTTGACAGCACCTGCATTCACTAGAATTGAGAAGAATGGGAGGGAATCGAATTGAACCGTATAAAAAACTGACAGTGCTGGAGAAGCTGGATGTAGGGATGTTCGTTATTCTGGTTGGGGGCTGGGGAAGAAGAAGGTGTCACTGCAAATTGTTTCCATTCAAATAGTCACCCAATGCCCTCTTGAGTGCCTCGATTCAAATCTTCCACCAATGTGCCAAGGGCAGCATGGTAGCCTTGTGGATAGCACAATTGCTTCACAGCTCCAGGGTCCCAGGTTCGATTCCAGCTTGGGTCCCTGTCTGTGCGGAGTCTGCACATCCTCCCTGTGTGTGCGTGGGTTTCCTCCGGGTGCTCCGGTTTCCTCCCACAGTCCAAAGATGTGCAGGTTAGGTGGATTGGCTATGATAAATTGCCCTTAGTGTCCAAAATTGCCCTTAGTGTTGGGTGGGGTTACTGAGTTATGGGGATAGGGTGGTGGTGTTGACCTTGGGTAGGGTGCTCTTTCCAAGAGCCGGTGCACACTCGATGGGCCGAATGGCCTCCTTCTACACTGTAAATTCTACGAAAGCAAATTATTTTACTCCCATCATTCAAAGCTGATCCATTGTCCATCAAAAAAATCAATTGCTTCAACAAATGTACGGAAATATGATATCCTTTTGCGCTATTCATGACCATATTGTTATGGGCGAGGCGTTTTTAGAACCCGAAAATCTATCATGGAGTTCAACCAACCTCTCCCTTTAATGGATTTGTTGCTTTTCCTAGCACACGGCTTGTTCCCGAGGTGTAGGATTGCAATTATGGATACGTGGGTTTTTAAACACAAAACACTTTTATTCCATGAACTCAACTTAACATCTTAAATAAACATTGGATCTCTTAACACCCTTTTCTTCAAAGATAACTCAGAAAATATTGCAACAGTAAATAATTCCTAAAAATGTTCCTTCGAACTTCCAAAAGACTTAACACCTTCAAACAAAATCACATCAGGTTGAAGGCTTTACTTTAAATCACCCAAAATGATCCACGGATAGTCTTTCATGGCAGAGACCCAACTCACTGTAAAGCACAGGCACACACAAGCTGCTTTTTAAAACTGCAGCTCTCTGGAAACACCGAGACACAGACACGCTCTTTTTCCAACTGCAAAACAAAACTGCAAAACGGCTGACCTGACCTCAGCTCCACCCACTCTCTGACATCACTGTTTTCTTAAAGGTACATTGCTTCAACATCCATGTCTTAAAGGTACTCTCACATGACAATGTCCTGTGCTTCTATGTTACACCGATATTGTATTTTGATCAGATCACTGGGGTTGTGTTATCTGGTCGAAGGTTTTTCCAGAAGGAAATCCGGTGGAGGAGAGGTTGCGACATTACAATTCTCTTGGGCAGCCAGATTGCAATTGCAGGTAGGCTATTACTAGGCCAAGCATTACCCCGCCTCCTGTTTCTGACCCCGAAAACCTCTACCGCAGGGATAACCTGTCAGTTCTTGCCAGGTTGGGTGAAGTATCTATTAAACTATCAAGAAAAAGATTCTTACATTTACAAGTTCAGGACAATTACCAACACACCATACCCTAGCCTAAAATTACATCAGTGGCATTGGAATGGGGAAGATTATGTATGCCTTAAAAAACAAACCCACAAATAACAAGTCAAATTTGTTATTGAAGTCAATGCCTGGACGATCATTTTCCAGCATCCCATAATCAGACGGGCATCCCCCAGAGCCGAGGGGTTAGACAAGCAAAGTGAAAGAGAATACATTATATTTAATGGAGTGTGTTTTGACACATAGAAGTGTCCCCAACAAAACTGGAGGGTAAGGAAGATGGAGGATATTCCTTCAGACACTATCGCAGAGGCAGACGTCTGTCAAAATATTAATAGTAAGTGTGGGAAACATTTGCAATAATTCTATACATGATTAAGGAGAATGAAATAAATAGTTAATTGGTCGATCATTTTTACAACGCACTGTGGGACATGGTCTGTGTGGGTATGTTGTTACAAATGGATCTTCCATCCTTTTTTTTAAAGAACAACATTGAACGAAATGTCCTTGTCACTAGGTTATATATGCGGTTGTAAAGAAAACATCTAAAAAGTTCTCCCATATTCTTAGAGGTTTTGCCTTTCGCCATAGCTTATATTTTACCATTCTGACAATTCAGAAAAATAACAATAAATGTATAAATTTCCACTTTGAGCATTGTATCTCAATTAGAATACCGTGAAGGTTTCGTGGCCAAATCCCGTGAAACCCCGTTGGCTTCATCAACAGACAGCCCCTCCCTACACCACCAACCCGCCACTCGCTGACACAGAGACACAGCATCTGCTGTCAAAAATAACGGCCTTTGCGATCATGCGCTACATAATGTTCCAAGATGCAGCATGCAGTGGTGGCATTTCAGGCCTTAACACAGGGAGCATGTTGTGGGCCTGGTTTGGAAGGATGGGGTTGAGGGGCAGAGGGGTAGTGGTGCGGTGCCCCAGGATATAGTGTGATGCTGTCCACAGTTGTCTTCATAAGACACCGTAAATCATGCTCGATGGTTGGAAATATGAAGGCACGGCTAGGGAATAAACAGAGAATTTGGCAGCCCTCAAATAGTAAAATTATTTGATGAAAATTGGCCAGGACGGGTAACAGAGAGTTTCATTGAATGGCTGTTGGTCAACAGAAGTCAAACATGTATTACTGTGTGAGTTCTGATATGCGGTCACTGTATGTATTTTGGGACATTAGTTAATACTGAGGTAATTCTTCAGCAACTCATAAAACACTGATTTAAAAAACCATAAAATGAAAAATATATTTCTTCCCAGAGATGTGAGACGTGAGAAATTTTAGTTGCAAAACATATGTTCCGCATCCGGGTATTGCCAAATGGATAGAGAAATGCTGATGGCGTCTAAAAGTCACGAACTCTTGCTGAATCAAAATTCTTAAAGTGACTCGACAGGAACAGAACTGCTCTACGAACCAGGACACAGCATACAACTGAGACATCACCCGAAATATTAACAGATTAATAGCTGGATCCCTCATTTTCACAACATCCAGACACTGCTCCAGAATTCATCTCTGAACAAAGGTACAAGAGTGCATCAGTGGGCCTCTCGCTAATAAAGCAATACAGGGATGACCAGGTAGCCGTGTGGTCCCAATTACTGACGAAACACTTAGGAAATCACATCGTGGTTAGTGCTTGACATGCTGTTGTTATGGGCGAGGCGTTTTCAGAACCCCAAAATGTGCCATGGAGTTGAACCAATCTCCCCCTTTAATGCAATTGTTGCTTTTCCGAGCACACGGCTTGTTCCCTAGGTGTGGTATTTCAATTATGGACACGTGGGTTTTCAAACACAACACAATGTTTATTCCATGAACTCAACTTAACCTCTGAAATAAACATTGGATCTCTTAACACCCCTTACTTCAAAGATAACCCCGAAAACATTACAACAGTAAATAATCCTTCAGTTATTCCTTTCAACATCCAAGAGAGACTTAACACCTTTAAACAGAAACACACCAGGTTAAACGCTTTACTATTATGAGTTTAAATCACCCAAATGATCCAGAGATAGTCTTTCACCTTTGAACATCCTTGAGATTAATACCTTTAAACAGAAACACATCAGGTTAAATGCTTTACTATTATGAGTTTAAATCACCCAAATGATCCAGAGATAGTCTTTCACCTTTGAACATCCTTGAGATTAATACCTTTAAACAGAAACACATCAGGTTAAATGCTTTACCATTATGAGTTTAAATCACCCAAATGATCCAGAGATAGTCTTTAACCTTTGAACATCCTTGAGACTTAACACCATTAAACAGAAACACGTCAGGTTAAAGGCTTTACTATTATGAGTTTAAATCACTCAAATGATCCAGAGATAGTCTTTCATGGCAGAGATCACAGCAGATCCAGCTCACTGCAAACACAGACAGACACCCAAGCTCTTTTCAAACTGAAACTACAAACTGGCTGAACTGAGCTCAGCTCCACCCACTCTCTGCTTTCACTGTTTTCTTAAAGGTACATTGCTGAAACATCCATTTCTTAAATGTACTCTCACATGACACTGTGTATTGAAATATATCAGAGGAAACTGACAACCAGATTGTAACTGACCCAGAAACCGTAATAACATCCTGCAACTAAAGGTAAGAGGAGGACCTAACATCCCAAGTACCTTTCTGCTCGCATCTCAACGGTATGTGTGGCATGTTCCTGTGAGGAAGAAGGATAAATACGGCAATTTTCAGGAGCCTTGGAAAACGAGAGATATTGTAGGCCTCGTCACAAAGAAAAAGGAGCAATTTGTCAGGGCTAAAAGGCTGGGAACAGACGAAGCCTGCGTGAAATATAAGGAAAGTAGGAATGAACTTAAGAAAGGAGTAAGGAGGGCTAGAAGGGGTCACGAAAAGTCATTGGCAAATAGGGTTAAGGAAAATCCCATGGCTTTTTACACGTACATAAAAAGCAAGAGGTAGCCAGGGAAAGGGTTGGCTCACTGAAGGATGGGCAAGGGAATCTATGTGTGGAGCCAGAGGAAATGGGCGAGGTACTCAATGAATACTTTGCATCAGTATTCACCAATGAGAAGACATTGGTAGATGTTGAGTCTACAGAAGGGTGTGTAGATAGCCTGGGAGACATTGAGATCCAAAAAGACGAGGTGTCTTAAAAGATATTAAGGTAGGTAAGTCCCCAGGGCCTGATGGGATCTACCCCAGAATACTGAAGGAAGTTGGAGAGAAAATTGCTGAGGCCTTGACAGAAATCTTTGGATCCTCACTGTCTTCAGGGGATGTCCCGGAGGACTGGAGAATAGCCAATGTTGTTCCTCTGTTTAAGAAGCGTAGCAACAATAATCCAGGGAACTACAGGCCGGTGAGCCTTACTTCAGTGGTAGGGAAGTTACTGGCGAGAATTCTTCGAGACAGGATCTACTCCCATTTGGAAGCAAATGGACGTATTGGTGAGAGGCAGCATGGTTTTGTGAAGGGGAGGTCGTGTCTCACTAACTTTATAGAGTTTTTCGAGGAGGTCACTAAGATGATTGATGCAGGTAGGGCCGTGGATGTTGTCTATATGGACTTCAGTAAGGCCTTTGACATGGTTCCTCATGGTAGACTAGTACAAAAGGTGAAGTCACACGGGGTCAGGGGTGAGCTGGGAAGGTGGATACAGAACTGGCTAGGTCATAGAAGGCAGAGAGTAGCAATGGAAGGATGCTTTTCTTATTGGAGGGTTGTGACCAGTGGTGTTCCACAGGGATCAGTGCTCGGACCTTTGCTGTTTGTAGTATATATAAATGATTTGGAGGAAAATGTAACTGGTCTGATTAGTAAGTTTGCAGACGACACAAAGGTTGGTGGAATTGCGGATAGCGATGAAGACTGTCAGAGGATACAGCAGGATTTAGATTGTTTGGAGACTTGGGCGGAGAGATGGCAGATGGAGTTTAATCCGGACAAATGTGAGGTAATGCATTTTGGAAGGTCTGATGCAGGTAGTGAATATACAGTGAATGGTAGAATCCTCAAGAGTATTGAAAGTCAAAGAGATCTAGGAGTACAGGTCCACAGGTCACTGAAAGGGGCAACACAGCTGGAGAAGGAAGTCAAGAAGCCATACGGCATGCTTGCCTTCATTGGCCGTGGCATTGAGTATAAGAATTGGCAAGTCATGTTGCAGCTGTATAGAACCTTAGTTAGGCCACACTTGGAGTATAGTGTTCAATTCTGGTCGCCACACTACCAGAAGGATGTGGAGGCTTTAGAGAGGGTGCAGAAGAGATTTACCAGAATGTTGCCTGGTATGGAGGGCATTAGCTATGAGGAGCGGTTGAATAAACTCGGTTTGTTCTCACTGGAACGAAGAAGGTTGACGGACGACCTGATAGAGGTCTACAAAATCATGAGGGGCATAGACAGAGTGGATAGTCAGAGTCTTTTCCCCGGGGTAGAGGGGTCAATTCCTAGAGGGCATAGGTTTAAGGTGAGAGGGGCAAGGTTTAGAGTAGATGTACGAGGCAAGTGTTTTACGCAGAGGGTGGTGGGTGCCTGGAACTCGCTACCGGAGGAGGTGGTGGAAGCAGGGACGATCGTGACATTTAAGGGGCAACTTGACAAATACATGAATAGGATGGGAATAGAGGGATACGGACCCAGGAAGTGTAGAAGATTGTAGTTTAGTCGGGCAGCATGGTCGGCATGGGCTTGGAGGGCCGAAGGGCCCGTTCCAGTGCTGTACATTTCTTTGTTCTTTGTTGTTTATAGTCCATCCGGCCTGCTGTGTGTAGTCAGGAAGTACTGAGGGATTTCAGCTGGATCGTGGCTCCTGTACAACTAAGCAGGACAAGGTATACGTATAGCTTATTGATTTTCACTTGAGGATTTTATATAGAAGCCATGCTTTCAGAAGTTACCAGTAAATGGTTACAGTTTAGCAATGTTACCTCCCCGCTACATTGCCCAGCACAAGTTAGAACATTCAGCAGCAGCGTGGCAACGCAAACGGAGATCAAAGACTGAAATGCAAACACAGACATCGCTAGAACGCCAGGTGCTTCCTGTCAGTTTTGCAGAACAGGAAACGACACAGCGAGTCTTCTGAGGCTCTGCAAACTTAAACCTGCTTTCGCATTACCCAAAATATGTCTCAATGCCAATTGGTCAGCTTCTCATCAACATTTCTCTTTGTGTTTACAACAAATATAACAGTGCGCGTTACGTCTGTGCCAGAAGCTCGATAAATATTGCAGCACGTTTACTCAACTGACTGGCAAGTTGACCGATGAAGGTGCAAGAATTTTGGTGCATTAATAATGAACGATTACTGAGCGGCATTGGCCTGACGTACTCTGTCACTCTAAGCTGGGCACAGGCAGCAAACACGCTCAGAAATGTAATGTTGGCCTCGATCGTCTGATCGAAAAGTAATTAAATTCAATTGAAGAATTACTATATTTTAACAGAGCCTTTAATAACTTCTGCAATAAGTCGCTGCAAATTAGAAGTTAATTGAGATTGAGCCGCCATTTAGACTGAAAGTTATATAAAACCCAATAGGTTGCTGAAATCCTTGGTTAAACTGCGTGTCATTCCTTTAAGTATGTTCAAGGCTGAGATAGATATAATTTAAATCAATAAGGGGATCATGGGATATTGGGATAACGGGTAAAAGTGGTCTAGAAGATTATCATTGCAAATCAGTATTGTACAGTATTCAATTGTGGAACAGACTTGATTGGATAAATGACCTACTTCTGCCCCAACGTCTTGTCGATTTATGATCTGTAATGCATCCCCAAATCTTTAGTTATCCCTGTACAGGATCACCGACAATAATCCTCTGCATATTTCACGAACACAGCTGATTTGCTTGCAGAATAGCCAGGAAAATGTTATAAATTTGACACAACGTCTATTTGAAACATACGACAACATCGCGATCCACATCAAAGATCAGTTTAAAATAGGGCCGTTTGAACTTCAGGAATAGAGAGAAAAGTTGGAAATAGACGTTTCACTTCACTGTCTCTATCATGTTCCAATTGGATTGGGGACACGGCAGTACATGTCCGCGTGCGTCTGGGTGTGCTTTGATTTAGATTTTAAAAATGTACGGAACATGCGGTAAAGGATTTTGCATTCTGCGATGGACATTGAAAAGTGAAAATCACACTGTGTCAGCACAAACACTGAGTGCAATCAGGATGTGGAACCAAATGTCACAATAGGCTTCAAATATAAAATCTGACTAATTTCAAATATAATCGATGAGCTGCCTCTGAATCTGTTGGTGGCCAGGTTTAACATGATATTTTCAATGAGGATGATCAAAAGATCCATTTCGAGCTTAACTTTTACTTTGTTTTCAGGTTTTCCTGTGGATGTGTTGTTTCTCCATTATAAACCCCGCATTCAGGCGGATTAGCAAACACAATTTAGTCTTCCAATGCCTGCTTCATTTCAGGTGAACATTCCATCTCACGCACGGCTCTCTCTGACTGACAGAGCTGCAGTTTCAGTGCGAAATTGCCTTTCATCTGAATCTGGATGCTATGTTGCTGAGGTCACCTTGTCATGAAAGGTTGCATGTTTCGCTCCAAAGATGCTGCTACATCATTCAAGTCATTCAAACATTTTATTTGTCGCGTTTATAATTCAGTACGTCAGGTTCAACAGCATTGTGCTTGTATGCTGCACGGGAACCTTTGTGAAAGAAGGACATGGCTGCCAAAGGGCCACAAAGCAGCTTAGAAGGGCCTCCAAAAATGAATAATGAAATGAAACTTGCAAGGGGCATCAAAATGAAAAAGAATAAGTTTGACAGCTGTACAAAAGGAACGCCGGCGACCAGGAGCACTATTGGCCCGCTGCAGACTGAAAGTGAGGATATTGTCAATGACTGTGACAACTTTGCACACACGGTGAATAATTATTTGCCTGAGCATTCACATTAGGGCAGGACGCTGGAAAGCGTTAGGCCTCCTATTGTGGACCAAGAAAGGAGATACCTGGATACTTTCTGGATCGAGATGGTATGAAACTAAATTCAGGGGAATCCGAGAGGGGCCTGTGGGTTCAGCTGCCCAGAACAAAGAACAAAGAAATGTACAGCACAGGAACATGCCCTTCGGCCCTCCAATCTTGAGCCAATCATGATGCCCTAACTAAAAAACAAAACCTTCTGTACTCGGACCGTATTCCTCTATTTCCTCCATGTGGATGTACCTAGCCTCTTAATTTTGCTAATATGCCTACTTCCACCACATCCTCTGGCAGCATGGTCTACGTGCCCACCACTCTGTGTGAAAACCTTACCCCGCACACCTTCCTTACATTTTCCCCCTCTCACGTAGAATCTCTGCCCCCTTCTAATTGACACTTCCACCCTTGGAAAAAGCCGCTGACTACCCACCCGGTCTATGCCTCGCATAATTTTGTAGAACTCTATCAGGTGTCTCCTCAGCTTCTGTCTTTACAGCGAAATCAATTCTTGTTTATTCAATCTTTCCTCACAGTGAACACCTTCGAGACCAGGCACCATCCTGGTGAACTTACTTTTCACTCCCTCCAAACTAACACGTCTTTCTGATAATGTGGTTACTAGAACTGCACGCAATATTCTAAATGCGCCTAACCAAGGTTTTAAATAGCTGAAACGTGATTTTCTAACTCCGATACTCAGTGACCCGGCTGATGAAGGCAATCATGTCATTTACCTTCTGAATCACCTTGGCCACCTGTGTTGCCACTTTCACGGAAGTGTGGACCTGCACGCCGTGATCCCTCTGTTTGTTAATGTTCCTGAGCGTTCTGCCACTTACAGTATAATTCATACCTAGATTTGATACTCTAAAATGCATCATCTCGCCTTTGTCCGGAATAAACTCCAACTTTAATGTGTTTGCCCAAATTTCCAAACTATCTATACCCTGTTCTGTACTCTGGCAATCCTTGCCACGATCAGCAACTCCGCCAATCTTCACGTCATCCCCAAACTTACTGAAAATACCACCCACATTTTCTTCCAGATCATTTATGTATACAGCGATCGCGGCACCGATCCCTGCGGAACATCCCTAGCTACAGATCTCCGTTCTGAAAAACACCCTTCCACCGCTACGCTCTGCCTTGTACAACCAAGCCAATTCTGTGTCCATCTGGCCATCCCACGACGAATCCCATGAGATTTTAGTTTTTCTACCACTCTGCCATGTGGAACCTTGTCAATCTCCTTACTAACGTCTTTATAAACTATATCCAGAGCCCTTTCCTCATCAATTTTCTTTGTTACGTCTTCAGAAAACTCAATAAGTCGGTGAGGCATGGCCATCTACGTGCAAAACCGTGCTGTCTGTCACTAACTAGTCCATTTTCGTCCAAATGATCACAGAGCCGGTCCCTCACACTATTTTCCAAAAGCAATAGATAATTCAAATTCCATGAAGAAGGGCAGAAGGTAATCAAGAAGGATAATGGAATGCTGGCATTTATACTTAGAGGACTGCAATATAAATATGCAGGGGTTGTATTACAGCTTTACAAAACCCTTGTTATACCACAATTGGAGTACTGTGGGCAGATCTGGCCATTACACTCCAGGCAGCATATTCTGGCCTTGTGTGGAGTGTAGGCTAGGTTGAGGAGAATGACACTTTAACGTCAGGGGATAAGTGGAGAGATTAGACAAATTTCCTCTAGAATGTGAAAGGTTAAGAGGTGATCTGATCGACATCTTAAATATATCAAGACCAAAGGATAGATTAGGTAAATTTAAAGTGATTCAGCTGCTTGGAGATGTGAGGAAGCACTGCGTCACACAAAGTGTGGCAGAGATTTGGATCAAACTTCCAACAACGGCAATTCATACTCCATCAGCTGTTAATTGAAATCGGAGACAAAAACACCTTTCTATAAACCAAGACATTAAGGGAAATGGGCCACGGATTACTTAGTACTCAACAAGCCCTTAAATCCAATCAGATAGAGTTAGGCCCCGGATCAGCTAATTAATCACAGTGCAGTCTCGATGGGCTGAATGACCTTTTCCAGTTCCTATGTTGCATTGCAATTTCAGAGATAGATATTTGGAAAGAGATATTTAGTTATGAACGTCGAACCAAAAACAGGAGGCCAGATGTACATACAAACATACACATATGCATACACACACACCGCACCATCACACGCAGAGATTGCGAAGAGATTTAGATAGAGGTGAGAGAGACAGATTGAAAGCGAGAGATAGAGATAGATAGATAGAGTAATAGAGAGAAAGAGAGAATGAGAGAGCGAGAGAGAGAGAAATAGAAACAGCCAGGAGAGTTAATAAAGTGCAGATGGAGACTATTAAGAAATCATATTCGACATGCATTGGCTTATATCATTGGGTTTTCTCACTGTTGTACAATTTTTCTCAGATACTTTAGGCTGCACGATTGAGGTTCCTTGACAGGATATGGATTATATTTCGCAGATTAATACCATAGGGACGGGTCTGCTGTTATTTCGAGAAATTGCTTCGTTTGGGCTGTGCCTCCTTCGAGAATATAGTTCTCCAAATAGAAATGGTGGTAGAGTAGTATTGTCGCAGAGCGAGAAATCCAGAGACCCAGGATATGAAATGGGGACCCGGGTTCGAATCCCACCATGCAAAGTGATGGAATTTAATCTCAATAAAATATCTAAGTTAAAATGTCTACTGATGACCATGAACTATTATCTATTGTCTGATAAACCTATCTGGTTCACTCATGCCATTTAGAGAAGGAAATCTGCCATCCTTACCTGGTCTGGTAGTCGGTCTAACCTACATGTGGCTCCAGGTCCACAGCCATGTGATTGACTCTCAACTGCCCCCTCAAGAGCTTTTGGGAAGGGCAATAAATGCGTGCAGCACGAGCGACACCCATGACCCATGAAAGAATAAAATGACATCTGCGAGTTGCTGTAAGAGTAAGTAGGAAAGATTTTAATTCCCCCACAAGTTATTTATTATATTCAGATTCCATAGATTTGAAATTGTTGATTAACTTGTTGCTGAACAGAAAGTTATTCATTCACCGAGTTGTTAAGATGTGGACCGCGCGGTGAGAATACTGCTGAATTCAGACTCCACGGGATTCTGGGAACTCTGCTGGGACATGTGCGTTAGGAACACTCACTTCCAGATTTGTGGAGGAAAAGCAAAAGGCTCTGGCGTTGCAGCTGCAATAGGCCGCTGCGTCTGTGGTGGGAGATTCTATGACTCTATGATGCAGGATACGTCATCTACTTCCCTTCATGGGCCGCACAGGACAAGAAGGTGGATGAAACCTGGGCTTTTCTCACGTGTTATTGCTCTGATTGTTTCTCATTGGTGCACTTTATCAAAGGGCGGTTTACCTTATCCACATGACAGCATGAATTGATTATGCAGAAGAGGACAAACTGTTCTCAAAGAAATAATTGTCTGAACAGTCTGGGTTTCAGATCGTGCAGGAAAGGCAGTCTAGTGTCTGTGCACAACATCTGGTTAATATTCCAGTCTGATCGCAGTAAAGGACTGCCGGGACGATGATGCGCTCCTTTCTGACACTAGTTACACTGCAGCTTCTGAACTGTGAGTTATTATTGACTAAAACTATTCTGATTCCTGTTGAGAAATCAGCTATTATAAATATTTACATCAAATGAAGTGATGTACTAATTATTCGTCATGAAAATGCTTATGTGCTACATTGAGGAAGATAGGCGTTTGAATATTAACATTGGATACCGGAGTTAAAGGGATATTAATATATAATAAACTGCATTGGGAGGAGGGAAGCTCAGTGTCTGAAAAACTGAAATCCTCAGCGTTTTTCCATCATTCTTGATTCTTGGATTGAATTATTGTTTCGCACGAAGAAAGAACTAAGATCAGGTAACAGGCACAAACTGGATCAAATTTCCTTCCATCCATACACTCAGGTTGGACCAATAGGCCTATGTTTGTGACTCAAATAATTCTGAGTTCACTAGTCTCCAGCGGAAACTGTCTTTAATCTCCGTTCACCGGAGATTCTTGGTGCAGGCTGCAGATATTGGAGTTAAAAATCAAAAGGGAGAGTTCACACTGAACCTGGAAGAAACAGTTGACTTTTCCCTCAGAGTTTCGGAATCTGGGCTCCTTTTAGGAAAAGGTGACCGGGGATTTTCAACTGTGACCTTCAGTCATGTCTTTTCAGCTTTCTGTGACCTTCAGCTTTCCCGATAAAGCTGGGAAATTAACTGGCAGAAGTTCTCGTTATTTAATATTTTAGATTCTTTGTTTCATATTAAAATCCACCCCTTTCAAGTAAATTTAGAATATAGTATAAATGATTTACATATTTTTAAAAATTTCAGTTGAGATTTACATCAAATTGAGATTTAAATCTGTCCTTGAACATAAACACATTAGCAGATGGGTTTACTTTGGCATCCGCCACCCCTGTATATTATAGAAACAGCATATTATAGAAACACATTGAAGTATTTAAGTGAGCTTGTCCGTTTTAAGTGTGTAGCCGCTGATTGAAGCAGTTAAATCCAGGCTGCCCGGCAGCACAGTGGTGAGCGTGGTGCCGAGGATGTGCAGACTTTGGCCACGCTAAATTGCACCAGAATGTCATGTTGTTATTGTTGAATGGAAGCCGACGTATAAGCCAATGCAGTGAGTTTAAACTGCACTAACATCGCCATGAAGCTCCATATATATCTGTCAGAGAGTTTCCACAGTCGACCTTCCACATGATTCCGTGTCCGGGGAAAATTAATATTTTTTAACAACCTTACAGCGTTGTGCAAATTGGATACACAGCGGACTGGATTCTCCACTATCCCAGCCGCGTGTTTCTCGGCGGCGCGCCGTTCTTTGGCGGCGGGATTTTTCACTCCCGCCGCTTGTCAATGGGATTTCCCATTGAAGACACCCCACACCGCCGGGAAACCTCTGGGTGGGAGTGCGCTGACGGCGGGAAAAGTGTATCTTAACACAGGAATTACAAGAGCAATTAATGCTGTTATTAATTACTTTTGTTTGGGGGGGGGGGGGTGAGGTGAGGAACATTCTCACAAGCTGAGATTTACTCATTCTGTGGGAAATTTGCTTTGTGAATACTGTTGCATAAGCAGCTCAGAAATGTTTTCATATATAACCACGTCGTGTTAAATTAGTATTTCTGTGCAATGTTTCTACTTTCTTTTTGTCGTCACTAATTTTGCGCAAACCCATTCCATATTTTTATTTTTGCTGTATACCAGGCAGTGTTCAGCAACATTTTCAGAATTGTTTCTTCATTCATCTCCTCATCTCGGGTATTTTGCTGAGTCCTATGCCGATGAGTAAGTTCAGTTCATCGCTAATCAAAATGAGTCTCTTAAGTTAAAGTTTTTAACCTCTCACTATTAATAACAATCACCGACACTCGTCCCTGCACTGATATTGATGTTACTGTCAAGTTAAGAACAGGCATCTTATGGAATAATATGTTGTCGGCAAATAGGGAAATAATTTTCCAACTATAATCACAGCAGTGTCATACGTAGGGTATCTTGCATCTGATTAATAGATACTTTAAATTTGTCACCAGTATTAACATCAAAAGCAGAGTGAACACGGACTATAACTCCAGACTGAGGTCGTTTTAAAATGTTCAGCTGCGGCTTTTGTGCAGACACAGCAGACTGGAATTGAAATTCGAGTTCAACTGATCCGGCTACAAATAGTTAGAATAGATTGTACCGCAGTCCCGGATGCCTGTTAAGTTGCTGACTCCAGCTGTAGTTACTGCCCACTGAGCACACCCTCAGGTTAGGCAAAGCTGTATCTAAACGCTGTGTGCCTGGTCTGCGGTACAGTGAACTGTTTTAACACCTTATTCTGGGTAATTGGATTGTTGGACACGGTGTATTAATATTGTAAATGTGGAAATTAAATTAAGCTGGAGCCAATGTTACTTTAACCATTATCAGTATGATTAATATCAATTACAATCTCGAATATGTTCCAAAACATAAATGGACATCTGTCTGTTTGTCTAACAATGAGGATTTTCCAGCCTCTCCACAGAGATTCCCTATTTCACGCGGGTTTCTGCAGAATGTAATGAGAACCTGTTCCTCAATCTCTTTGCACCTGCTCCATCGTCTATTCGTAAAACACGTGTGAAGCATTTTGTATCTTCACCTTCCACTGAAAGATGCCATAAAATTTCATCCGGTCCCGGAATTATAACATACATAACGGGTTACATTCTAAACTCACATCCAGTACGAGTTCATTTGGTGTGATGTAACTTTATGAAATTGAAGTTGCACTTTTCACACATATTCTGGGCCCGCTGACAATTATTTCTTTTAACCTATAATCAATATTTGTTTTAATAATTCTGCTCGTATCATTTAAATTTATTTCTGACAACTCTCCAATTCACGTGCCATAGTTTAAAATAAAATATTATTATTATCGACACATAGAACAATCCGCCATGGGAAGATACATTTACATTAAAATGCGCAAGAAATATTCTGACCTTCACATCCCGCCTGTATTTATCGGTAAATGATTATGAGTCGGCTTATTCACCGGCAGCGGAACACGTTGTATACGGACAAGCATAGTGAGGTTAAGGAGGGATCATTCCCGATATAGGAATGTCGATATAGTTCCCTGGCCGCATTGCAGCTGTCTTGCATTTCTTGGTGCTCCCACATGTCTGCGGCCCGTGTTTTTCTGGGCGGTAGAGGTCCGGGGTTTGGAAGCAGCTGTGGAAGTATGTCTGACGCTTTGCTACAGTTTACTGTTTAAAATCCACTTACTGCATGAGGGTGTGGCTGGCAAGACCTGCGTTTATTGTCCAGCCCTCCTTGCCCTTCAGAGGTTGGTGGCGATGTGTCTTTATGCACCTCTGCAATCCCTGATGTGCAAGTACATCCACCGTGCTGTTTGGCTGGGGGAGGCGTTTGCAGGTTTTTACCGAGCTACAGTGAAGGAATGGTCCACATCTTTCCCAGTTCGGATGGTGAATGACTTGGAGAGGGTCTGCCAGGTGTCGCTGTTCCCAGGAATCTACTGCTGACGTTCTCCTCGATGGTCGTGGTCGTTGGTTTAGCGGGAATGTCTCAGGGACGTGGCAAGTTTAATGAAACGGCTGACATGTGCCTTGTAGGTGATTTGCAGTCTTTACTGTGTCAGGAGTTGAGGGCGAATTGACTGAATTCGTGATGCTTGGGCCTCCGGTGCAGGCCGAGATGAATCACCCACGGGGCACTTCTGTCTGATAATTGTTGTCATAACTTTTGCACAGTTGTTGCTGGGGTCCTGCATCGCTGTGGATGGGGATATTTGTGTATACTCATTTTTCAGTGCGTTGTTTAATTGTCCAGCACCATTCAATGTATTTTTGCAGATGACACACTGACAAGTAAGTTCATGGTTGAGCTGCCCATCGATAGAAATGTGCTTTTATCTGGATGTTCTCCTAATGATTCTGTTTTGTGGCTTGTCATTGTCTGTGGCAATGCGCTTTTAGAGCAAACTAATGGAAAATAACTGAGAAAACATTACGAAGATTAACTCGGAAAAGGATGGTTTATAACTGGAGCAGGAAAACAAAAGACGGAATGGAATAAATGCGTTTCGTATATTCCAGTGAGACCATTGTGGTTGTGACATTCCTGAGTAGCTATTGGAATATGTTCCATCAGTCAGGCAATGGGTATCAAAAGATGGATTTATAGGCAGTATAACTATCAGGATTGAGTTCTTAAGGATGACTGAGGATTTCCAGGATCGGCCACACTTGACGAACACTCGATATTATAGAAAGCGGAGATACAGGATTTACATTATCGTTGTTAATTTTGGTATCAAGTGACAAATTTCGGCAAACCAACAGCACGGAGGAATCTCTGTCCAGTTTTAATAGTTTTTCATAGTTTTAATAGTGTATATACGAGCGATTAAAAGCAATCAGGAGATTTGACAGACACGCTGGCTGACCAGTCTGCGAATATATATTTTTATTTTTTAAAATAAATTTAGCGGACCCAATTCATTTTTTCCCCCAATTAAGGGGCAACGTAGCGTGACCAATGTACCTACTCTGCACATCATCGGGTTGTGGGGGCGAAATCCACGCAAACCAGGGGAGAATGTGCAAAATCCACGCGGTCAGTGACCCAGAGGCGGGATCGAACCTTTGACCACTGCACCGTGAGGCAGCAAGGCTAACCCAGTGCGCCACCGTGCTTACCGTCTGGGAGTATATAAAGGAAAAATGAATAGTATTGAGCCAACACATAGAATGTGACCATGATTTATGGAGTCCCCAACATCATGGTGGCGCCATTTTGAATAGTTAGCCGATTCGTGAGATTGTCAACATAGACCGACGGTATTGCAGGGTGACTATGGCAAAAGTCATGATGATCTGTGGGAGACAATGACCTCAGGAATATTGGGAACAGCTCAATATTTTGGCAGTTAAAACAATTCTGGGTAAATGTTGACACGTTACTGATATTAGCCATGTTACAATCGATTTAATCACAATTCCCGGTGTTCCTTCTTCCTGACATTCATGAAATTCAACCCGAAAGAAAATGTCGGATCCTGGATTTAGGTGGAATATTTTATCATTAGGTGTGAATTAATAAAACAAATCACCGTGTTGTCTTTGTTTGTATTCTTTTAAATTTAGAGTACCGAATTATTATTTCCCCAATCAAAGGACAAATTAGCGTGGTCAATCCACCCACCCTGCACATCTTTGGGTTGTGGGGGTGAAACCCACGCAGGCACGGGGAGAATATGCAAACTCCACATGGACAATGACCCAGGGCTGGGGTTCAAACCCATGTCCTCAGCGTCGCAGTCCGAGTGCTAACCACTGCGCCACACGCAGCTCCAGGGTTGCCTTTGTGATGCTTGATTTGGACAGTTTCATTCATGTCGTGTTCCAGTGAGCACTGATTCTCAACTATTTATTCCAGGCAGACCCGGGAGCAGCCAGGCTGATTCAGCAGGTAATCGCTTTCATTCTCATAGCTGATATTTTCCTTCCCAACGCATCCAACTGAATTTTAAATCTGTGAGACAATCTCAGTGCTTTTCTGTTTAAGTATTGACACGTTATCAATTAATTCCTGTTGCGAGATTAATGCTGGATATTTCAGAGCGACAATTGATTGTGTCCGTGGGCTTAGAGAAAAATCAGACACAGCTGTCGGTCTGAAACAGATATTCAGTTCCCGAATTGCCAGCCAGCGCTGACATATCGTGGAATTTTACGGTCCTTCCGCCGTCGAATCATCCGGTTCCACTGAAGGCAGTGGGTTCACCACATTTTCCCCTCCCGCCCCCTCCCTGAGCGGGCAGCACATTACATATCTGTCCCTTCCAGCGGAGAGCGGGAGGGCGCAGCTGGCTCGGCGGTGATGGCAGATATCTTGTAATCCGCACTAGGATTGGAATCTCACTGTGCTCGGCCAATCCGTGTGATTGACCGCTGACTATTCCACTCTTGACCTGTGTAGAGAAAATAAATTATTTTTTTAATATAAATTTAGAGTACCCAATTCATTTTTTCCAATTAAGGGGCAATTTAGCATGGCCAATCCCCCAACCCTGCACATCTTTGGGTTGTGGGGGGGTGGGGGTGATACCCACGCAGACACGGGGAGAATGTGCAAACTCCACACGGACAGTGACCCAGCGCCGGGATCGAACCTGGGACCTCGGCGCCGTGAGGCAGCAGGTCTCACCCTCTGCACCACCATGCTGCCCTGAGCGAATAAATTCTGTGCCGATGCACACTCCAGGGTGACGCAGCCGGTAGAATTGTTTTTAAATAACCCACTATTCGCCCCGTGTTTATACCATTTAGAAAGATTCTCTCTTACATTTGCAATGTCTAATATTTGCTGCGTGTTTGTTGAGCTCCTGTAAACGGCCCAATGCTACCAATGATTCCGATATTTCCCGCTGTATCGGGGACCAATAACTCTGCATTTTATTTCTGTATTTTACAGAGGCGGTGAAGCTGAGACTGAGCAATGTGGGCAGTCGGTGCGCTGGGAGAGTGGAGATTCACTATAGGGGACAGTGGGGGACAGTGCACCATTCTGAATGGGACACGAAGGACGCCGCTGTTGTGTGTCGGGAGCTGGGCTGCGGCACCGCGCGCGCTGCACCGCGCAGCGCTCACTTTGGTAAAGGCTCCGGACCCATTGTGACGTTGCAGGTGCAATGCAAAGGGAGCGAATCCGCTCTGCGGGATTGTCCTTCATACCGTTGGGATGCCTATTCCTGGTCGCATTCCAATGATGCCGGAGTAATTTGTTCAGGTAAAAATCTTTCTTCGTCTATTCTCTACCGAATGGAATCTGTTCACTGAAAATAGCGGCAGTGAATTTGAACTTATAGGACATCCTGATTAATAAAATGGGTTACTTCACCATCCAAGGCCTGCATCCTGTGCTGGGTTAACGTTGCGGGTAAACGCCCATTCGCTTTCATGTGCAGGGAGAAATTCGCGGCTCCATCAGTGGCAACATTTCGACCTTTAGTTTCTGAAGTAGAAAATGGACGTGAGAAACAGGGAATAGAGCCAGCGCTGCTATTGGTAGGTCAGGGGTTACTTCCCCTCAATTTGGCATTCTATCAATCAAGACTTCAACGTTACAACACTGGTGATAAAGTGCGTGTTTGCAACATGACACTGACGGTCTCTTTTAGACAGACGGACAATTAAGTTAATCTGAAAGGAAAAATTATGGTCGCGAGAGAAGCAAAAACATTTGGTGGAAGGAGGTAAGTTGCTTGATTAGTGTTGGAGCGGAAATGAGCCAATGTCCAAACTAATCGTGACAGATTCTCATTCAGCAGATGTGTACAGATTTGTAAATCATTTGTATCATTGTAATCTATTGTTGCTCAGCCCACAGATTTCCCAGATTGGTATCCCAAGGTGCACACTGCGCTGGAAGACTGGAGATCCAGGTCGGTATAACCTGGGGAACAGTTTGTAACCTTGACTGGGACTGGAATGATGCCATGGTAGTCTGTGCTCAACTTCAGTGTGGAGTCGCCGTGTCTGTGAGAAGAGGGGGTGATTTTGGAGAGCGCACTGGACTGATACACAGCGATAAATTTCAATGCATAGGCAACGAGACAAGCCTGGAGGACTGTCCTCTTGTTCCAGTAAATCGGACCCAATGCACTCACAGCAACGATGTCAGTGTGATCTGTTCTGGTGAGTGTTGAATTATGAATGATAGATCATTTTTGTCCAATATTTCAGTAACTGAGCAAAAGACAATCCAAGTCCGAGATATTCAGTTCTAATCACTTATTTAGAGATCACGATGCCCGGCCAATCAGTGATTAATTTCATATTTCTGGCGTGACCTTACAAAGTAAGCACGGATATTGATAATGGTAAATATCTACATTTAATTGATCTTGTGAAAACAACAAATTATCATTGCTAATTACACATTGATGTAACTTTATATCGTACACTTCAATAGACAAGCTCTGTCTCCCCAGTCATGATCCACTTTATGGACTCTAACAATAGGTAATTTAGTAATTAACGGTGTTTACATTGTTAATAGAGAAAGATCTAGGGTATTGACAAAAGGAAAAAGATGAAGAGGTCGAACCATACAGTAATAGAATTTGAAGTGTAGAAGGAGGCCATTCGGCCCATCACGTTACCACCGGCCCTTGGACATAGCACCCCACTTAAGGCCTCAACTCCGTCCTATCCCCGTAACCCAGTAACCCTACCTAACCTGTTTTGGATACTAAGGGCAATTTATCATGGCCAATCCATCGAACCTGCACATCTTTCCACTATGGAAGGGAACTGGAGCACCCGGAGGAAACCAATGCAGACACGGGGAGAACGTGCAGACTCCGCACAGACAGTGAACCAAGTCGAGAACCGATCCTGGGACCTGGAGCTGTGAAACAACGGTTCTAACCATTGTGGTATCGTGCTGCGCCTAAAGTATATACATCATTTTTTGCTGCCGATAGAAATTAATGAAGTTAGCTCTGTAACATAATTGCAAATGCCCGGTTAACATTCGGACACCAGCACTTGTAGTGGATAGTTTTCAAGCAGTTGAGTATAGAAATGAACAATACATGGAGAATTTTCCAAGAACGTCATAACCCCAAGAATTAAAACTATTCCAATAAACGGCCTCTTTCTGCATTTCCCGATCAGCGCCCTGTCTAAACATTGAAAGTCCTTCAACATTTTAAACATAATTCAGTCAACTCTGGACTGAGTCGATACGATACGTTTTTCAAACTGGCCTAATCATGCAAAGCTTAATTAAACATCTTATACTTAGTTGTAATCTATACAATGTCGCCTTTAAACCCACTATAATCGGCAATATTCCATCAGATTGATTTTCAGGATGAACACTCACATTTGAGTCGTGGCAGCTTCTTAAAAGTGTCCAGCACCATTTTAACTCCTTTAAAATGAGTATTTGGTGAACATGAGCAGTGGGTATAGGTGCCTTGGTATAATTTACTTTCCTTACTTTTGACGTGTGACTATTCTAATGGATATCTACAAGTTACGTGGGTCCGTGTTTATATCCGAAACAGGCCAACATGGTCCCCGATTGGTTGGTGGCCAGGACAGGTGCTCAGGACGGGTGGAGTTGTTACACGGAGACCGCTGGGGGACGCTGTGTGATGTTTACTTTGGTTTAGAAGCCGCCAGTGTGATCTGTCAGCATCTTCAGTGCGGGGCGGTAAAGAACATCATGAGAGGTGCTGCCTTTGGAAAGGGAACCGGCCCTGTGTGGAAGGAGAACTACAGGTGCGGCGGGAACGAGTCCAGGTTGTGGCAGTGTCCGCTTTCATCCGTGGACGATTTTAGCTGCTCCCATGGAAATGAAGCCAGTGTCATCTGTTCGGGTGAGTGCCCTCAATCCAGATAATCCGAGCAAAGTAAAATGTGGTACAGAAAGTGACCGTGCAAGCGTTTTGGAAATGTAACTCACCTCATCACAGCCCTGGAGTGCCCTCGCAGACTGTATTATTTCCCTTCCACATAATTGATCAATTCTCTTTTCAATGACATGATTGATCTCCACCTCCATAATACCCACACTGTCCATTTCCGATCCAAACCACTCACTGCCGATGAAAGTACTCTGAGGTCACAATTATTATTTTGTCAAGTATCTTAAATCTGAACCTCCTCCCATCCTCGCCCTATGCCGACGGGAACATTGCGTCCATATCTGTGTTACACAGAACTCAGGACTCTGAACACCCGGTCAAATCGGGAAGTTAAAAAATCCTCACACTGCATTGAGGGTAATTAGAGGAGAAGTCCCGCGTGTCCACGCCTGTATTTTCTTTCACTCAATATCACACAGGACAGATTAATGGCTACTCTCACATGGCTGTTTGCGGGACTTTGGTCTCCTCCTTAATGTCTCTATTTTTTTTTTCATTTTGCATATTCCAGCAGCTGTTTCAGACAATTCACCTTTGCAATGGCAGAATAATAGCTCTCGGTATTCGGCACTGCAGGCAAATTCTTTCCCACACTCTGAATTTACATCCCTAGAATGCAAGCATAATTTCAAAGGAGTTACATTCTCTTCTCCTGTAATCCCAGATAATGCCGCAATAGCCCATCCTCTCGTGCTAGCTGCCTGCACCGATTCTCCGAACGTGATCGATTTCCCCTAATGTTACCTCATAGCTCCAAAATGTTTTCCAAATCTGTCCTGACCATACCGATGGAACTAGCCAATTGAACTGGAAGGATATGGGACGCGACTGCGTTCAGCTGCAACCTATCCCAACATTCCCTGATCACTCTTCCGCAGAACTGTTGCCCATATTGGAGGAAATTTATGTCCAAACCCCAGCATCTAATATCCAGCAAGGTGCACATGCGTTTCCTAATGTTACAAAAACAGAGCTGCATTTGCTCAGCATCCGCTCAGTCACACCCTTCACTCTTGCACCAGAGAAGCAGTCGGGGTGAAGATGATCTAAATCTGCGTTAATTTGTTTCACTGTTACCATTGTTCTCAACGTCTCACTTCACACAGATGAAAATTGGTCACTGAGATTGATGAATGGGGGTAGCAGGTGTGATGGCCGAGTGGAGATTTACTACAACCGCAGCTGGGGCAGAGTCCAGGACAGCCTCTGGGACCTGAATGACGCTCACGTGGTCTGCAGACAGCTGGGCTGCGGAGCCGCGATAGCCGCATATAACTCTTCACAATACGGAGAGGGTGAAGGGTCAGTGTGGTTGAATTATGTCCATTGTAAAGGAAACGAATCGCATGTCTGGAACTGCAGCTCATTCCCACCGATGTTGCCTCACACTGACAGCATCGACGTAGGGGTTCTGTGTTCAGGTGAATAAACACGTCATGTGACTGAAATGAATGGGAAATGTGTCATGGGCAATGGGAACATGTCATTTCTTCCTCAGGGGCCTGTGGAACAATTATTTAACACTGGAGCCAGGATGAACATGGGCAGTAATAACACATATTTGGAACTATGTTGACAGATTGAACAACGCGATAAATCTCTAGGTCCCGCCCACAGTAAATACAGACAAAGCCAATAAGGACCAATGGCAACGATGACAAATGAATTGGTCAAAGGGGTAGATTTCATCAGCGCAACTGAAAGGGAGAGGAAAGGTTTATGTAAAGGAATTCTGATATTGTCTGTCAAAAGCCAATGTCGGGGCTGTTGATTTTTTTTTTGTTCGTTCTTGTGATGTGGGCGTCGCTGTCTGGGCCAGCAATTGTTACCCAAATCTAATTGCCCTTGAACTGAGTGGAGTTCTAGACTATTTCAGACTGGGGGAAACTAAGACTTAACCGCATTGGTGTGTGGGGCTATAGTCACATGTAGGTCAGAGCGGGTTAGGACAACAGATTTCCTCACTGAGGTGCATTAGTGAATGAGATGGGATTTTACGACAATCGACAATGGTGACATGGTCATCAATAGACGTCCAATTACAGATTTTAGTTGAATTCAAATTCCACCATTTCGCAAGATGGGATTAGAAGCCGCGCCCCCAGAGATATCCCCAGGTCTCTGCATTAGTAGTCCAGTAACAATACCGCTACGAAGACGCCTCCTCATTAAGTATGGAGGATCGATTGATGTATTTGTGCATTTGAACATGACAATGATATTCTAAAGCTAAATTATATTATAGGATGAAAGTGCAGGATAGATCAAATAGGTGATTTTGGTAGGCGGGGGGAGTGTGTGAGGCAATGTAATTGCGGTGGGCATTTCTGGTGAGATCAAATTTGCGCGGTTCACTTTGGAAAGTGTTGTTTGCAATAGCGTTTTTGAAGGGAGCAAGATTGGTTTCCCAGCTAGGCATTTGAGAAATCCTCCTGTCTTGAAAGAACATGGATCTTCTGAAACTTTCAGCCGGATGTGTGGTGAATTCGCGGGGAGGGTCAGTGCTTGAGCGGTTAAGCCGCTTATTCTCTCAATGATGCTACCAACCCATTGAACATTTTCTGATTTGTACCATTAAGAACATTATGGCGATATCTGATGAAATATGGGCAGCAAAACAGTATGCAGTGAAAAACATAACATAAAATGTTTGCTTAAAGGGATTGTGTTTAGACCAATTAATTAGCATAATTAGACAATTGCGGGCGAAATATACTATCCAGCATAGAATGACCAATCCCGAAAACCACGGTGCAGATTTTATAACATAAATTAAGAGTACCCACTAATTTTTTCCAATTAACGGGCAATTTAGCGTGACCAAATCACCATACGCGATTCATGTTTGGGTTGTGAGTGTGAGAACAACGCAGACACGGGCAGAATGTGAATTCTCCACATTGCCAGTGACCCAGGGCCGGGATTAATCCTGGGACCGCTGCGCGGTGAGGCAGCGGTGCTAACCACTGCTCGCTTTATCAATCTCCAAATGATTTGTATCGGTTGACTCAGATTTTCGGAACAGGCATTTCCCTTCGTCCCATTGAAGAGCAGTTCCACATTGCCTTCACGGCGTTATTTTCGAGTCACCATATTATACATTTAGGTAAGACTACAAAAGTGTTGGACAACAAGTATTCATTTACCTGTGAACAGCAGCTTGAAAGGGAGATTTTGATTCAGCCGGCTACTACACAATAGATTGAATTAAACAGTGATATGAATTTGTGTGAGAAGGATAATATTCCACTGCATTATTTTCTATCAGGACACAAACAGTTAAGGCTGTCTGACGGGGCAAGCCGGTGTGCTGGCCGATTGGAGATTTATTACTCTGGGACCTGGGGCTCAGTTTGTGACGATTCCTGGGACCTGACAGACGCTGACGTTGTTTGCAAACAGCTGGGCTGTGGAAATGCATTGCAGCTTCCATTTCCTGCTCCGTCTGGACCAGGCACAGGCACCATTTGGCTTGAAGAGCTGGACTGCTCCGGGAACGAATCGTCTATCTGGCAATGCCCCCATGCATTGTGGGGAAACCACGACTGTAATCATAAAGAAGATGTAGAGATCATGTGCTCAGGTAAAGATCGTATTTCCTTCAGTTATAAGCGAAGTTTCATACTGAAGATATATCCCCGAATTTGGTCGGAACTGCACTGACGTAGGTTAGTCGGACTAACGCCGAGTGTGGCGTTTATTCTGCACACAAATAGCATTAAAACGTTGATTCAGCCTACCGGATCTATGTTCCCTTCCGATTCTTTCTCCTCTCACTTCCGTTTATACTCTCAGTGTAAAAGTATCGGTGCTGTCCGCCTCAAGTATCTTATGTTTTCTGAGTTTCACTTTCCTCCAACCTTCTGACAATCAGAAGAAAAACATGTTCTCCTGAACTCACTGTGAATGTTATTCGTACAAGATATGGTCGTAACAGGGTCATACAAATCCACAGCACAGAAAAGAGCTCTCGGCCCATCGTGTCTGTTATATATTGTGCAGTCCTCTTCAGAAGTAACTGCTTGCCCCATTTTCTGCCTCCTATAAATTTGGAACTTTTACTTGTGAGGGCAAAGTACGACTGGTTGATGTATATCATCAGGAACAGTAAAACCAGCACCAATCCATGTGAACATCCCGTTCGTACTTCTGCTATTTAACTAACAGAATAATTTACAGCTAATTTTACAGCAACTTTCCTACTGACTCGCTGGTTTCTCATTTTATGACCTGAGTTAACAATGTGGGAACTTGTCAAAGCTCTGCTGACAATCCAGGCTGATTTAAAGGAACGGATTCATCATAGATTATCATAGAATTTTCAGTGAAGACGGACGCCATTGGGCCCATCGAGTCTTCACCGGCTCTTGGAAAGAGCACCCTACCCAAGGTCAACACCTCCACACCCAATCCCCATAACCCAGTAACTCCACCCAACACTAAACTTTGCAAAGTTTCCTAGTCATTCAATGCGGTACATCATGTAAATATCTGGTTTGGAATTCACATTTACTTATTATGGACTGTATCGTTTGGTTGCAGCTGCTCGTTTCTGTTAATTTTCTGATATAATATCAATGAAAATGTTAACTCAACTGGCGCAACATATGTATTGCAGTGCACTGTGGATAAACAATTGGTCAATTGAACCAACAGGGTGTTTGTTATTTCATTGATAGAACACAAAGAGCTCCGTCTGGTTAATGGAAAGCATCGCTGTGAGGGGAGAGTGGAAGTGTTCTACAATGGGACCTGGGGCACAGTGTGCTCTGACAAACTGGAGAACCGTGATGCAGATGTGATCTGTAAACAGTTAGAGTGCGGTACCGCCGATTTCATTGACTATGACGCTAAATCATTTGGAATGGGTACCGGCCACATTTGGCTCGATGAGATCGAATGTCTGTCACATGAGACGACACTTTGGCAATGTCAGGGAGACCCGTTGGGTCAACACAACTGTGAACATCGGGAAGATGCGGGTATTGTTTGTTCAGGTAACACAATGAACTACTTTGTTTGCAGATGTAATTTCACATATTAATGTCATCTTCATTCAACATGTCTGTCTTATCAACAGGGGGAAACACAATAAAGGGACCACACTACAGTCTCAAGGACTGCGGTGGAGAATCAGGTTCTCCTTCACCTTTTCTAACAGCTGCCTGATTGTATTCTGCGCTTGTGTCACGTCAAGTGTAATAATTATTTTTTCTTTGACAAATTCAGGACAAATCTTGCGCTTGGCTGGAGGTGACACCAAATGCTCCGGACGAGTGGCGATATTGTGTAACAACACTTGGGGCACGGTATGCGATGATTCCTGGGATATGAACGATGCCAGAGTTGTGTGCAGGCAGTTGGAGTGTGGTCCCCCTCTATTGCCCCAGGAGGGGCCTCTTTTGGCCAGGGTAACGGTACTACCTGGCTGGATGAGGTGAAGTGCACTGGAAATGAATCCTTTCTCTCTGATTGTCCTTTATCATTGTGGCCTCAAGCTGACTGTGATCACAAGGAAGACGCCTGTGTGGTTTCTTCCGGTAAGCATCGCACAGAGTGGTGGGAGCTTGATCTGGACAGGGGTGTTTGGTTCTTGGTTTCATAGATTATCATAGAATTTACAGTGCAGAAGGAGGCCATTCGGCCCATCGAGTCTGCACCGGCTCTTGGAAAGAGCACCCTACCCAAGGTCAACACCGCCACCCTATCCCCATAACCCAGTAACCCCAACCAACACTAAGGGCAATTTTGGACACTATAGATTAAATCTTCTGAATATGAAGCACGTATATAAATTAAGAATAACAGCTAAATTTCGAACATCAAACCCAAATAATTGTTTATTTTTTTCGACATGTTCCACAGATCCGCTTTTCTCTCCAACTTCTTCTCCATCCACGCCTCAAGGTACATCTCGTTGATAGAAATCATTCAATATTATTGTTATTTTTATATTCGGGGAATAATTGGACATTGGAATTGCCTTGTTGCGAGGATTTCTCAAAATGATAATCATGTAAACATTGAAAATTACACGGTGAAAGCTTTATCTGTGAAAACTTTCCTGAATCTTTAATACAGCTCCTGAAGATGAAAGCACTTCCATTCCTCTTGTTATCTGCATATCACTCGGAGTCCTATTGATCTGTGAGTTACTCGCCCTGGTGACAGTAATGCAGAGGAAGATGTCAATAAAAGGTGCGGCTCGAATCGAATTGTGAACCTCACACTGAATTTTGAATGTTGCTTTATCTTCTCTTCAATGTCTCTTTCCCCAAACTGTACCCAGTCGGTTGTAAGACAGAAAATAACATGCTATTGGTCAGTCGTTTCGTTCAAGGTATTCGAGAAACAGTAACATCATAGAATCATAAAAATTGTACAGTACAGAGGGAGACCAGTCGCCCCATCGAATCGGCACCAACCCTCCTAAAGAGCACCCGACGTAGGCCTGATCCAACCCTCTATTCCCGTACCCGCACCTAACCATAGGCACTAAGGGGAAATTTAGAATGGTCAATCTGACTAACCTCCACATCTTTGAATAGATTCAAAACATTACACTTAAAATATGGAATTTTCATCAGCCGTCCAGGAGACTCGAAATTAGTTTCATTTTTGTAACAATAGATCAACACATGGAATGAAAACACTTTAAACTCTGAGCTCAGTATTTTCTTTAGCTGCTTATATATATTATTCCATTCAGTATTCGTTGTAAGCCTGCACAGTCTGTGACGATGTCCACTGTCAACTTCTCTGAATGGAATCAGCCTCCGTTTTCAGAAGTGATGGAACATTTTCTATCTTTTACATTCTGCATCCCAGCACAACAAACACTCTGGTATCAGTGGATCTCTGCTGGTGGTGCAGTGAGTACTGGGCCCACAGCCGAGTCAGAAGCTCCGCTTCAGGTCCAAAGACTTCATATATCAAGGAATATCAAAACACCTTGAAAGTTCTTTCCATGGCCACAATGACACACAGGTAAAGTGGGGGAAAGTCCTGCTCCGTCAAGCTTGGTATGGATTTGTGACCGTCTGGCGACAGGTTGGCGACATTTTCCCTACAGAATTTTGGCTATAGAATCTGATGAACCTTTGTCTTGTGAACCACTATGATTGGGGCTGAGAAACAAAACTGCTCCCTGTATCTTAACTCGCACCAAGTTATTTTGATTCATATCTGATGGACAGAACAATAGTGGCCCGGAAATCCCTCCGTTACTGATCCTTGAAATCGAGTCAGTGGAATTATTACTGGGCCAATCATCCAGAGACACAAAGTAATGCTCTGTGTTCCGTGGTACAAATACAGCCTCGGCAAAGAGGGAGATTTGAAATGAGTCAATCTGGAATTATATGTCTAACTATGATTGTAACAATATGCTAATCGTTCCGCTCTCCCGCCAACAGGTCCTCTCACTGGCGGCTGGGACTCACCATCTGGTTTCTACCAACCAATTTATGCAGAAATATATAATACTCCACCTGACAAGGTTTCCATCCAGACCCGTGCTTCAGGTTTGCATTCTGTATTCACTTCAAAACCAAGTTACAAGGGCAAATACCGGTTCAGGTTTAACAAGTTTAATTTTCAGTGCACTGGCTGCACAACACCATTCTCGTGCAACAAGGAGATCTGTATTTCTTCATCTTCAGATGATGAATGATTTTGATTCGATTCCCACTCTCCCGAATTGTTCCAGAATGTTTTTTGGCGGCCAGTGCATAACATAGAGAGCACCGTAGCAGTTTCCCACAAGGCTGCATCGCGGCTCCATTTGCCCCCAGCAACGTTCAGCTTCAAATAAGTATCGGCAAAGCGGCTGCTGGAATATGTAAATGAACATTTCAAAGCTTGCAGATGATACCAAGTTGGGTGGGAGGGTGAACTGTGACGAGGATGCCGGAATCCAACAGCATGCTCTGGACAGGTACGGTGAGTGGGGAAATCAATGGCAGATGCAGTATAATTTGGATAAGTGTGAGATTAATCACTTTGGAAGCAAAAACAGGAAGGCAGATTACCACCTGAATTGTTGTAATTTGGGAGAGGGGAGTGTGCAGCGGGACCTGGGAGTCATTGCGCACCAGTCGCTGAAGGTAAGCATGCAGATGCACAGGCGGTAAAGGAGGTTAAGGGCTGGATGAGCTCAGTGGGCTCGACCGTTGGTTTCTAGTGCCGAACAAGGCTAGCAGCGTGGGTTCAATCCCCGTACCAGCTTACGCGAACAGGTGCCGTAATGTGGCAACGAGGGGCTTTTCGCAGTAACTTCATACTTGTGACAATAAAAGATTAGTATTATATTATGGTATTTTGGCCTTTATTGCAAGAAATTTCGAGCACAGATGCCGGGATGTGTTGCTGCCATACCTCGAATATTGTGCACAGTTTTGGTCTCCCTTTCTGAGGAAGGATGTTCTTGCTCTCGAGGTAGTGCAACGAAGGTTTATCAGACTGATCCCAGGTATGGACTGATACCAAGAATGGTAGATCTGTCAAATGCGGAGAGATTCAGTACGTTAGGATTGTCCTCTCTGAAGTTCAGGAAAATTATCTCATCGAGACTTACAAAATTCTAACAGGTCTAGACAGGGTAGATGCAGGGAAGATGTTACCAATGATGAGTGTGTCCACAACCAGGAGTCACAGTCTGAGGATTCAGGGTAAACTATTTCGGACAGAGATGAGGACACGTTTCTTCACCCAATGTGTGGTGAGCCTGTGGAATCCATTCCCACAGAATGTATTCACGAGGCGGCAAGATATAGCACTTGGGGAGAGTGGGACATAAATGGAAAAGATAGCAGAGGCAGTACTGCAGTTATTTACTAATCATGACTAAAGGTGTAATGTCAGGCTCCTAGCGGAAAGCTAGGGATATTACGAATAAATAATATTACTAAAGGATATTACTAATAAAGGATGAGAAGAATGTCTAGGAAAATAAACATCAATCCGCTGAACATTATCGAGAGGAAAATTTCGACTAAAGGAGGGAAGAAAATCAATACAAATAAAAGAATATTAGAACGGTCAGCGCATCTTTCAAATAGGACCTCTCATATAATCAACAACACCGAATTAATTTAAAGGCGCCGGAGCAGATATGGTTTACACTGTAAATCTTGATGTCTAATATTAGGCTAGAAGTTAGCACCTAATACACTAATGAATGAGACAAGAGCACAGCTGTCAGCTAGGTGATAAGTAGGTGCAATGTGTCCTCTGAGTCAGACGTTTTCAGGTTCAGGTTCCACCCCAGAACTTGGACAGATAAATGAAGTCTGGCACTGCGGTGCATTGCTGAGTGGGGAGCTGTGCATCTTCGGATGTCAGCTTTCATTGGAGCTAGTGAAGAGAGGAACATCATGTCCTCTATTCTGAGTATAAAGTATCAATTGACCACGCTGAAGAAGTCTTGAGGGTTTGCCGTTTTGTCCTGACCAATAATGACCCCTGTCGCAAATTCACACAATCAGGTGACATGTTCTTTTTGTTGAAATGCTGTGATGTCCGTGGTATATTGCAACTCACAAATTGACTGCTGTGTTCCCATATTGTAACAGCGACTAATTTTAATTGTACATCTTTAGCTGCAAAGAGTTTAAAACCTGCTGATCATGAAAAACACGAAAAACAAGTGGTTATTTCATGAGTATGAAGTCACGTGGCAAGCAGAAGAATTAGTCCCAGTTGGTAGTGATCGAAGGACTAAATTCTGGGAATAAATGCATCCATATAGACGGAAGGAGGTTAGGAATGTGCTCTGCATGAATAGGCGCTAAGATGAATGTTGTTTGTAATTTGTTGGATCAACTTTGAGTTTGGAGTCAAAACTACATTTTAACGATGGTCTCAAATTGTGGTAGGCGGAGATGTACTGACTTGATAGAATAGATATACGATTGGAAAATTAATTTTCACATAAGTAACTAACATAAATGAAAACTTTGTGAGAAAAGGCACCATGTCATGTATTAAATTAAGAATAATTTAAATGGCATACTTTCTAAAAGGGATTAAGAACACAAAGGTAGAAATCTGATGTAAAGTAAAAAGGTCAACTAAAACCAAATAAAACACAAATGTTCATTTCTAACACCGGGAAAACAGACATTTCCGGACAAAGTCAGCAGGTGTGGCAGGATTTTGGGAGAGACCAACAAATCCAACACGTTGAGACCATGTGACTCTTCCTGCCAGACCATCTGACTGACATAATTTGATTTTCAGCATCCGCAGTATGTTGCTTTTATAAAAGTTTATTTTTAACCAGGTATAACTGGAAGGTAGAAGAATGAAGATCAAAGCCAATCGAACTCTGGTTGGATGGAATTGGAGTAGATTGTATGGATCTGAAGAGGATATTACGAAAGTGCAAGGACAGTTAAGGGGAGGGCTGATCACAATGTACAAGAGCGTGAACAGTATTGAGGGGTGCTGTTTATCCAGAATGGATGAACAGAAAGGAAGCAAAATGATCGCATTTGGCGCATTCTGGCTCTTCCCTGAACCATTGCCCGCGGGTTCCACGATCTAAATCCACTTCTGATGTATTTACCGTCAGTGATATTGAAACAGAGGGAATTATTGTGGGAGGGGAAGCGGTTCTGTATCAAACACCCAACGGCTGATGCAGACCTCACGGATTATGGCTTATATTATTTAATCCACTGGGATATCTGACACATTAACTATCCGAACGGACGGAACTGTTAGATGACAGAAGTGACATTTATTGTCCACCTGATGGACATAAATAACAAACCAGTCATTTTCTGGAACAAAGGGTTTACTGCAGAAACTCAGTATTAGTAAGGAAGTGGAGATAGGAAACTGATGACAGTGAAGGCCGATAAATATCAGGACTTGATAATATACATTCCAGGCTACTTACCAACGTGGCGCTAGATCTTGTTGATGCATTGTGCGTCATCTTTTATGATGATTTGCACTTTGTAATTAATTATTGGAGGAAAGCTCATGTAATCCCATTATCCAGAAGGAGAGGGTGACTGAAAATGGGAAATGATAGATCAGTACACCTAACGTCAGTAGTGGGGACAATTCTAGAGTCATTATGAAAAACCAAATAGCAGGCCACTTATAAAACAGTGATAAAATCGTGCAGAGTCATCATGGATTTACGAAAAGGAAAACATGCTTATGAGTACGACTGGAATTATTTGAGCATATAATCAGCAGAATATATAAGGTGGGACAGTGGGCCTGGTTTACCTAGACTTTCAGAAGGCTTTCTACAATGACCCTCACCCGATTATTAGCAAGTGACATTGAAACGCAAACGATTAGGAGAAGGATATTAAGATGAATGGAATTTTGTTTGGCAGAAAAGAAGCAGAAGAGTAGGGATTTTTAAAAAAAATCAGAATGGCAGTCATTGAGGTATTGCATGTTTCAGTGCTGGGACCCAAGCTGTTCACAATATACATTAATGATTTAAAGAATGCAATATGCCCAACACTTCAGATGACACACGCTGGGTGAGAGGGTGAGCTATAAGGAGGATGGATACAAAGATGTTTCAGTGTGATTTGGCCGAGCTGAGTGGGAAAATTCAGGGAATATGCAGTGTTATGTGGATAAATGTGAGGTTGGCGGCAAAAGTAAGAAGACAGAATATCATCTGATTGGTTATAAATTGAGAGAGCGGTTTGTGCAACGAGACCCGGGTGTCTTCTCACACCAGTCGCTGAAGGTAATCCTGCAGGTACAGCAGGTGGAACAGAAGGCAACTGGTTTGCTGGCCATAAAAGTAGAAGAACAGGATGTCATGGTGCAATTATAAAGTGCCTTCGTGAGACCACACCAGGAATATTGTACAGTTTTGGTCACCTTATCTGAGGGGTGATTTGTTTTTGCCATAAAGGGAGTGCAACGAATATTTACCAGATGGATCCCTATAATGGTGGGTCCGACATATGAGGAAATAGTGAGTCCTTCACGATAATTTACGCTTGAGTTCAGAAGAATGCAGAGCGTTTGTGGCATCTATCTGAAACCTATAAAATGCAATCAGGATTACTTCCTTCACTTGGATATGATATTGTGTAATTTGCTACTACAAAAAGTAATTGAGCCCAAAACACATATGTTGATTTCCAGAACGAATTAGAAGGGCCGAATGACCCACTCCTGCTCCTACGTTCCATATTTCTATGTCTCTCTATGTTCCTCTGTATAGTTGTCCTGAAAAGTTTGTGCAGTTTCTTCGCCTGATCTCCCAAAGTTGAATGTTCTTCCAAAGTGGAGTCATGTATCAATTCCAGGACATTGTCACAATGATGGTGAAGTTATTGATACCTCGCCTCTGATTGGTTGAAATATTATGTGTCGTGATGACTTTATGATGACTCCACCACAAACAACTGATCCATTAACCAATCACTTTCTGTTTAGCAGATTCTGCAACGATTAACACTCTCAACCAGGTTGAATATTACAGCAGTCACAGTTTGGGTGACACTGATCCTGGATCCGCATATCCTGAAGATGAATGCTCAAATATGCAGGGTATGTAGAAATTTACTTTCCACCATCTCGTTTCAGTTCTTCACTCTGTAATATCTGAAATACCAAAACAGATCAACTATTAAATGAGAGATTCAAGGATCTCAGGTATTGCACAATGATTTCAGTAACCGAAACATCGAAACTGCTTGAGTCTGAAACAACGTCTTATCATTTCTCCCAATAAAATAAATTAATTAAAAATAAACGTTTCCTTGTGATTCTACACAAGCCTATGGAGGCTGTGAAATGTTTGCAGGTTGGTGGGATGTACATTTTCTGGGAACAGTATGAATTTAAACTAAAATTGAAAATACTGCCGCACAAGCTGGCTCAATAATTCTCTCCACTCAAACTCAATGACATCATACCGTAATCGATCTACTTTCCTGCCCCGGTATTACTTGGGAGAGAATGATTAAAGTATATCATTCTAACTGTCCTTTGGACGTAAGTAACTTCAACTGCAAACACCTGTGCCTCTCAGCTCCTGTTTCTGCCGACTATGACGATGCTGAGACTGAAACCATTGACGCCCAGAGTGGACACATGCTGCAGGATCCTGGGTCTGATGATCGCATTACATTGGGAAAGTTCAGCGGTGATATCCACACTCTGGGTAAGATAATCCTTTGATTCTTCTGTTTCTTTGAGAATCGCTCGCTTCCGTCGATGATTTTCTCCAGCTCCGCTGAGATAGGCTCTAGGATGAACGATGAGCCCAATGGACGACCTGCAGATTTTGCTACATCTGGGGCAGCTTGATGGGCTGGGAAAACAGGTTGTTTAACAGGAGGATCATCAACTTTTCACAACTCAAGTTCGGCTTTGCGCATTTCCACGAAGTCTCTTGATGTGCTTCATGCCATTGGGGGTGACCCTTCTACATTATTGGGCTTTCAAATTCCAGGTCCTTCCATTGGTCATCGCGCATGTTTCAATTTGCTTGGATGTTTGATGACACCCCTGTACTTTTCCACGTCCCTCTTGCTGTCTTCTGTTGCGACTGCGTTCCCAATAGATTATCAGCTCTGGTTATTCCCTCAGTCACCAACCTTCTTGTGAGGAATTGACTCTCTCTGGATTGAAGTTATTCTAATCGATCATGGAACAAAGTGGGATTTGCAATTGTTCATGTCGCAAATGCAAATAATTTAAAGAAAACATCTAACTTTCAGCCCAATGTTTAACTGAAGTATGCTCATCCCCACAGTGTACAACAGTCATATCCTCATTGACCCAGTGTTATCGGTTCCTTCCACACCTTCTCACAATACCAATGTTATCTGTGTCACAGGCCGGGGGGTTCTACCATCATTGGGCAGTGACCGTTTACATCTAAAGTTTACAAATCTGCATTGCACTGTTAAACGGTGATGGTTAGTTCCATTTCCCTCTGTATGTGGCGCGCTGCTGGGGCGTTCCGTGTCCCGTATAATTTTGGGTCTCCTGGACTATTCCCACGGTTCACTGAGTGAGAGTTTATGAGAGAAAAAACGGAGAATGTTTTTGATAGAATTTTAAAAGGCCAGTTGCACTTGAAATGTTACGAAAGAGAAAACATGTAGATGTGATTTCTTTCGATGATCTCTTCTTTCTTTTCACCTATCTCAGATAATAGTCAACTCCACATCCCTGAGGTGACGTCCACAGATATATGATTCTACATTAAATCTGATGGAAGACATCAGAACTTTTCCAAAATGTCATCGCTTTGATTATGCTTTGCTGCCCGATATCAATATTGTATTTGACTGAATGAGAGATTACTTCCTGTTGTGTTTCTTAGAATCACATTTCTCTCCTTATTTTGTGTGAAAGAATCTGCATTCTGTCTCTTTAGAAATGAAAAACAAAATAGAATGTATATCCAGTATTGCACTGCCCATGTTAAAGCTGTGTTAAATCGCAGTGCATTGTGGAACCGAACCGGCATTATAATTAAATAACTGATGCTGTTTCATGTCAGGTGTATTGGAAGACCATTTGGTATGATCCCTCACTCTTGCACCATTACATTAAGATTAGGAGTGATAAATGCATTATTTCTCTGTTTTATCTCCAGTTATTGATGATGTGGAGATGCCGGCGTTGGACTGGGGTGAGCACAGTAAGACGTCTTACAACACCAGATAAAAGTCCAACAGATTTGTTTCGAATTACTAGCTTTCGGACCTCAGCTCCTTTCTCAGGTGAAGGAGCTGCACTCCGAAAGCTAGTAATTCGAAACAAATCTCTTGGACTTTAATCTGGTGTTGTTAGACATCTTACTGCCCTGTTATTGAGCCCGTACATCATGTATTCGAGGAACAGCGATCACTGCATTCTCCCAGCAGCCAAGTCCCACACATTCATTCCAGCACTGCCCCTGACAATCGGGTCCTGAAGGCTGTAATCAGAATTTAACGTAGTTTTCTCACTTTAATTCCCCAATTTGTATATTCATTTCCATTAGTGTTGCCCCACTCAAGAGATCATCGGCAGTATCACCCAGTATCACCCAGTACTGGAGAGAATTCTTCGAGACAGGATCTGCTCACATTTGATTATCATAGAATTTACAGTGCAGAAGGAGGCCATGCGAATCATCGAGTCTGCACCGGCTCTTGGAAAGAGCACCCTACCCAAGGTCAACACCTCCACCCTATCCCCATAACCCAGTAACCCCACCCAACACTAAGGGCAATTTTGGACACTAAGGGCAATTTATCATGGCCAATCCACCTAACCTGCACATCTTTGGACTGTGGGAGCAAACCAGAGCACCCGGAGGAAACCCGCGCACACACGGGGAGGATGTGCAGATTCCGCACAGACAGTGACCCAAGCCGGAATCGAACCTGGGACCCTGGAGCTGTGAAGCAATTGTGCTATCCACAATGCCACCGTGCTGCCCATTTGGAAGCAAATGGACGTGTTAGTGAGAGGCAGCATGGTTTTGTGAAGGAGAGGTCGTGTCTCACTAAATTGATAGAGTTTTTCGAGGAGGTCACAAAGATGATTGATGAAGCTAGGGCAGTGGATGTTGTCTATATGGACTTCAGTAAGGCCTTTGACAAGGTCCCTCATGGCAGACTAGTACAAAAGGTGAAGTCACACGGGTGAGCTGGCAAGGTGGATATAGAACTGGCTAGGTCATAGAAGGCAGAGAATAGCAATGGAAGGATGCTTTTCTAATTGCAGAGCTGTGACTAGTGGTGTTCCGCAGGGATCAGTGCTGGGACCTTTGCTGTTTGTAGTATATATAAATGATTTGGAGGAAAATGTAACTGGTCTGATTAGTACGTTTGCAGACGACACAAAGGTTTGTGGAATTGCGGATAGCGATGAGGACTGCCAGAGGATACAGTAGGATTTAGATTGTTTGGAGATTGGGCGGAGAGATGGCAGATGGAGTTTAATCCGGACAAATGTGAGGTCAGGCATTTTGGAAGGTCTACTGCAGGTAGTGAATATACAGTGATAGGTAGAACCCTCAAGAGTATTGAAAGTCAGAGAGATCTAGGTGTACAGGTACACAGGTCACTGAAAGGGGCAACACAGGCGAAGAAGGTAGTCAAGAAGGCATACGGCATGCTTGCCTTCATTGGCCGAGGCATTGAGTATAAGAATTGGCAAGTCATGTTGCAGCTGGATAGAGCCTTAGTTAGGCCACACTTGGAGTATAGTGTCCAATTCTGGTCGCCACACTACCAGAAGGATGTGGAGGCTTTAGAGAGGGTGCAGAAGAGATTTACCAGAATGTTGCCTGCTATGGAGGGCATTAGCTATGAGGAGGGTCAAAGACAGAGTGGCTAGTCAGAGGCTTTTTCCCAGGGTAGAGGGGTAAATTAATAGGGGGCAGAGGTTTAAGGTGCGAGGGGCAAGGTATAGAGTAGATGTACGAGACATGTTTTTTACGCAGAGGGTAGTGGGTGCCTGGAACTCGCTGCCGGAGGAGGTGATATTTAAGGGGCATCTTGACAAATACGTGAATAGGATGGGAATATTTGGATACGGACCCAGGAAGTGTAGAAGATTGTAGTTTAGCCGGGCAGGATGGTCGGCACGGGACTGGAGGGCCGAAGGGTCTGTTCCTGTGCTGTACGTGTCTTTATTCTTTGTCCTTATAAACAGTGCCCTAAAGTAAACGAAAGGCATTTGAACAGGCCCCTCCAGTAAATCATTACATTTAAACCGTGTCCTCCAGTAAACAAAATGTATTTAAACAGTACCCGACATAAAACAAGTGCATTTAAACAGTGCACCTACAGTGAATCAAATGTATTTAAACAGTGCCCTAGAGTAACTCAAATGTATTTATACCGTACCCTAAAGTAAATCAATCACATTTAAACCGTTCCCGACAATAAACCAAATGTAGTTAAACAGTGCTGTATAGTAAATCAAATGCATTTAAACAGTGCGCTACAGTAAATCAAATGCATTTCAACTGTGCCCCACAGTAAATCAAATGTTCTTAAATATTGCCCTAGACAATACAAATGCAGTTGAACAGTGCCCTGCACTAAATCAAATGCATGAAGAAAGTGTGCCGCAGTAAACCAAATGCATTTAAACAGTGCCCGACTGTCAATCAAATGTATTTCAACGGTGCCCGACACTAAAGCAAATGCATTTAAACAGTGCCCTACAGTAAATAAAATGCAGTTAAAGTGCCCTGCTGAAAATCAAATGCATTTAAACAGTGTCCAACAGTAAACTAAAGACAGATAAACAGTGCCCGTCACTAAATCTAATGCATTTAAACAGTGCCCTACAGTAAATAAAATGCAGTTAAAGTGCCCTGCTGAAAATCAAATGCATTTAAACAGTGTCCAACAGTAAACTAAAGACAGTTAAACAGTGCCCGTCACTAAATCTAATGCATTTAAACAGTGCCCTACAGTAAATAAAATGCAGTTAAAGTGCCCTGCTGAAAATCAAATGCATTTAAACAGTGTCCAACAGTAAACTAAAGACAGTTAAACAGTGCCCGTCACTAAATCTAATGCATTTAAACAGTGCCCTACAGTAAATAAAATGCAGTTAAAGTACCCTACAGAAAATCAAATGCATTTAAACAGTGTCCAACAGTAAACTAAAGGCAGTTAAACAGTGCCCGTCACTAAATCTAATGTATTTAAACAGTGTCCTATAGGAAATCAAGTGCATTTAAACAGTGCCCAAATGGAAACCAAATGAATTTGAACAATGCTCTATTTGAAGAAAATGCTTTTAAACAGTGCTCGACAGTAAATCAAAGGCATTTAAACAGTGCACTACAGAAAATCAAATGCTTTAAAATAGTGCGCTACAGTGAACCAAATGCCTTTAAACAGTGCCTGACAGTAAACAAATAGCATTAACAGCGCATTACAGGAATTCAAATGTACTTAAAGAGGGTCCTGGAGTAAATTAAATGCATTTAAACAGTGCTCTACTGTAAATCAAATTTATTTAAACAGTGCCCTCCAGTAAATCAAACGTATTTAAACAGTGTCCTACAGCAAATCAGATGCATTTAAACAGTGTCCTACAGTAAATCAAATGCATTTAAACAGTGTCCTACTGTAAATAAAATGCACTGAAGCAGTGCCCTACAGTAAATCAAATGCATTTAAACCGTGCCCTACTGTAACCCAAATGCGTTTGAACAGTGATCTACGTCAAATCAAATGCATTTAAACTGGACCCTCCAGTAAATAAAATGTATTTAAACAGTGCCCGACAGTAAATCAAAGATAGTTAAACAGGGCCCTGCTGAAAATCAAATGCATTTGAACAGTGCCCCCGAGTAAATCCAATGTATTTAAACAGTGTCCTACAGTAAGTCAAATAGATTTAAACAGTGTCCTCCAGTAAGTCAAACACATTTAAACAGTGCCCTACAGTAAATCAAATGCTTTTAAATAGTGCCCGACAAAAACCAAATGCCCTTAAAGTGTCTTACAGTAAATCAGACAAATTTAAACAGTGAAATGAAATGAAAATCGCTTATTGTCATAAGTAGGTTTCAAAGGAAGTTACTGTGAAAAGCCCCTCGTCGCCACTTTCCGATGCCTGTTCGGGGAGTCGGTACGGGAAATACGGGGAACAGTGCCCTGAAGTAAACCAAATGCATTCAACAGTGCACAACAAAAAATCAAATGTATTTAAACAGTGCCCTAAGATAAACCAAATGCATTTAAACAGTGCCCTCCAGTAAGTCAAATGCATTTAAACAGTGCCCTAAGATAAGCCAAATGCACTTAAACAGTGCCCTACTGTAAGTCAAATGCATTTAAACAGCGCCATGCAGAAAATCAAATGTATTTAAACAGTGCCCTACAGTCAACCAAATACATTTATACAGTGCACCACAGTAAATCAAATGTATTAAAAAGTGCCCGACACTAAAGCAAATGCATTTAAACTGTGCTCTGAAGAAAATCAAATGCATTTAATCAGGGCCCTACAGCAAGCCAAACGTATTTAACCAGTGCCCTAATGTAAAATCACTTGAATTTAAACAGTGACCTGAAGTAAATCAAATGCATTTAAAAAGTGCCCTACAGTAAATCATATACATTTAAACAGTGCCCGACAGTTAACTGAGGCAGTTAAACAGTGCCCGTCACTAAATCTAATGTATTTAAACAGTGTCCTACAGGAAATGAAGTGCATTTAAACAGTGCCCAATTGGAAACCAAATGAATTTGAACAATGCGCTACATTAAAGAAAATGCTTTTAAACAGTGCTCGACAGTAAATCAAAGGCATTTAAACAGTGCGCTACAGAAAATCAAATGCTTTAAAATAGTGCGCTACAGTGAACCAAATGCCTTTAAACAGTGCCTGACAGTAAACAAATAGCATTAACAGCGCATTACAGGAATTCAAATGTACTTAAAGAGGTCCTAGAGTAAATTAAATGCATTTAAACAGTGCTCGACTCTAAATCAAATGTCTTGAAACAGTGCTCTACTGTAAATCAAATTTATTTAAACAGTGCCCTCCAGTAAATCAAACGTATTTAAACAGTGTCCTACAGCAAATCAGATGCATTTAAACAGTGCCCTACCGTAACCCAAATGCATTTAAACAGTGCCCTACGTTAAGTCAAATGCATTTAAACAGAACCTTACAGTAAATAAAAAGCATTTAAACAGTGTCCTACAGTAAATCAAATGCATTCAAACAGTGCCCTACCGTAACCCAAATGCGTTTGAACAGTGATCTACGTTAAATCAAATGCATTTAAACTGGACCCTCCAGTAAATAAAATGTATTTAAACAGTGCCCGACAGTAAATCAAAGACAGTGAAACAGGGCCTTGCAGAAAATCAAATGCATTTAAAGAGTGCCCCGAGTAAATCCAATGTATTTAAACAGTGTCCTACAGTAAGTCAAACACATTTAAACAGTGCCCTACAGTAAATCAAATGCATTTAAACAGTGCCCTGCAGTAAATCAAATGCATTTAAACAGTGCCCTACAGTAAATCAAATGCTTTTAAATAGTGCCCGACAAAAACCAAATGCCTTTGAGGTGTCTTACAGTAAATCAGACAAATTTAAACAGTGAAATTAAATGAAAATCGCTTATTGTCAAAAGTAGGCTTCAAAGGAAGTTACTGTGAAATGCCCCTCGTCGCCACATTCCGATGACTGTTTGGGGAGTCGGTACGGGAAATACGGGAAACAGTGCCCTGAAGTAAACCAAATGCATTTCAACAGTGCACAACAAAAAATGTAATGTATTTAAACAGTGGCCGACAGAAAATCAAATGTATTTAAACAGTGCCCTACGGTAAATCAAATGCATTTAAACAGTGCCCTACAGTAAGTCAAATGCATTTAAACAGCGCCATGCAGAAAATCAAATGTATTTAAACAGTGCCCTGCGGTAAGTCAAATGCATTTAAACAGCGCCCTATAGCAAATAAAATGCATTTAAACAGTGCCCTACAGTATATCAATCGCATTTAAACAGTGCCCTCAGTAAATCAATCGCTTTTACAAAGTGCCCTCCAGTAAATCAAAAACTCTTAAATAGTGCCCTACAGTTTTTGAATCGCATATAAACCGTGCCTCAAAGTAAATAAACCGCATTTAAACAGTTCCATGCAGTGAACCAAATGTTTTTAAACAGTGCTTTATAGTAAATCAAATGCATTTACAGTGCCCTGCAGTAAAACAAATGCATTTCAACTGTGCCCTACAGTAAATTGAATGTGCTTAAGTACTGCCATGCACAACACAAATGCAGTTGAAGAGTGGCCCACACTCAATCAAATGCATTTAGAAAGTGCCCTTCAGTAAACCAAAAGCATTTAAACAGCGCGCCAGAGTAAATAAAATGCATGAAAACAGCGGCCTATAATAAACCAAATACGTTTATCCAGTGCACTACAGTAAATCAAATGCATTTATACCGTGCACCACAGTAAATCAAATGTATTTAAAAAGTGCCCGACACTAAAGCAAATGCATTTAAACTGTGCTCTGAAGAAAATCAAATGCATTTAATCAGCGCCCTACAGCAAACCAAACGTATTTAACCAGTGCCCTGATGCAAAATCATTTGGAATTAAACAGTGCCCTACAGTAAATCAAATGCATTTAAACAGTGCCCTACAGGAAATCAAATGCATTTAAACAGTGCCCTACAGTAAATCAAATGCATTTAAACAGTGCCCCACAGTAAATCAAATGCATTTAAACAGTGCCCTACAGTAAATCAAATACATTTAAACAGTGCCCGACAGTTAACTGAAGGTAATTAAACAGTGCCCGACATTAAATCAAATGTATTTAAACAGTGTACTACAGCAAATCAAAGGCACTTAAACAGTACTTTACAGTAAACCAAATGCATTTAATCAGTGCCCTACTGTACATCAATCGCATTTAAACAGTGTCCTACAATAAACCAAATGCACTTAAATAGTGCCTACAGTACATCAATCTTATTTGTTCTGGGCCAGGGTTTAGAGATTCCCAAAGTGTATCATGAAGTTCACCTCACGCTCCTGACCCAGAACTTTTAATAGACTGTGGTATGGGGAGCACACGGCCCACTCTACAGGAGTGGTACAGCAGAAATGGAAAATATATTTTAAAAAACAAATCGATGTTTATTCTATGAATTTAAGTTAACCTTTTTAAAACATACAGTGAACTTCTTAGCAACCATTAATTCAACTACAACCCCCAAAGAATACAACACTAAGTAATGCTTACGCTGTCCTTTTAACATCCAGAAGACTTACAAAAAACAGAACCTTTAACAGAAGCACATCTGGTTAACGTCACTCCTGAAAACGTTTATAATTCTGACTTCACCAAATGATCAAGAGATAGACGCTTCATGGCAGAGAGATCAAGAGTACACCCGCGCTGTCTGGCTTCTGCTCCAACACTGAGACTAAAACACATCCTGCAGCAAACAGCCTAAAACGAAAGTAAAAAGCTGCCAGACAGCCCAGCTCCACCCATACTCTGACATCACTGATAAACACCCGTTTCTTAAAGGTACATTTCTTAAACACCCATTTCTTAAAGGTACTCTCACATGACATCTCCGCCCAAGAAAAAATATAAACCATCATCTTCAAGATGGTTTCATTTTTCACCTTGTCACTATCCTTTAAGAAATGCACGAAGTAAACACACGTTTGCGTTTCTAAAAACAACACACGCAAACAGGGATAATAATATAGTCCATTTGTGTTCTTCTTCTTCAACTGAAGCCCTTCTCGATTGACAGTCACTTTCAACATGAAATTTTACTTAAATGTTTAATGAAATTCACTCATGCCAAGAAATCGCATTATTTCCCTACGTTTGAGGGTATCGGAAACTTCGCAATGAAAGTGACTTGGGTTTTTCCAAATTCACTTTTGGCTAGGTTTATCACCAAACCCGCCTCCGGAAGTCGATCGAATAATTCCATCAGACGTTTCAGCTGTTCTTTCCATGTCTGGCTGAACACTATCAGATCGTCGATGTATACCACATGATTGGGTAATCCTGAAACAACTTTGTTAGTTAACCATTTAAACGTGGTTGGGCGTTTTTCATGCCAAATGGCACAACTTTGAATTGTTATATACCATCTGGAGTCACAAAAGCTGAAATCTCCTTCGCCCTTTCGGATAAAGGTACCTGCCAGTAACCCTTAAGTAAATCCAGTTTGGAAATAAAAGCTGATTGTCCCACTTTCTCAATGCAATTCTCCAAACGTGGGATAGGGTAAGAGCCCGTTCTTGTAACTGCATTAACCTTTCTATTGTCTACACACAACTGTTGGGTACCGTCTGGTATTGGTATCATCACTATGGGCGAGCTCCATTGGCTGCAACCCACTTCAATTATGCCATTTTAAAGCATAATCACCATCTCTTTGTTAACCTGTGCCAATTTTAAAGGATTAAGTCTACATGGATGTCGTTTGATTGGAACAGCATTTCCCACATCTACATCATGTATAGCCATTTTAGTGCTTCCCAATTTATGTCCACAAACTTGCCCATGTGATAACTTTCAGGTCAGTCCGTTTTTCCTCTGGAAGGTAACTCTACAATTTATCCCAATTTTTAAGAACATCCCCGTTTTCCAATTTAATTTGAGGTGTGTCAAATTCACAGTCATCTGGATTTGGTTGGTCATTTTGAGTTAGAATCATTAAAACCTTTTTCTCTCCTTCCCTTTCCAAGCACCTTTTAAGCATATTCACATGACACACTCGGTGAGTCTTCCTTTTATCTGGTGTTGTTCCACGTAATTCATTTCACTTAATTTCCTTTCAATTTGATATGGTCCACAAAGCCTAGCTTTTAAAAGTTCACCTCCCACTTGGAACAATACTAAAGCTTGATCTCCACAGGCGAAACAACAAACTTTGGATTTCTTGTCCGCTACCCGTTTCATCGCATTTTGTGCAACTTTTAAATGTTGTCTAGCCAATTGACCTGCTCTATTTAATAGTTCCCTAAAATTTGACACGTAATCCAATAATGTAATTTCTGATTACTCACTCACCAATTTTTCCTTACTCAATTTAAGTGACCCTCGTACCTCATGACGAAAGGTTAGTTCAAAAGACTAAATTTGGTTGACTCAGTAGGTGCATCCATAATTGCAAACAGTACGAATGGAATTTCTTTATCACAATCCTCTCAATTATCGTGACACTAAGCCCTCAACACTGTCTTTAATTTCTGACATTTACCTTTCTAATACTCCCTGCGATTCTGGGTGGTACGCAGTTGATTTAAATTGTTTTATTCCTAAACTATCCATAACTTCTTTGAATAATCAGGAGGTAAAATTTGACCCTTGATCCGGCTGTATTTCTGTGGGTCGTCTATTGCTAGTAAATAATTCAAGTAATTCCTCCAGAATCTTTTCAGCTGTAATATTACTGGATGGCCTCCGGAAACCTAGTAGACACCTCCATTATCGCCAAAAGATATTGATTCCAACATTTTGTTTTAGGAAGTTGTCCTACGCAATCAATTAGGACCCTTGGAAAAGGTTCCTCAAATGCTGCAACGGGTATTAAGGGCGCTGCTTTTATCACTGCTTGAGGTTTCCCTATCATTTGACATGTGTGACATGACTGACAACATTTAATTACATCTTTCTGGCGTACAGGCCAATAAAATTGTTTTTGTATTTTAGCTTAAGTTTTCCTTATTCACAAATGACCTCCCACTGGAACCTCATGTGAAACTCGCAACACCTCCTTTCCATATCCAACGGCAATACTACTTGATGAACTTCTGCCCACTTTTCATCAGCCTGCATATGTAAAGGTCTCCATTTTCTCATCAAGCCATTACTTTTACGGTAATAAAACTCTGTTATACACTCTTCCGTGTATGTTTCTGATACATCCGTTTTATTTCTACACCTTTCTGTTGTAACTCTGCCAATTTTCCTGAACTAAAAATATCCGCCTCATCCTCCACCTTTGTCAACCATCTGATCAAAAATCCTTTCTGATAATTGCACTTCAACTTCATCTTCACTCTCTGAATTCCCCTCCTGTCTTAACCTGTGACTTTGCGACCTTGTAACTACAGAATCGGGAAAAATACTTCAACACTTCAGTTGTCTGATTTTCCTCTGGATTATCAACCACCGTGGGCATCACTCCCACCTGCGATTCAGCTATATCATTACCCAAGATAAACTGTAATCCTGGACAAGATAGTTTCTCTATTACTCCCACTAACACCTCACGCCTCTTCACTGGACTTTCCAACCTTACCTTATATAATTGAACACTACTCCTCTCACCCTGAATTCCACATATTACCACCTTTTCTGGCAGCATTCTTCCCAAACTACATAACTCCTCATCTCCTACCATTAAAGATTGATTAGCTCCCGTATCTCTTAAAATTGTGACTTCTTTACCTACTCCTCATGATACACATGAGTAACCTTTACCAACACAAGTAAATTCTTTAAAGAGATCTGGCACCATTTGATAAATCACCTCTTGATCAGGTGTACAATCTTTTGCAACTCCTTCGCTTCATTTGGGCTTTCCTTTACCACTTTAACTACCCCCACTGTCTTATCCTGTTTTACCACATCAGCCTTCCCAGCGCTTTTCTTCAAGCACCAACACTGTGACTTTACATGGCCAATTCATTGCAGTGAAAACATTTGAACCTTTTCATGTCTCTTCCACCCTCCTGGATTTTTACTCTGAGGTACACTCTCCTTATTATATCCCATCACATCACCTTTACTTTTACCACTTGAGTATTTCTCATGTCCCCAGTTTCTATCCCTCACAGGCTGAAACTGATGTCGGAAACCAAGCTTTGATTTATGAACTAATTCATAATCATCTGCCATTTTGCTGCTAATCTCGCAATTTTAACGCTCTGTTCATGCACATGAGTGCATACTGCATCAGGAATTCAATGTTAAACTCCTCCAAAAGTATAATTTCTCTGAGAGCTTTGTACGTTTGGTCTATTTTCAAATCCCTTATCCACCTATCAAAATTAATTTGTTTGAACCTTTCAAACTCCATGTATGTATGACCAAATTGTTTCTTTAATTTTCTAAACCTTTGTCAGTGAGCTTCGTGCCCGAGTTCATATGCACCTAAGATGGATTTTGTCACATCCTCATACGTCCCAGATACCTCCTGCGGTAGTGATGCAAACACTTCACTGGCTCTACCTTCCAGCTTTGTTTGAATCAGTAATACCCACATGTCCTGGGGCCATTTTATTTGTTTAGCCACCTTATCAAATTAAATGAAAAAGGCTTCTACCTCCTTCTCGTCAAACCTTGGCACTGCTTGGACATATTAAATAAAAATTCCACCAAGCCTTCAACTTTGACGCTCTTTCTCACTATCCTCATCACTATCATCCAACTGTACGTTTCCCTTTGCGTCTACCAATTTTAACTGACTGTCATGTTTCATGGCTATTTTCTGAAGTTCAAACTCTCTCTCTTTATTTTTTCCCCTGATCTGTATCTCCCTTTCTCTTTCTCTTTGTTCTGCTGGGGCTATTCTTCCTTTTCTACTTTCTTCTCTCACCTTTTCTATTTCTTCTCTCTCTCTCATTTATTTCCGTCTCTCTCCCTTTCTTATTCCTCTCTATCTCTTTCTTTCTCCCTTTCTTTTTCCTACAGCAAACTAAAGGCATTTAATCAGTGCCCTACAGTAAATCAAATGTACAGAAACAGTGCCCCAGAATAAATCCAAAGTATTTAAACAGTGCACTGCAGTAAATCAAATATTATTAAATAGCGCACAACAGTCCATCAATTGTATTTAAACAGTGCCCTCGAGTCAACTAAATGCATTTCAACAGTGCCCGACTGTAAATCAAATACATTTAAACAGTGCCCTAAGTTAAATCAAATGCATTTAAACAATGCCCTACAGTAAACCAAACGTTTTTGAACAGTGCTTTATAGTCAATCAAATGCATTTAAATAGTGCCCTGCAGTAAATGAAATGCATTTAAACAGTGACACAGTAAATCAAATGTATTTAAACAGGCGCTGCAATAAATCAAATGCGTTTAAACAGTGCCCTACCGGAAACTAAATGCATTTAAAAAGTGCCATGAAGTAAATCAAATGCATTCAAACAGTGCCCCACAGTGAGCCAAATATATTTAAATCGTGATTTATAGTAAATTAATTGCATTTAAACAGTGCCTGACAGTAAATCAAAAGTAGTTAAATTTGCGCCCTAGAATAAATTAAATGCGTTTACACAGTGTCCGACACGAAATCAAACGCATTGAAACAATGCCCTACAGTAAGTCAAGTGCATTTAAACAGTGCCCGACAGCAAACTAAAGGCATTTAAACAGTGCCCTGCAGTAAATCAAATGCATTTAAACTGCCCGACAGTAAATCAAATGTATTTAAACAGTGCCCCAGAATAAATCCAAAGTATTTAAACAGTGTACTGCAGGAAATCAAATACAATTAAATAACGCACAACAGTCCATCAAATGCATTTAAACAGTGCCCTCGAGTCAATTAAATGCATTTAAACAGTGCCCTACAGTAAATCAAATACATTTGAACAGTGGCCTAAAATAAATCAATTATATCTAAACGGTGCCAAATGTATTTAAACAGTTCTTTATAGTAAATTAAATGCATTTAAACAGTGCCGACAATAAATCAAATGTATTTAAACAGTGCCCCGACAGTCAATCAAATGCGTTTAAACACTGTGCAAGAGTAAAACAAATACTTTTAAACAGTGCACCACAGTAAATCAAATGCATTTAAACAGTGCCCTCCAGTAAATCAAATGCATTTAAACAGTGCCCAACAGTAAATCAAATGCATTTTGTTCCCTACTGTAAACTAATTGAATTTAAACAGTGCCCGATATTCAAATGCATTTAAACATTGCCCTCCTGTAAATCAAAAGCATTTAAACAGTGTTCTACGTTAAATCAAATGCATTTAAACAGTGCCCTACAGTAAACCAAATGCATTTAAACAGTGACATAATAAATCAAATGTTTTTAAACAGGCGCTACAATAAATCAAATGCATTTAAACAGTATCCTACAGTAAATCAAATGCATTTAAACAGAGCCCTACAGTAAATCAAATGCATTTAAACAGTGCCCAGCAGTAAATCAAATGCATTTTGTTCCCTACAGTAAACTAATTGCATTTAAACAGCGCCTGATACTCAAATGCATTTAAACATTGCCCTCCTGTAAATCAAAAGCATTTAAACAGTGTTGTACGTTAAATCAAATGCATTTAAACAGTGCCCTATAGTAAACCAAATGCATTTAAACAGTGACATAGTAAATCAAATGTTTTTAAACAGGCGCTACAATAAATCAAATGCATTTTAACAGTATCCTACAGTGAACTAAATGCATTTTAAAAATGCCCTGCAGTGAATCAAATGCATTCAAACAGTGCCCTACAGTATACGAAATGCTTTTAAACAGTTTCTGACAGTTAACTAAATGTATTTAAAGAGTGCCCAACACTCAAATGCATATAAGAAGTGCCCTGCAGTAAATTACATGAATTTAAACAGTGCCCTGTTGTAAACCAAATGCGTTTAAATAGTGCGGTGAAGTAAATGAAATGCATTTAAACTGTGCCCTACAATAAATCAAACGCATTTTAACAGTGCCAATAGTAAATCAATGCATTTAAACAGTGCCCTACAGGAAATCAAATGCATTAATACAGTGCCCGACAGTAAACCAAATGCATTCAAACAGTGCCCTATAGTCAATCAAATGTATTTAAACAGTGGCCTACAGTCAAACGGACCTTATTTAAACAGAGCCTTACAGTAACACACCAATTAAAAGTGCCCTACTGTAATCGGACTTAAAATGTGCCCGATAATAAATCATGTTTTTAAACATTAAACATGTTTATGTAAAGCGAATTGCTTTGGAGACCTAAAAAACAACTTTCCCGAGGCCAGTATATGCCCTTCCAAAAACTGAACGGGATCCAGCCAAAATAATACTGTTCCATATTTCTATACAGCATATTAATTCTGCTCCATTTTAATATGCAGCCATATTAAAACGGCTCCATATTAATACTGTTCCATATTAATACTCTTCCACATTAATACTGTTCCATATTACTACTGTTCCATATTCGTGCTGCTTGATTTTAAGACCGTTACAAATGAGTACTGTTCCATATTAATGTCCAGCATATAAACATTGTTCCATATTAATAATCGCTCATATTATAACTTTTCCATATTAGTAGTGTTCCATATTAATACTGTTCTATATGATCACTGTTACATATTAATATCCAGCCATGTTAACGCTGTTCCATATTAGTACTGTTCCATATTAATATCTGGCCATTTTAATATCCGGCTATATTAACACTGTTCCATAGTAATACAGTTCCATATTAACATCCAGCCACATTCCATATTAATAATAATAATCTTTGTCACAAGTAGTCTTACATTAACACAACAACGAAGTTACTGTGAAAAGCCCTTCGTCGCCACATTCTGGCGCCTGTTCGGGTACACAGAGGGAGAATTCAGAATGTCCAATTCACCTAACAAGCACGTCTTTCTGGCCTTGTGGGAGGAAACCGGAGCACCCGCAGGAAATGCACGCAGACACCAGGAGAACATGCAGGCTCCGCAAAGAGAGTGACCCAAGCTAGGAATCAAATTTGGGACCCTGGAGCTGTGAAGATATGGTTCCATATTAATACTGTTCCATATTAGTACTGTTCCATATTAATATTCAGCCATATTAATACTATTCCATATTAATACGGTTCCAAGTTAATATGCAGCCATATTAATACTGCTCCATGTGAATAATGTTCCATATTAATATCCAGCCACATTAATGCTGTTCCATATCAATATGGTTCCATATTAATATGCAGCCAGATTAATACGTTTTGCTCAATGCCTGCTACCACGCCCCCCACATGGAGGTTGGACATGGCCCGACTTGCCCAGAATGCTTTGTGCAAGAAAATATCACAGGCCACAGATGACTATATTATTAATAACTAAAAGTCCCGCCCTTCACGCTCTGGGAGGCCACGAAGGCTGTGATCAGGAGTGAGATCATGGCCAAGAACGCACGTAGAGACAAGGTAGAGAGGGCGGCTAGGCGACAGTTGTGGACTCCATACTGGAGGTCGACAGGCGATACTCTGAGGGCCCGACCAAAGAACTCCTGGCGGAGAGGAAAAAGCTACAAATGGACTTTGATCTGCTCTCCACGAGGGAAGCATTGCAGCAACTCCGCCAGGTACGGGAGACCCTTTACGAACACGGAGATAAAGCCAGCCACTGCTGGTTCGCCAGCTGAGAAAGCAGGCAGCCACGGGGGTAATAGCTCAGATTAGAAGCAGCAGACCGAATCCAGTGGCAGAGCCAAAAAATGTCTACGAGGCATTTGAGACGTTCTACCGGGGGCTATTCACCTACAAGCCCTCAGCTTAGGGATGAAACAGTTCATCGATGGACGGGACACGCCAGTTGTGAGACAGGCTGAAAATGGGACTGGAAGCACCAGTAAAACTGGGAGAAGGATAGCGCAGTGGTGAGCCGTCGTTCCTCATGGTCCCGCCCGCCCCAAACATCCCTGTGACGATGGATGTGGCTGTCCTGCAACCCAGTTGTGTGTAGAAGCTGGGATTCGTCTTTCTGGAGCGCAGGAGGTTAGGGGGAATTTAAGCAAGTCTTCAACGTCATAAAGATTTTTTTTTAATGATAGAAATGGATAGATCCTCTGCCCCCAATTGCTCGACTGCATAAATCCCACCTTAGTTAGTGTCCCAATCCACCGGACTTTCCACAATACCATATCCAGCAATGCTCAGGAAGAATAATTGTTTTCCTATCCAGCCGACTGTTCTATATTGAAGAAGCTGGTGAACTTTAGAAGGACAATTCTGCCTTCCTATCCACACTGCTGTTCACACATCAGTGCACTACGTCGAGATATACTTTGGACTGACTTTTCTGTGTCATTTTTGGCTCTATTATTCATAAAAACAGATCAAGCTGAGCTGGACGAGATCTGCGTGTTCCCAGTGCACTCTGCTGAACACATCCAGATATCGTCTGGAGTAATATTTCGCTCTTCCGTTCTAACCTGGTGCTCCAACGGACACATGCACCTGCCCTGCAGCCGAACATGTATGTGTTTCATTTCCCAACCACTGTCCACACCCACTGACCCAAGCTGTACTTCAGAAGCCAATCTGCCTGTGCCATTCGCCTTGGATTGTTTCGAAATCCCACGTCAGGCTCGAATGCAGGTTACGATTCTTTATAGAATCATAGAATCCCTACAGAGCGGAAGGCGGGTCATTCGGCGCAACGCGTCTGCACCAGCCCTTAGAAAGAGCAACCTATTTAAGCCCACACCGCCACCCTATCCACATTCCCGCAACCCAAACTAACCTAAAGGGCAATTTAGCACGGCGAATCCACCTGACTTGCACATATTTGGACTGTGGGAGGAAAACAGAGAACCCAGAGGAAACCGTGTCAGAGAAAGTGCAAACTCCACATGGACAGACATCCGAGGCTGGAATTGAACCTGGGTTGCTGGCGCGCTGAGGCAAGCGTGCAAACTACTGTGACACCGGATTGCAGCCTCCTGGACTCTGCACTGCACAGATTCACCGTGTAGGACAATCTCTGGGGTCTCTGACATCCTCTTTTTTGTTTTACAATGAAATACACAGTTCTTAAAATTTAGAGTGGTCAATAATTTTTCCAATTTATGGTGGCTAATCCACCTACCTCTCACATCTTTGAGTTGTGGGGTGAGACTCACGCAGAACGGGGGAGAATGTGCAAACTCCACGCGGCCAGTGACCCGGGGCCGGGGTCGCAATGTGGACTGGGAACTTCAGGAAATTAGGAGAGCAAAAACGGTACATGAAAGGATACAGGCAGGTAAAATGAACGAACGTCCTAAGTAATTTTACCAGCTCATTAAGGGTAAAAGGATAACTCGGGAAATAGCCGGAAAACATGGGCTAACGCTTCTCGGCCTTTTGGTTCAGATCAAGTGTAGTATCTGTTCTTATCAGTTTAATATCTTGTATGTCCCCTTCGGGGGACCGAATATTAAATTGATTTTTGGGACACGGAGATGGTTCAGGGGCTTTCTTGCTCCGCTCCAGGCATCAACCTGGTCTTGCAATGTTTCCAGGAATGGTGCCTTCACCCCGCTTTGGGCACAAATAGTGCAAAAGCAGAAAATGGCGCAAAACCTGGCTTCCCCTCTCCTGTCTTGTCCAGTTGTCTCATCCTGACCAATTAAAAAATTTTCAGGCTCCAGAGCATTGCTAGCTTTTCTGCTGGCGGGCGCTTCGCGCACTAATGTCGTGAGCCTATGGGCTCGCGGACTTGCGGCAGCCAGGCTCCGTTTTCAGCTGATATGCCAAACAGATTTCCTGCTGCTTTTTACAGGCCACTCACCCTCACCCTCGGATGCCGACTTGCCTTCTCCTCACTTCAGTTACCACATCCCTTCATCCTGCACAACGGGGAAGTGTGGCGACAGACTGAACGGCATCCTGATTTGGATGTAGGTATACCTTCACGGCGTCTCTTTTCGTTCTCGTGACTCCACGACCAACACGCCAGGGTGGAGCTCAGGGAGACTAGACATTTCCCCCTGTTGGATTCCGCCAGTACTTGCTGCTTGCACGGATTGCCCTTTGTTCGGCAAAGGTGGAGATTTCTTCGACTCCCTCCGTTGGGTGTCACTGGGCCTTCACAGCGTCTCCATTTAATCTGGTGACGACAGGGGGTGGCTTGCCAGACGATGCCTTCCTGTTGTGTTTTACTGGTTCTGCATGCACAGACTCCACCGTGCTCGGCCAAGCTGGAGGTCCCTTGACCAACAGTGACCGTAGACTAAAAGTTCCAAAGCACGGTCGAGCGCAGCAAGGTGCTCCTGAATGTCGGTGGACGAGGAGGACAAGAGCCATAGCCGGAAAATATTGGCTATCGCTTCTCGGCCTTCTGGCTGAGATCAAGTGTAGTCTCATTTGATCGAGGGAAGCTGAGGATCTCGATGACGATCGTGGATTGGAGAACTCGGAGGGATTGAAGTCGTTAAAAAGGAAACGTTTGGAGCCCGGCTGCTATTGGTGGATCTACACACTGGCCTAAACTTCTGGTTTAGGCCTAACGCCGATACAGTTCAGACCCAACGTACGAGCTATGGATGCAGCTGCATCCCGACCACCAGGCTGGGGAGTGCGAAACACTGTCCGAGTCACAGTGAAGAAAACGGAAGGAGAGTCACCTGTGGACAGGAAACATTTCGTGAAGAGGGTGCTGCTCGAGTGTTGAGGGTTTAAAGCAACAGAGATCTTCTGCTTGCAAAACTTCCCCAACAATGTTTGTTTTGATGTCACCTTCAAGAGCGTCGCAGCGTGCATCAAATTCTTGATTGTCTTCAAGGAAAATGGTAACCAGAGTCCCTTGTCGATCCTGACAGCGGATCCTCTGTTTACTCTACCGTCGCAGCGAAATCGGGTTGTTACACTGCACACGTACAACCCCCACGTCCCTGTGTCTGATGTGCCTACGTTCCTCGCCAGGTACGCTGAACTGAAAAGTGACAGCGTGCAAGTGAAAGACACCTTCGGCATCTGGACAAGTGAGCACCAGATCAAGGTGACTCTATGAACAGACAGCAAATGAACCATCCTGCATCCCCCCTCCAATTTCGCTATTGGAGTAAATCGTGGCTACCTCGACTACGTGGGACAGCCACGAGTATGCCACACCTGTGGCAAAACGGGGCATGTTGCAGCAAACTGCAGTGTGACCTTCTGCAAAAACTGCAGGCAGGAGTGACACATGATTAAGGAATGCAAGGAAGACAAGTACTGCAACCTGTGTGAGGAGGCCGGCCATCTTTTACAGGGCCTGCCCGAAACGCGGGGCGACATACGCTCAAATCATCAGCGGCAGAGTTAAAAAGGCGACCAGAGAGGAGGAGCATACAACCTCCGCCGAAAAAGACAGCACGGCTCAGAATGAGGAAAAGCAACAGAAGGGCCCCCAACAAAAAGAGGAGGCCCCAGCACCTCCTGACAACCCAGCCCCAGCCCCATCTGATGAGGAACACTCAATGGAAGAGGAAGAGGATGGGACAAAGAATAAAGAGCCCTGGGAAACAGTGAACAGGGACAAACGAAAGCGGAAACAAAAAAACAAACTGAAGAACCCCCCGAGGGGTAGTGGCAAAAAGCGACACCTCTCAGCCGGCGCACTTAGCGCCGACACCTCATCCGATGAGTGAAAACAGGACAAGAATCGGCCTCAAATAAACAGACAAAGTACCAACGTGGAACGGGAGGCACAGACCCCCCAGACCACCGACCGGGAAGAAAACAAGGTCACAGACCAACCCCCGATAGTAACGAGCAGCAACAACCCGGGTGAAGAACAGCCTGCAACCCCAACACCTACTGACTGCCACGACGAACCCCAGGGCTACACCCCCCCCGCCAATGCATCTGCATCAAAATCACGGGGCCAGTACGGACCAGAACAGCTTTCTCAGCCCTGCAACTGTGCTAAAGTTTGCGAGCACCACCGGCATGCTGGGGAACATCGAACAGCTGGAACAGCCAACTGTATAGACTCTGGACTCTTGAGACTGGTAAATCTATCTTTTTTATAATGGGTTTAAAAATTGCATCCATAAATGTGCGAAGCATCAAAGATACTTCGCGGTGTGTAGCCACACTCAACTATTTGGCAAATGTAAAAGCTGACCTACTGTTCCTGCAGGAGTGCGGAATTCCGCACCTCAGCAACTACAGGCGCTGGTCGAGCTGGTGGTCCCACGGGCCATCCATCTGGTCAGGAGGAAACGACTGCCGCTCCTCCGGCCTGGGTATTCTGCTGCGGGGAGGCAACTTCACCATCTCCGACGTTAAGGAGGTGGTGGGCGGGCGCCTCCTCGTAGCAGACGTGAAATACAAAAACACCCCTCTCAGACTTATTAATGTGTACGCCCCGGCCGTAAAAAGTGAGCGGCTGGCAGTTCTTCAGCAACTCCCACTGCTGTTGGCCACCTCCAAGCCGGTCATCCTGGGTGGTCACTTCAACTGCATCATCGATGCGGCTGGACGATCCAGCAAAGCCGACAGCAAACTGGACGCTACGTCCAGACTCCTGATGGAAACGGTAAAAGACGCCAAGCTGCTCGACGTCTGCAGCAACCCTGCAGACGGCGCGCAGCGTAGATACACGTGGTCACGGCCAGACGGGTCCGTCCGCTCCAGGATAGACTTCTTTTTTGTGTCCCGAGCTTTCACGGTCAGGTCCACCGACGTAACGCCGGTGTTCTTCTCTGACCACTGCCTCCTACTGGCCGACTGCCACCTGCAGGAAGACCAGGGGGTAGGCAGGGGGACGTGGAAGCTAAATGTAAAACTGCTGACCCCTGAGAACATCGAGGAACTCAGGAGGGATTACAAAGGTTGGAGAACCGTGAAACCCCTCTTTGAGGCCCCACATCTCTGGTGGGAAGCAATCAAGGGGAATATCAAGAGGTTTTTCATCCTCAAGGGCGTTCAAAAGGTGAGAGAGAGACGAGGGGTCATGTCCAGGCTCCAGAAAAGTATGCAAAATTTGCTCCAGCTGCAGTCGATGGGGGTGGATGTCAAGGAGGATCTCCAAGAGGTGAAGAGCCAGCAAGCCTCGCTCTACACCTCGGAGGCCTCCAAGGTTATCTTCCGCTCCAGAGTCCGCTCCGTGGAGCAGGACGAAAAGTGCTCACGCTTCTTCTTCCAAAAGGTGCACAGAGACACCTCTGTGATCAGCAGCCTGAAGGAAGAAGATGGCTCTGAAAAGTCATCGCAGTCTGACATCCTGAGGATCAGCCAATCCTTTTATGCCGGACTGTATGACCTGAAGCCAACAGATAGCACTGTTTCCCAGACCTTCCTGTCGACTATCACGGAGGTCATAGGCGACAGCGAGCTGGAAAACCTGGACAAACCACTAACTCTGGACGAGCTGACAAAGGCCGCCAAGTCCTTCGAGACGAGTAAAACTCCCGGAAGCGACGGCTTACCGGTTGAGTTGTATTCGGCTCTGTGGGACTGGATGGGCCCAGACCTGCTGGAAGTGTACGAGAGTATGCTTCTGGAGGGCAGCATGTCAGAGTCCATGAGGAAAGGCATCATCACCCTCATCTACAAACAGAAGGGGGAAAGGGAAGAATTTCGAAATTGGCGACCCATTTCACTGTTGAATGTGGACTACAAAATTCTAGCAAAGGTCATCGCCAATCGGGTCAGGTCTGCTCTGGAGTCGGTGATCCACCCTGACCAGACCTGTGCTGTACCCGGCAGGAAGATCTCTGATAGCCTCGCGCTACTCAGGGATACGATCGCCTACGTGCAGGACAGGGGGGTGGACACTTGCCTCATCAGCCTTGACCAGGAGAAGGCTTTTGACAGAATATCGCACACCTACATGATGGATGTGCTCTCCAAAATGGGGTTTGGGGAGGGAATTCGCAATTGGATCAAACTGCTCTACACAAACATCTATAGCGCAGTCTCAATCAATGGGTGGGAATCAGAAAAGTTCCAGATCAGATCTGGAGTCAGGCAGGGCTGCCCTCTCTCCTCTGCCCTTTTTGTGTGCTGCATAGAACCTTTTGCCGAGTCCATCAGGAGGGATCCGGGTATAAGAGGAGTGACGATCCCAGGCAGTGGAGGCATGCAAGTCAAGGCCTCCCTGTACATGGACGACGTTGCCGTCTTCTGCTCAGATCCTGCGTCTGTACGCAGGCTCTTAACCACCTGCGACCAGTTTGAACTGGCCTCTGGAGCCAAGGTAAACCGGGGCAAGAGCGAGGCCATGTTCTTTGGGAACTGGGCCGACCGGTCCTTTGTCCCCTTCACTGTCAGGTCAGATTACCTGAAGGTGCTGGGGATATGGTTCGGAGCTGCTGGGGCGTGCACCAAAAACTGGGAGGAGCGCATAGGAAAGGTAAGACAGAAACTGGGCTGGTGGGAGCAACGCTCCCTCTCCATTGCGGGCAAAACCCTGGTCATCAGGTGTGAGGTACTCTCGGTGCTACTGTACGTGGCGCAGGTCTGGCCCATAACCCGACCCTACGCCACAGCAGTCACCCGGGCCATCTTCAAATTTACCTGGCGATCCAAGATGGACCGTGTCCGAAGGGACACCATGTACAAACCTCTGGAGAAGGGAGGGCGGAACGTACCCAACGCCTCCCTCATCCTGTTGGCCACCTTTGTGTCCAGCTGCATCAAGCTGTGCGTGGACCCGCAGTATGCAAACACCAAGTGTCACTACATACTGAGGTTCTACCTGTCCCCGGTGTTGCGAAGGATGGGCCTGGCCTCATTGCCGCGGAACGCTCCAAGTAGTTGGACCGTACCGTACCACCTGTCCTTTGTGGAAAAGTTTTTGAAAGAAAACACCTTTGACCACAAGGCAATGAAGCAGTGGTCAGCACGTAATGTCCTCGAGGCCCTCAGGGAAAAAGAGACCGTGGAGGACGTTGGATGGTTCCCTGAGCAGACTGCCAGAGTCATCTGGCAGAACACCTCATCACCAGAACTTTCAAACAAGCACCAAGACCTAGCTTGGCTGGTGGTGAGAAGGGCCCTCCCTGTCAGATTCTTCATGCACACCCGAAGGCTCTGCACCAATGCACGCTGCCCTCGGAGTGGCTGTGGGGGAAATGAGACGTTCACACACCTCCTTGTGGAATGTGCCTTTGCAAAGAAGGTCTGGAGAGAGATGCAGTGGTATTTGTCAAGGTTTATCCCAAACAGATCTGTGACACAGGACTCTGTGCTCTACGGACTGTTTCCAGGGACACACACCGAGACAAATATCAACTGCTGCTGGAAGGTCATCAACTCGGTAAAAGACGCTCTTTGGTCTGCCCGAAACTTGCTGATTTTCCAGTGCAAAGAATTGTCCTCGACCGAGTGTTGCAGACTGGCACATTCCAAGGTCCAGGACTACGTGCTGAGGGACGCACTCAAGCTTGGGGAAGCTGCCGCCAAGGCGCAATGGGGAAAGACCACTGTGTAAAGTCTTTCCAGCAAATGTACACCGAGGGGCGGGTAACAGTGTAAAGCCCCTCGGTCGGGGCAACCAACACTACAATGTATAAAACAAACATGCCACTGTAAATATTTAAGAAGGAATGGTAATGTAAAGAGTGATATGTGTACGACAATATCAAAATTGAATGGAAGAAAGTCAAGGCAACATGTAACCCTGCCGGAAATGTACAGTCAAGACAATTTGAAATGTTTCTGTAACGCTCATGATAAATTTTTATGAATAAAGTATATTTTTTTGAATAAAAAAAAAAAAAAAAAAAAAATCTGTTCTTATCAGTTTAATATCTGATATGTCCTCAATCTGGGGACCGAATGTTAAATTGATTTTTAGGACTCGGAGATCGTTCAGGGGCTTGCTCCTTCCGCTCCACGCATCAACCTGGTCTTGCAGTGCTTCCAGGAATGGTGCCCTCTCCCCGCTTTGGGGCGCAAAATGTATAAAAGCAGAAAATGCCGCAAAACCTGACTTCCCCTTTTCTCTCTTGTCCAGTTTTCTCATCCTGACCAATTTAAGGCCTTTCAGGCTCCAAAGCATTGCCAGTTTTTCTGCTGGCGGGAGCTTCGTGCACGAATGTTGCGAGCCGATGGACTCGCGGACTTGCGGCAGCCAGGCTCCGTTTTCAGCTGATATGCCACACAGATTTCCTGCTGCTTTTTACAGGCCACTCACCTTCACACTCGGATGCCGACTTGCCTTCTCCTCACTTCAGTTACCACATCCCTTCATCCTGCACAACGGGGAAGTGTGGCGACAGACTGAACGGCATTCTCTTTGGATGTAGGTATACCTTCACGGCGTCTCTTTTCGTTCTCCTGACTCCACGACCAACACGCTAGGGTGGAGCTCAGGGAGACTAGACATTGCCCCCTGTTGGATACCGCCAACACTTGCTGCTTGCACGGATTGTCCTTTGTTCGGCAAAGGTGGAGATTTCTTCGACTCTCTCCATTGGGTGTCACTGGCCTTCACAGCGTCTCCATTTCATCTGGTGACGACAGGTGACGGCTTGCCAGACGATGTCTTCCTGTTGTGTTTCACTTGTTCTGCATGCTCAGACTCCACCGTGCTCGGCCAAGCTGGATGTCTCTTGACCAACAGTGAGCGTAGACTAAAAGTTCCAAAGCACAGTCGAGCGCAGCAAGATGCACATGAATGTCGGTGGACGAGGAGGACAAGAGCCATTGCCGGAAAATATGGGCTATCGCTTCTCGGCTTTTTGGCTCAGATCAAGTGTAGTATCTGTTCTTATCAGTTTAATATCTGATATGTCCTCAATCTGGGGACCGAATATTAAATTGATTTTTAGGACTCGGAGATGGTTCAGGGGCTTGCTCCTTCCGCTCCACGCGTCAACCTGGTCTTGCAGTGCTTCCAGGAATGGTGCCCTCTCCCCGCCTTGGGGCGCAAAATGTATAAAAGCAGAAAATGCCGCAAAACCTGGCTTCCCCTTTTCTCTCTTGTCCAGTTGTCTCATCCTGACCAATTTAAGGCCTTTCAGGCTCCAAAGCATTGCTAGCTTTTCTGCTGGCGGGAGCTTCGTGCACGAATGTTGCGAGCCGATGGACTCGCGGACTTGCGGCAGCAAGGCTCCGTTTTCAGCTGATATGCCACTCAGATTTCCTGCTGCTTTTTACAGGCCACTCACCTTCACACTCGGATGCCGACTTGCCTACTCCTCACTTCAGTTACCACATCCCTTCATCCTGCACAACGGGGAAGTGTGGCGACAGACTGAACGGCATCCTGTTTGGATGTAGGTATACCTTCACGGCGTCTCTTTTAGTTCTCCTGACTCCACGACCAACACGCCAGGGTGGAGCTCAGGGAGACTAGACATTGCCCTCTGTTGGATTCCGCCAGTAGTTGCTGTTTGCACGGATTGCCCTTTGTTCGGCAAAGGTGGAGATGACTTCGACTCCCTCTGTTGGGTGTCACTGGGCCTTCACAGCGTCTCCATTTCATCTGGTGACGACAGGGGACGGCTTGCCAGATGATGTCTTCGTGTTGTGTTTTACTGGTTCTGCATGCACAAACTCCACCGTGCTCAGCCAAGCTGGAGGTTTCTTGACCAACAGTGAGCGTAGACTAAAAGTTCCAAAGCACAGTCGAGCGCAGCAAGGTGCACCTGAATGTCGGTGGAAGAGGAGGACAAGAGCCATTGCTGGAAAATATGGGCTATCGCTTCTCGGCTTTTTGGCTAAGATCAAGTGTAGTCTCATTTGATCGAGGAAAGCTGAGGATTTCGATGACGATCGTGGATTGGAGAACTCGGAGGGATTGAAGTCGTCAAAGAAGAAACGTTTAGAGCTTGGCTGCTATTGGTGGATCTACATGCTGGCCTAAACCTCGGGTTTAGGCCTAACGTCGATACAGTTTCACACCCAACGTACGAGCTATGGATGCAGCTGCATCCCGACCACCAGGCTGGGGCGTGCGAAACACTGTCCGAGTCACAGTGAAGAAAACGGATGGAGAGTCACCTTTGGCCCAGAAACACTTCGTGAAGAAGGTGCTGCTCGAGTGCTGTGGGTTTAAAGCAACAGAGATCTTCTGCTTGCAAAACTTCCCCAAGAATGGTTTCTTTGATGTCACCTTCAAGAGCGTCGCAGCGTGCATCAAATTCTTGAACGTCTTCAAGGAAAAAGGTAACCAGAGCCCCTTGTCGATCCTGACTGCGGAACCTCTGTTTACGCTACCGGCACAGCGAAATCGGGTTGTTACACTGCACACGTACAACCCCCACGTCCCTGTATCTGATGTGCTCACGTTCCTCGCCAGGTACGCTGAGCTGAAAAGTGACAGCGTGCAAGTGAAAGACACCTTCGGCATCTGGACAAGTGAGCACCAGGTCAAGGTGACCCTAAGAATGGACAGCAACGGAGCCATCCTGCATCCCCACTCCAATTTCGCTATTGGAGTAAATCGTGGCTACCTCTACTACGTGGGACAGCCACGAGTATGCCACACCTGTGGCAAAACGGGGCATGTTGCCGCAAACTGCAGTGTGACCTTCTGCAAGAACTGCAGGCAGGAGGGACACATGACTAAGGACTGCAAAGAAGACAAGTGCTGCAACCTGTGTGGGGAGGCCGGCCATCTTTACAGGGCCTGCCCGAAACGCGGGGCGACATACGCTCAAATCATCAGCAGCGGAGTTAAAAAGGCGACCAGAGAGGAGGTGCATACACCCTCCGCCGAAAAAGACACC